>NW_016107540.1:908349-948203 GCF_001604975.1 Cebus imitator | reverse complement strand
GATGCCAAGATATCATATAATGTTGGCTTTTGGTTACAGTTATGAGTGCTCAAGTGTCCCTTTCTATAATTTTGTTATTATCGTTTAATATATCTTAATTATTTCTAAATTAAAGGATAATTTGTTGTAGTATTATCTTTAGTGATAGTCTTGATTAACCTATTTTTGCCATCTCATTCCACATTTTCCTACCTCTGTAGACCATAAATTTGGAAAAGATAGTGGTATTAAAATAATGGAGAGGTGATATCTACATGAACTAAACTGTTTCAAGCCCAGTTATCTGGCCCTGATTTGGAAAAAAAATATGTAACTTGTCGATTGCTGTCACAGGCAGCACTCAAGGCAGCAAGTGTTTTCTGGGGAAATAAATGTCGGCATAGGATTCTATGCCCAGGAGAAAAAAATCTGGTGATGTGCTATCAGTCACCACAGAGCTTGGAAGTCGGATTCAGGATGCTGAAATGTAAGAAGAGTTTTATTTCAAGCAAAATGGAAATTTGAACAAAAATTCCTGCCTGGGGTGGCACATTTGACTTTGACCTATAAGTTAATGTATCATTTAATTTCCATGAATTAGTTCAAGAGATAATGGACCAAAAATGTAGTTGGGCACTTGAAATTTAATCAGTTAATATTTCATAGGAAGTTACTGAGATGCATCCTAGCCAGACAAATTCTGGTTTATTTGCATTCGTAGGAGAACCCAAGGGTTTTTAAGTCTCAAAGATGAGGGTGGGAATAACAGAGAAGAACCTATTATTGGACTACCTATCAAGCAAAAATAAAACGTGGTAATGTGAGCTAAAGGTTATTTTTTAAAATTAATTTTTAAAACAGACTCAACAAGCTACAATCTGTCATACTTGTCCTGCCAAACTGAAGACAACGGCTTAGTTTATGTACCTCCATAACCTTTTAGAGACTTGAAGTAGCAAAAGTCGTAGATCCAATTACTCTAGGCATTGTGTTATTATAAGACTACAAAATTAAGAAAACATAAACATGTTGACAGAAACAAACAGCCTAGAATTACAGTATAAAAGTACCACAGATTTCTTGAGGATGTTTGCCTAAAAAAGACTATAAAAATATATACTTATACTCAAGCATGAAAGTACCTCATATTTCTGATGCTTAACTATTTCTTTCCTTGTATCCTTGCCTTAAAATTTTCAAAATTTCCATTTATCTTTCCAAAATTGTCTGTATGAAAATCTCTCTCTCTCTCTCTCTCTGTCTCGCTACATATATGTGTATATATATATGTGTATATATATATATATATATATATATCCATTTATCATTCCAAGCTTGTCTATGAAAATCTCTCTTGCTCTCTCTCTCGATATATATCTAGATATCTAGATATCTATATATTGATCAGCAAAAACAAGAGAGAAGTTGGAATATGTAGGAACCCATCTAGGAAGATACAAGAAACAGCAATTTCACAGTGAATTAAAAAGTAAGATTTTTCACTGAGTGTGAATGGGGGAAGCCTAGGTTGGAGAAAAATAGATAAGATACGAAGTTTTGAAAAAGGGGTAGGATAGAGAAAGGTAGCACAATTGCTGGTGAGAATGAATGACTCCATTCAGCATAAGTACTGGGAACTGAAACAGTTCAGTTGGTTTCAGCATGGTTACACATTTTTGTCTAGTCACAGTAGCTTTCAGAGCACAGGAAATGAGGTGGTCAAAGGTAGGAATTTAACCAGAGTTTTTATTGCCCTATCAAGGAATCAAGGTAGTCTTGATTACGAGCAAGGGAAAGGGTATAAGGAATGACCAACTAACTTAAACTGGATAAATTAAATGAAAAGTGTAGAATAAACAGGGTGGTCGTTAGTAAATTGTGGCAAGATTAGTACATCGAAGACTATGTATTTGGAGCCAAACTTTCAATAGATTTTCAGTACATGAAAAGCTGATATGAAAAGGCAGAATTAACTAGGAAGAAAGTAAAATTTTACAAATAACGTTTGGAGACTGGGACTTGAGTAGGTAATGATAAAGTCTCAGGGTATAACTGTTGGAATAGTGGCTGAAGCAGGGAGGAAGACAAGTTCATTGGAGATGAACTGAAGAATCTGGGAGGCTAGACTTCAAAATAATCCATCTGTATAGATGATCAGCTGAGAACTGTGACTGGCATGATTTTATTGAGAGTAAGAACGAACTGGAAGGGAAAAGCTCTTCTCTACGTTCACTTGAAAGCCCTAGAACTTTGGGTAAGGTATCCAGTTCTTAGAAATTTCATATATGTTGGATTGACAATTTGATTTAGAATGGAGTATGTTGGTTAATACAGGCCAAAATCACACATGTTCCTGAGAACTCTGAGATTGAGACAGTGCACTCTCTATATTTGGGATGCTAATCACATGTGACTACCTATTGACTGTGAGTTACTGCTGTGCACTGAAAGTGCACGGTTATAAAGAGACTGCCACTCATGTTGCTTGGGATTTCTTTCTGCATCAAAGACTATAAATTAATGGTGTCTGACTAGTTGAGAAATCCATTAAATGAATTATTGCCAATGGAAACTAAGTTTCTAGAGGTCAGCTTCAAATTAGCTCAATTACTACAAGCATTTTATTTCAGCAGTAAAACACAAACACCATGGAATGAAAAGACGCTTGGCCCAAACACTCAATAAGAAAGTAAAAGTTCGATCCAAGTTCTACTTAATAGGGAGTATGTTTCAAGATTTCTAATTTAAAACTAAAAGTAACCAACACATCAACTTAAATGTGACAGTTCCTAGCTATCACAGATCACAGAAATATTGGATATATGGAATTCAGAAAATTAGTTTCCTATCCAAAAATATTATGAAAATGTATGTCAAAGGCTAGAAGTGATAAGTGTTTGAGGTGATGGATATGCCAATTACCCTGATTTGATCATTATTGTGCACATGTATTGAAATTTCATACTGTACCTTATCATTATGTACAATTATTATGTCAATTAAAAATAGTAATACAAAATGACTGATTTTTATTCTATAACATGTGGTTGTGTCATACAAAAACTTAGAAATATAATTGAAAAAATGTAAAACAGAAAAAAAATAAGGTCCAAAAATTAAAATGATCATTATTAAATAGATCTAAATTTATTTTACTTGTATTCATTATCTTTTATTCTTCTTCTTCTGCTTTCTGTAGTTTTGGGGAACAGTTGGTGTTTGGTTATATGCATAAGTTCTTTAGGTGTGATTTGTCAGATTTTGGTGCATCCATCACCGAAGCAGTGTGCATTATACCCAGTTTGAAGTCTTTTATCCCTCAACCCTGAAGTCACCATAGCTCACATCATTCTTATGTCTTTGCATTCTCATAGCTTAGCTCCCACTTATAGGTGAGAACATACAATGTTTGGTTTTCTATTCCTGAGTTACTTCATTTGGAATAATGGTCTCCAGCTCCATCCAGGTTGCTGTGAATGCCATTATTTCATTTCTTTTTATGACTGAGCAATATTCCAAGGTATATCAAGCCACATGTAGGAGAATGATACTAGATTCTCATCTCTCACCTTATATAAATATTAACTCAAGATGAATCAAAGACTTAAATCTAAGACCTGAAACCATTAAAATTCTAGAATATAACATCAGAACAATTCTTCTAGATATTGGTCTATTCAAAGAGTTCATGACCAAGAACCCAAAAGCAAACACAACAAAAACAAAAATAAATAGATGGGACCTAATTAAACTAAAAAATTCTGCACAACAAAAGAAATAATCAGCAAACAGTCAATCCACAGAATGGAAGGAACTATTCACAAACCACACACCCAACAAAAGACTAATATCCAGAATCTACAAAGAACTCAAACAAATCAGCAAGATAAAAACAAATAATCCCATCAAAAAGTGGGCAAAAAACATGAATAGATAATTCTCAAAAGATGACATACAAATGGCTAACAAACATATGAAAAAATTATCACTAATTATCAGGGAAACGTAAATTAAAACCACAATGGGATACTACCTTATTCCTGTTTGAATTCCTGCAATTAAAAAATCAGAAAATAATAGATGATGGCATGTATGCAGTAAAAAGGGAACACTTGAACACTGCTGGTAGGAATGCAAACTAGTATAACCACTATGAAAAACAGTACGGATATTCCTTAAAGAACTAAAAGTAGAACTACCATTTGATCCAGAAATTCCACTACTGGAATTTCTACTACTGGATAGATAGGTATCTATCCAGAGGAAAATGTCACTATGTGAAAAAGACATTTGCAGATGCATGTTTATAGCAACACAATTTGAAATTGCAAAAATATAGACCCAGCCTAGATCTAAGTTTAATAGTAATAATAGGCCAGGCGCGGTGGCTCACGCCTGTAATCCCAGTACTTTGGGAGGCCGGGGCGGGTGGATCACGAGGTCAAGAGATAGAGGCCATCCTGGTCAACATGGTGAAACCCCATCTCTACTAAAAGTACAAAAAATCAGCTGGGCATGGTGGCGTGCGCCTGTAATCCCAGCTACTCAGGAGGCTGAGGCAGGAGAATTGCCTGAACCCAGGAGGCGGAGGTTGCAGTGAACCGAGATCGCGCCATTGCACTCCAGCCTGGGTAACAAGAGTGAAACTCCGTCTCAAAAAAAAAAAAAAAGTAATAATATTATTATCAAATTGGCAAAATCCTTTAGAGACAGAATCTTATGCAGCATTCTGCTTGTACATATGTATTGTTATCTTGCTCACTATGCAACAATGCAAATTACACTTCCTTTAGAAAACGATAATATTTACTACAAGTAAATACTGGAATGCTAAACGTAAGTAAATTTGAGGAAATTGAAAAAACATGTCAAGGGAAATAAATACAGAGAAATACATAGAAATATCTATATTTCATATACTTTCAGTTATTTATTTAGAAATTTTGTTTCATATTTAAATCTAATATATGCTCAATATAGAAGTTGTAAAATTAAAACTGGTGTTGAAACATATTTGTATGATCACCCAAAGGTCACTACATTTTTATCTAAATGCATTTTACTGACAGTTATGGCCGTTCTCATTGTTATGACTGAGATAAAGTGCATGCGTACTCACCTATCCTTCTGTATGCATTTAACACAAAATTACAAAGAGAAAGTATATCTATGTATGCAATATATGCACACACACCCATATGTGCACATACATACATATATATGTGCATCAAGATCAGATTTCTAAGCAGACATTTAAAAAGAATTATGTATCTGGCATAGTGGTACATGCCTATAGCCCCAGGTCCTCAAGAGGCTGAGGCAGGATAATTGCTTAAGCCCAGAAGCTTAAGGCTATAGCACTCTATGATCACTCCTGTGAATAGCTACTATACTCCAGCCTGAGCAACACAGTGAGACCCCGTTTCTAAAATACAAATAAATAAAATCATTATTTAAAAAAAACTGTTATAAAGAATATATTGGATTTTGATAATGATACATTGCAAAAAAATCAGAATAGTATGCATGCATTATTTTGATAATAAAAATACAAATCACAATATTCAACTAGGTTCACTGTGACAAGTATGCTGTCCTTGAAGAAAATAGGAAAAAAAAAAGCCTGATGGATTAAATTTGGAAATAAATGGAATCCATGAAAATAAGGCAAAATACACTACATAGACATTGCATTTCCAATGATAAAGTTATTTCTAGATCTATGGTGAACAATTTTGGTATTCCAATACATGTATCCTGAAATTTCACAATGAAGTTAATAGATGGCAAATAATGGAGTGAGGTTTCTCATTGTTGGAGCAGGATTTTATAGATAGGAGAAGAGTGGAAATTAGAGTGTTCCTAGTGATAATCAATTAATTATAATTGAAGATATCAGTGTGAATTTATATTTAGCCAAATATAGATACAGGTATTTACATATGAAAATATTTATTGGTACGTGTAACATACACTCAAACATTTTTTTTGCTCTGTCACCTGAGAGGGTTTAGAAGCAATGAAACCCCAGAAACAGTGAACTTAGGCACCTAGATCTCAGCATCTAAAATCATTCTCCAGTAAATAGAAATCAATGTCCTTGGAGAAATGGTGGATTCCAGAGCTGACAAGAAATATACAAGATAAGCCTGGAGCAGCCTATTATGGCAGGAAGTAAAGAAGTGCTGGGTGCACACGCACATGCAGACACAGTAATGGAATATGTCAAATGGACATATTAGAGCCCACTAAAAGTCCTAATGGTCAAAGCTCAAGCAACCTAAGAAACAACATGAATAAAGTGCTAATGGATTATTACCAAAGTTTGAAATAAATATTTATGAATTCACACTGACCAAAATAGATCATTGAATAAATTTTGAAAATGGGGGAAAAAGCAAAGAATCTCCCTTGAAGAGTAATTTTAAGTACTTTGGATACTTCATCTCAAGAAGATGAGGCACACTTCTCTACTCCTTAAGTTCAGGCTGTGTACACTGTCTTCCTTCCCGGAGTATATTGTGCAAAAGCAGGTGGATTTTGGCAGAAAACAGGGCAAACATCACCTCTGCCAGGTGATGAAGCTCAATATCAACCATGGAAGTCATGCTGATAATTTGTATATCTTTAATATCATATGACAAAAATTGTACTTAACCTGTTGTCTTCCTCCCCAAAACACATGGCTAAATGGAATGTGGTATCCCAAAGTAGAAAAAAGGGGGGATAAAAATGAAGGAAACTCCAATAAAGAATGAATTTTAGTTACTAATCAACTACGAAAAAATTAACAAATGTCCAATATTAATGTACTTTTTTCATAATGGAACTGAGTTCAAGTTATAGGGAAACCCTGTGCTTTCTTTGCAAATATTCTGTAAATCTATAACTATTCTCAAAATAAAGTTTATTAAAATCTTGATTACCTACTTACCCATGTCAATAAGTAAAAAACTAAATTAAAAACAAATAATAAATGTAAGAGCAAAAAAGTGACATTAAACAAGTATAATATAGAAAGTCACTATGTCCTGGGTTTGTGTTTTGAGATAAGAATAAGGAAATGAGAATATTTAGGGTGAAATTAGACAAACAACTAAGCAAGCAAACAAAAATCGTAAAATAATAGCAAAGATAATAATGGGAACATATTCACAAACCATGCAGATATTCTGTAAACCATCAAAGTACAATGAACTACTTCATCTCAATAAATTTCAAAAATCACATAAATAGAAAAAAAAAAAAGGCAAAAAATAAAAAAATTCCAGATGTAATTAAAAAAAAAAAAAAAACCAAATTTTAAGACAGCAAGTAATACAAAGGNCAAAGTACAATGAACTACTTCATCTCAATAAATTTCAAAAATCAAAATAAAAAAAAAAAAAAAAAGGCAATTCTTAAGAATGTTCCAGATGTGGTTAAAAAAAAATAACAAACCAAATTTTAAGACAGCAAGTAATACAAAGGTAAAGAACACATATTCAAGCTGTTGAAAAATAAAAAATGAGGAAAATCTTGACAAGGACAAGAAATTTAAGTGAAGTGACAATAGTATCAACTGCTCACTTCTCAAAAAATTGATGTTGAAAATAATATCTTTAATGGAGACAAATAAACTGTTAATTAGAGTCAATGTCCAGTAAGATCACCTCCCCCTTGAACTAAAAATACATATTATCAAAATAAAAATGTTTTTCAGATATTGGACATTTGCCAACTCTAGACACTGATCCTTTAGATAAAGGGATGAGATTGAGCTAAGATTTTCCCAGCTACCTTCTGGGAGAGTTTCAGGTCACAGACCAGTGAGGACACACTCAAGTAGAGGCTGGTTGTCTCCCAGAACTGAAAGAATGGAGCCAGGTGGCCAGGAAAGCCAAGGCAGCTGCAATTCACAGGGTTAATACCAGAGAGGGGTGAGCTGCACAGTGGTCGAGCTTCAGAGCTCTGGAGGATGTCCCATGTGCATCTAACCATGGGGTGGATGCATGCGTGTGCTGGCTTCCTGAGGCCAGGGAAAGAACCACTCATACGGGGGTAGAAGGAACACGTGGGAGCTCACACAAATGTTATTGGTTCTCCCTCAGCA
The DNA here is from genome assembly GCF_001604975.1 of Cebus imitator. Lineage (NCBI taxonomy): Eukaryota > Metazoa > Chordata > Mammalia > Primates > Cebidae > Cebus > Cebus imitator. Next base: position 940,132 of record NW_016107540.1, on the reverse strand, counting down.
GCATGGAAATCTTTCTAAGTAAAGCACCACCAGTTAGATGCTCAGAAGTATATGGCCTGAGATTAGTGAAAGATTATCCCCAAATGAAAGGCATTTCTTGTCCTGCCTAAACAGCTCCCAAAAACTAAACTCCACAAGATTTGGCAATTGATGAAAAAATAAAGTCATTCAATTATGGCACAAAATATGACTCAGAATAAGAAAAGTTAATAGAAGCAGATGCACAATGACACAAATGATAGGAATGGCAGGAAATGACTTTAAATATTTTGTATAATTTAATTCATACCTTCAAGAAGATAAATATTGGATATCTTAAGTAAAGATATGGAAAATATTTTCAAAGACCCAATTTGGAAATTTTAGAAATAAATAAATACAATAGCTGAGATGAAAAGTAAACTGCAGAAGAAAAAAAAGTACCAATATGAAGTCCTCACATCAGTGAGCTATGCGAAAAATTCAAGCAGCCTAATATATGTGTCAATGTAGTCCCTAAAGAAGATTCAGGGATAGAAAAAATATTTGAAGAATAATCACCATTTAAAAAGAAATTGAGGTCAGGTGCGGTGGCTCACATGTGTAATCCCCGTGCTTTAGGGGGCTGAGGCGAGAGGATCACTTGAGGTCAAGAATTCGAGATCAGCCTGAGCAATGCAGTGAGACCCCACCATTAAAAAAAAAAATTAAAAATTAGCCACATTTGTGCCTGTAGTACAAGCTACTCAGGAGGCTGAAGCTGGAGGATTACCTGAGCTCTGGAGTTTGAGGTAGCAGTGAGCCATTATCATGCCATCACACCACAGCCAGGTGGCAGTGCAAGATCCTGTCTCTTAAAAAACAAAAAAATTTTGAAAATTATGAACCCCCAGATTCCAGAAGCTCCATGAACATCAAGCAAAAGAAGCTATACCACTTGATACTGTCCTCAAAATTCTTAAAACTAGTGACAAAGAGAAAACTAAAATTAATCGTTTTTGAGAGGAGAAAAGACACATTGTATATGAACAAACATATTTCTCATCAGAAAAAAATTCATAAATTAGAAAGATTATAGGTCATGGTTTCAGTATATTAGAGGTAAACTAGGAAGAGCGAATTTTTTAACCAGGTGAAAGATGGACCAAAAGCAGACTAGAGTTGCATACAATAAAGTATAAATTTTTTGGATTATCTTTTAAAAACAGAGGCAAAAATAAGCAGTATTTCGCTGCACAAAAACTGAAAGACTTCATCAATGGCAAACCCACACTACAAGAAACTAAAGGAAGTCCTTAGGGGGAAGGAAAAATGAAATACACGTAAACCTAGATCTACAAAAAGAAAAATGAACCCCAGAAATGGTACGTGGGCAGGTGACATTATATTACTTGAAGGTTGATTGTCATAGACTAAGGATGCATATTATAAACCATAAGATAATCACTGTCTTAGGCTATCTGTGCCACTATAAAGACATTCTAGAGTGGGTAATTTATAAATGGTAGAAATTCATTTCTCACAGTTCTGGACCTGGGAAGTCCATGGTCAAGGTGCCTGCAGGTTCAGTGTCCTGTGAGAGTTGCCTTGTGTACATAGATACTGCATTACTGCTGTGCCCTCTGGACAGGAGGAGCACTGTGTCCTAACATGGCGGAAGGGAGGGATGGGCAGAGAAGGCAAATGCTTCTTCTGTCCAGCCCTTTTATAAGACTGCTAATCCCACTCATGAGGGCTTTGCTTTCCTAGTCTAATCACCTCCTAAAGGCTTTATTTATTAATATAATCACAAGGGCAATTAAGTTTCAACAAATGAATCTGAGGGAACATGTTTGGACTATATTAATTACTAAATAAATAAGAAGTCCAGCTAATATGTTTTGAAGAAGATAAAATGAAAATTAAAACTACTTGATTTTGCATTAAATCTACAAAAATGCATAGGCTTCTGTTCTAATTTGTGCAGCGCTACTTACAGTATATAAGTTAGGAAATAATTAAAATGTTCATGGATGGCAGATTTATTGAATAAGCCCCCAATGGGGCCTATTAAACAGCTCTGAAATGCTAAGAAGACATGAGGTTCTTGTCTACATACTGTTTTGGATTGGACTCAATGAATAAAAGCAAATTGGATAGAAATGTGTAGATTATGTTACTGTTCATCTAAAAGATAAAGAATATATGCATATACCTACAAGTTCATATTTAAATATGGAAGTATAAACCAAAATATTCTTAATAGTTATGAAAGAGGAAGGGAACAGCATTGAGCAGTAAGGAATAGAAGTTAATCTTTTTTAACATATCTTATTGAAATATGAAAAAATGTACATATTTTTAAATCAAGCTCTTAAAAACAAGTAAAAAATGAACTAAAAATGAACTAAAGCATATCAATTGTTGACAAAACCTTGCAGAGTGGAACAATTGCAAGTACTTTAAAAATGCAATATACGAAATAACAAACAATATGCAAGCTGAAAATAAAAGAAACTATGAGAAAATCTAAAACTACCTCCTTTGAGAGATCATGTTGGAGGTAGCATTTTCCATATAGTTATTTTAATATTCTTTGATATAGGATAGAGAATTATTTTGTGAACCAGAATTTTCAGTATGAGAGTGGAATTTAGCAATCTAAGCTTGATATTGGAAAAATGAATGTATGCGGATAGTCATTGGTCATGTATTTGGATGTATTTATTTCATCTTATGCTGTGATTCTCAAATTTTCTTCTTTTACCTTATTTTTTCTTATCTTGACACTTTTATTTATTTATTAATGACTTTTAAATATATCTTTCTATTTCTCAAAATGCTTTTCTTCCTTTATGTCAGAAGCTATCCATCTTGTATATGGCCAGTTAATAATTACTTTAGAATTTTTGCATGGCTTTTTAATATAACAACTTATTAAATTCATAATATTCTATTTTTTAGTTCCTAATACACTAAAGACTCTCTCACTTCTAATTTTATGAGTTATTATATTTCAAACTTTAATTTTTATCTTGTTTTACACTATCCAAATTAGGCCTAATTAATATTATTTTGTTCAAAGATTTTATTTAATTTTATACTTTCTGAAGTGCATTGATTATTTATGTCTGAAGTTTATTGATCATGATGTGACAAGAAATACTCTACATATAGGCTTGTTTCTAAACAATAAGATTCTGGTTAGACTCTGCTGAAAGTAATGATACAAATTGACCAAGTCTGTTTAAACCAACTGTGCCCAGAGTGTTCCACTTGGAGCCACATATTGTCACATTCAGTAAGAAACGGGGCAGAAGCCCAGAGAAACTATTATATAAGTGATAAGTAGAGAGGCAAGAGTTACAGACCAAAGCTATGAAGTGTGAGTGAGGTGCAAATAGAGTGTCACTGATTAGCAACAACTTAGTTAATCATCAATACGGCCCATATATATACATACATACATATATATATATACACATACCTATATATATACATACATATATATATATACACATATATATATATATATATATGATGTATGATGTATATAGATATATTTCCATTTTTCCCACTTTTTCCAAGGATGCACAGGCTCTGGTCTGCATGGCCAACCATCACACAGTACTACAGACTAGGCGTCATAGACAACAGAATTCTACCTTCTCACAGTCTTGGAGGATGGAAGTTAGAGGTCAACGGGCTGGCTGGTTGGTTTTCCTGAGGCCCCTCTCTATGATTTGCAGATAGCCACCTTCTTCAGGTGTCTTCACATGGTCTTCCCTCTGCATGTGTGTGTGTCCTGATCTCTTCTTGTAAGGAGACTTGTTTTACCGAAATAGGGTCTGCCCAAAGACTTCAAACTAATCACCTCTTTAAGTACTCCATCTCCAAGTACAGTCATTCTATAAGGTACTGGGGATTAGGACTTCCAGTTATGAATTTGGTTGACACAATTCAGCTCACAACAATGCATTTCAGGCTTATTGAAATAAGTAGCTTTTTTAAAGTTGGACAAACCTCAATAAATTAGGGTAGCCAGGGTTCAAACCAAGCCCTGTCATCAGAACTCATGTATGCGTGATGAAAACTACCTACCAGTCAGGACTCTAATATCTTAGGAAATCATTAGCAGTAAGCAGGTAAGATAGCATTATTAGAATACATTTTTATCTAAAATTCTAACCATTTCTTTATATGTTTATGCTCTGAAGTAAAAATACATCATATTTCTTTCACTGGCATAACACTAAAGTAAATATAAAAATAAAGGCGGAAAAGATTTTCCTAATATTCATTTTGTGGAAAAGATTATTGTGTAGCTATTTCATTTTCATACATGAAGTACAAGTTTGTACATATTTATGTAGTAAGTCAGAGATAAATTTATTTAGAGAGAGCAAATTTACCTAAAATCAAAATGGTTTACATTTATGGGCATAGTTTATTGGCACTAAGCATTGCTTTGATGTGTCCTTATCTTTGCTGATCAAAAATATATACATTTATCTTCCTCATTTAGGATTTTTATATAGCTATTTTTCATATGTCAACCCATTTATAGGCAAGCCTTCCTACAAGTCAAATCTGAACACACCAGGCTAACCTGCTGGTACTTTCCATACCTTCCATGACAGGTAAGAATGAGGATTTAGTGCTCTCCTTTGCTTCAATTTCCAAGGCAGCAGACTTGCTCCACGTGCGCTCTCACAGAGACAACAGTATTGCCTTTGAATATATATCTATATATATAGCAGGTTACTATTACACAGTCCAGGAATACACTAACATTGTTTTAATTATCTTCCCAAGTGAAGAACTCACATTGGGTTCTATTCATTCTGGTACACCCATTATGAGTTTCATAAAATAATAGTGTTGAGAAGATAGATTATTGAGGACATTGAAATTAATAACCATTGATAAAAATTGTAAAATGATATTTTTACAGAAACTCATATTCAACATAGATTGACATTTATATAACAGTGAAATAATCTTTATTAAAACTATTGCTATCTCAAAAAAAAAAAAAATTAAACCTCCCTTGAAAGCTGTCAATGTTGGTGATACGATTAACTTGGAATGTAAGAAAATAGAGACCATAGCTAAGGTTGAAAGATAATGGTTTCCCAAGTGCCTTTATTCTTGCTGCTGCTGTTTTTGTTTATCCCCAAGGAAAGTGTGCAGACTTAGATTGTTACCCTCTGAGTCTCTAAAGAGCAATTAAGAATACGTGAACATGGGTTGGCCACCTGTAGAGTCAATGCATTGAACTTCAAAATCCTAATGGGTGAATACTGTTTATACCTTACACATTCCAGATAGATCTGGTTGAGACAGGAGCTCTTAAATTCAGATAAGACTAGCATTTATGAATCTTTTGGACTTTGTATATCAGTAAATTTTCCTACATTTGAAAGTGTGTCCCGATTATAATTCAATTCTTTTGGAAAAAAAAAAAAAGTATTCTTCTACCAACAGTTTCTAGCAGGTTTTATTTAAAATAAATGAGGGAGGGGAGTGTGACCGTTACTTCCAAAAGCTTATTGGATTCCTGAATCCAACATATTCAATAGTTGTATTTTCCTTTAAATGTATATGAATTTTTTACTCTAAGTCTCTTTCATTTTTAAACTATCTCAACATATCTAGCACAATGCCCAGAGTACTGTTGGAATATTTAAACTTTGTACATGTCATAAAAGGCATTTTCAGAATTACACAGTACAATGGAATACTTCTGAATATTGTTGGAATGTTTTTAAATGAATTCTGTCAATCATGGATATTCAGTGTGTTTCTCAATGAAAATTAAAATGCTTATATACCAGAGCATTTCTTTTGGAAGTTTTTGCTGATCTAACAAATGAATAAAGGATCTAAGGTATTTCACCCAAATAAAATTTTAATTAGACAGTGAGGAACTCTAGTTATGAAATAAGTCCTGTGCAGAGTCACAGGAAGACCCTTTGCCTGTAGCCAGCAATTTGGAGAAAGGTCTTAGATGCCTAGACACTGCACAAGAATTGTAATGGGATCTGACATGTCAGGTGATTTGTGACTATGACATATTCACGGAAGATAAATAGATTTCTATGTGGCCCTAGAGGATTTTCTAAATGATCCTAGCTGATGTTTTATAAACGGGCTAAATGGTTGTTGTAGTGTTATTTTGGTTTGAAACAAACAAGATACTATGACCTATGGATGAGATAAGTGATACTGAGCAATGAACAGCATTTACTGGATTTCTGCCAAATTACAGAAAGCTATTGTAGCAAACACCCAAATCTCATCTTGAATCATAGCTCCCACAATTCCTACATCTCATGGGAGGGACCTGGTGGAAGGTAATTAAATCATGGGGCGGGGTCTTCCTTATACTGTTCTCATGATAGTGATTAAGTCTCGGGGAACCGGTTGGTTTCAAAGGGGAGTGTCCCCACAGAAGTTCCGTTATTCTCTCTTGCCTGCTGCCATGTAAGTTGTGCCTTTCACCTTCTGCCTTGATTGTGAGGCCTCCCCAGCCACATGGAATTGTGAGTCCATTAAACCTCTTTTTCTTTATAAATTACACAGTCTCTGGTATGTCTTTATCAGCAGTGTGAAATGGACTAATACAGTAGTATACACTTCTGTGCAAATGCCAGCTTTCCTCATTTGTGTCAGCAACTACAGGTGACAAACAGGAAGCAGGAAGCCTCCACAACAGTCCTGACACAGAACCAAATGATAGAGTGTATCCTTATCCAGAAGCACACATAGAAACAGAAAAGAAAACAAGAGCTCTCAAAACTACAAGGCTGAACCGTGGCAGAACGGGAGAATGTGATGTGGATGACTAGGAGGTTTTACACCCAGATGTTTCAGGAGCTAAAAGCTGGAGAGAGCCAGTCAAGGTGGCTGAGACCTATAATCCCAGCACATTGGGAGGCTGAGGCAGGCAGATCACCTGAGGTCAGGAGTTCCAGACCAGCCTGACTCACATGGTGAAACCTGTCTCTATAAAAAATAAAAATAAAAATAAAGTTAGCTGAGTGTGGTGGTGCAGGCCTACAGTCCCAGCTACTTGGGAGACTCGAGGCATGAGAATCACTTGAACTTAGGAGGTGGAGGTTGCAGTGACCCAAGATCATGCCACTGCACTCCAGCCTGGGTGACAGAGTGAGATACTGTCTCAAAAATAAATATGAATAAGCAAATAAACAAATAAATAAAAGCCGGAAGCACAGTCGCCTCCACCCATGTGCAAGCATCCAAGTCACTGAAATACAGATCACCTTTTACAGCACGGAACAGGTTTTCACATTATCTGCCTTTTTCGAGTTCCTTATATTTGGTTCGTATTACTAAATACTTACCAAGGGACAACTTAAAAAGGTGGTATTTCCTTTTCAAGACAGTGGGGTCAGAGTTTATGCTGGTTACAAAAATTGCCAATTCACAAAACTCATATTTTCTTAGTGTGTTCAATAAACTGACATACATTTATTATTCATTTGACTCTCATCAATTTTTCTTTGTAAATGGTATTTCACCTAATGTTATTGTGTATTTTGTAGACTGTTTCCTCCTCGCCCTCAGTTTTAAGGTATGCTAGACAGACAGTCTTACAGTTGTGTATCACGATGATTCTGAGGCAGCTACATCCTCGGAAGGATATACCACACAGACTTATCAGTTTAGCAAGACTTCAAGAAACAAGGTCAAACTAAAATTTTAAAAGACACTCAATAAAATAAAGCATAAATTGAAATTTTAAAAAATGTGTTTTAGATACAATTTTGGAATAGTAAAAAGAACTATATGAACTTTTATACATTAATGTACTTATTTCCATAATGAGACTATGTTTCAAAGACACTTATTAACAAAGTCTGTTGAAAGCATCATCTATCTTGGGAAGTGTCATCTCCAGATCTGAGTCATGTTTAGTATAATCTTATGTGAGGATGTTGGAGAGACTGCATCAGGACCCTAACGGATGAAGGTCAAAACAACAAATGCAGGGAGCTGGATCTGTCATATATTTAACTTTTTAAAAGTACTGAGTTATAAGGTCATAAAGTCACTGCCAGAACTTCCAGCTTCTGCTGATGGTGTAGACATCTGGAAAATGTGTCTTTATTAAAATTACATTTAAAAACAAATGATATTCAGGGTCATGACTTTCTGAACCCGTCAGAGAGCTGAGGTGGTGGGGCAATTAAATAGTCTGGAATGAAGGAAAGAGAGGCACCTCCTACAATAATAACAGAGGTGGGCTTCGAACCCTGGCTGACCTGGGGCAGAGCGTGGAGAGATGTCAGGGTACGAGCGCCATGAAGGTAAGAAGGACCTGTCTAAAAGAGTCTGTGGGTTTCTAAAGAGCAAGTATAGCTTAGGATGAAAATAGAGTAACCCTAGCAGCCACAGGTACAAGGAAAATTTGCTCGCTTCTGTAGAGTCTTTTTTTTTGAGACGGAGTTTCACTCATGTTACCCAGGCTGGAGTGCAATGGCGCGATCTCGGCTCACCGCAACCTCCGCCTCCTGGGTTCAGGCAGTTCTCCTGCCTCAGCCTCCTGAGTAGCTGGGATTACAGGCAGGCACCACCATGCCCAGCTGATTTTTTGTATTTTTAGTAGAGACGGGGTTTCACCATGTTGACCAGGATGGTCTCGATCTCTTGACCTCGTGATCCACCTGCCTCAGCCTCCCAAAGTACTGGGATTACAGGCTTGAGCCACCGCGCCTGGCCTTGTAGAGTCTTCTTTATGGACCAGCAACAAGAGGTGGAGTTAATTTAAATAATGAGATTATAGGCTTTGAACTGCCACTATCATGAAATGAGACTTCTAGAGTCCTCAGGAGGAAGTGAATGCACGATGCATTTCGAAGAAATAATCATTAAAGGACAGAAACTGAAGCGCGGCAGGTAGCTTCTAAAGCGGCTCTCAGTGATCTGCCCTCCTGGTCTTCACTGCCTTGTGTAATCTGTGCCCCTTTTGCGTGTGCTGCCTCTGGGAACTTGCTTCTGATGGTTATAACGCAGCAAAAGTGTTGGAATGTCCATTTAAGCTTGGGTTGTAAGGGAAGATTACTTCTGTCCAGCTCGCCGGCACTCTCTGTCCCCAGCTCTTCTTATGTCCTGGTTCTCAAGAGGTGAGTTTGGGTGGCCCACATGACAAAGGGCTGATGACAGTCACTGCCCAACTGCCAGCTAGGAACTGAAGCCTTCGGCACAACAGCCTTAAGAGCTCGAACCCTGCCAACAACTCACAAGGGAGCTCTGAGGCAGATCAATTCCCCAAACATCTGCAGCCCCAGCCAGGATCCTACATGCACCCATGAGAGGGCCTGAATCGCAGGCCTAGGAAGCGGGGCCTGCACGCCTTGCCCACACAACTGGTGAGATCATCCAAGTGCTGTTTTAGCTGCTAAATGTGGGTTATTTAGGGTGTAGCAGTAAAAGGCCAGTACAGATTTAAAGGGTGAGGTGGGAGACCTGAGAAAGCCCCGTCAGTGGTGCAGCCTGAAAGGGAGAGTGGCCACTGTTGCTGAATTAGAATCCAGCTCTGCCTGGACCCTTCTCTAAAGAGTACAAGTTAGGCCAGGCGCAGTGCCTCATACCTGTAATCCCAGGATTTTGGGAGGCCAAGGTGGGCAGATCACCTGAGGTCAGGAGTTCAAGACCAGCCTGGCCAACATAGTGAAACCCCGTCTCTACTAAAAATACGGAAATTAGCCAGGTGTGGTGGTGGGCACCTGTAATCCCAGCTAATCAGGAGGCTGAGGCAGGAGAATCGCTTGAACCTGGGAGGTGGAAGTTGCAGTGAGCCGAGATCATGCCATTGCACTCCAGCCTGGGCAATAAGAGCGAAACTCCATCACACACACANAAAAAAAAAAAAGAAAGAAAGAAAGGGTAGAATGTTGAAGTCACTGGGTGAAGGCAGTGAACACTATATCCTTCAGGGCATATGTAAGGACTAATTAAGTAATTAAGGCAGGGGAAGGGAAAAGAACCAACCACCTACCCTAGAAGACAATACAAAGCTAAAAGAAAAAGAAAACAAACAAATGTCAAATACTTGTAAATAAATGAAAAATACATATGTTATTAAGTGAACCAAAAGCTGAAATAATTTATTGCCGGTAGACTTACACCAAAAGAACTCTTAAAGGAGTTATTAAGCAGAAATTGGTAGTGCGAGGATCTAGGATCAATACAAAAAGTACAGATTTTTGAAAAACTGTTGAAGGCAAATATGAAAACAATTTTCTTATCATAGACAACTCAAAATATAAGCGCCTAGGTAAATATAGCAAAGCTTTTTTTTTTTTTTTTTTTTTTTTGAGGCAGAGTCTCGCTCTGTCACCAGGCTGGAATGCAGTGGCGTAATCTCAACTCACTATAACCTCTCCCTTCAGGGTTCAAGCGGTTCAAGGGATTCTCCTGCTTCAGCCTCCTGATTAGCTAGGATTGCAGGCGCCTGCCACCACACCCAGCTAATTTTCGCATTTTTTAGTGGAGATGAGTTTTCACCATGTTGGTCAGGCTGGTCTCAAACTCCTGACCTCAGGCGATCCAGCTGCAGTGGCCCCCGAAAGTGCTGAGATTACCGGAATGAGCCACTGCACCAAGCCAGCCTTTTGTTTTCTAACATAAACAGAAGGAAAAGGTACAACAAAATAGCATAAATACAGAAATTGGAAATGTATAAGATTCGCATACTGTATATGAAGCAACGTAATATTACATGGAAGTTGACTATGTTCATTAGAGTTTATAGTGGGTAAAATAAATAAAATTTTAGAACTCTCTAAATGTATTATGCTAAGAGGAAAGTTAAGCTCTGGAGACTGATTCAGTAGCATGTTTGCAGATCTACTTTCAGATTAAACTCTCTAATTGTTCTTCTCATAAATGCCTATGAGAGACCAGAGAACAGACTGCCTGCTTCCAATCATGGACCTCTGTTATGAATTAACTGCCTCCTTTATCATTCCATACCTTTCTCAGACCTGATGGCACCCAAGAGACCGTGATAGTTATATCTTCAGTGTAGAATGTTAAATATAGTTTCCAGAAACAAAAAGACCACCTCAACTAGTCAGATTATTGTAGCTATGCATTATGTCTTACACAGAAAGATGAAAATCTATTAAACTCCCATGAGCTTTGCCTATATAAGTGACCCGAGACTTCCACACTTCGGAGCACTGACTTGCATTCTTTGGAATCCATGCTCCTCAGTCAGGTGGCTCTTCCTCAAATTTTGTGCTGGAATAAATTTCCTCTAAATGAGATTCTTACCTTTTCAATTATTTTAGAGTGACCAATGTAAATCTCAAGAAAATAATGAAAGCTCTAAAATAATAAAATAATTAGTAATAGCTAGTAGTGACTATAAAATGAATGATAAAATTTACTTGATCGAAAAATAGGCAAAAAAGGAAACAAAGAGATTAAAAATTATGCGAAACAACATGATGGTAAATATTTATCCAGTAAATAAAAATTATATTAAATAAAAGGATCTAAACATATCAACCTAAAAACAGAAATTGCCAAATGTGTTTAAGGAGAAAAGATCCAGTGATACATTTTTTAAAGAGAAGCCTATTTTAAACATAAAGACACGGATAAGTTAAAAGGATGAGAAAAAAATGCCTGGTAAATGCTAACCAAGAGATGAGTACCATGTTGAGATAAAATAGCCTTCAGAACCAGAAAATTTATTAGAGATATAAAAGGGTAGGACCTAATGATAAAGACATCAATGTATCAAGACACTGCAGTCCTAAATGTGTACGTACCCAGCAACAGAACTGCAAGATACATGAGTCAAAAACTGATAAAACTGAAAGGAGAAGTTGACAATTGCTCAAATATATATATATTTATATATATATAAACTCTGCAATGGTATATATTGCAATTGTATATATATATAAGGTGTATATATATATTATATAATATATATATCTTATATATTATAAGATATAAGATAATTATATATCTTATATCTTATAATATAAGATATATAATAATCTTATATATAATCTTATAATATATAATATATATATAAGATATATATGATATATAATATATATAAGATATAATCTTATATCTTATATATATATTATATAATGTATATACCTTATATATATATACACCTTATAATTATATAATATATAAGATATATATTTTATTATATAAGATATATAATTATCTTATATCTTATAATATATAAATACCTTATATATATATACAATTGCAATATATACCTTGCAGAGTTTATATATATAAAATATATATATTATATATTTTTATTTTATATATTATATATATATATTTTATATATATATATTTGAGCAATTGTCAATTTCTCCTTGATATTGACAATTGCAGAGTTGGTATTTACAAAAAGCTATCTCCATATCAATCAATGGAAAATAATGGAGTCCAAAAATAGATGCATTCATATATGACTAATTGGTTTTCAACAAAGGTACAAGAGCAATTCAATAGGTAGGAGATAGTCTTTTCAAAAAATATGATTGACCATTTGAACATTCCTACCCAAAATGATTAATCTTGATTAACACCTCATACTGAACACAGAAATTAACTTGAAATGGATCATACACCTAAATATAAAACCTAAAATTATAAAATTTCAAGAGGAAAACAGGAGAAAATATTTTTGGCCTTGGGTTAGAAACAGGTTTCTTAGTTTTAATCCCAAAAAACATGATTATTTAAATAAAACATTTGATAAACTACTTTATTTGTTTATTTATCTGTTTTTGCGACGGAGTTTCACTTTTGCTGTCCAGGCTGGAGTGCAATGGTGTGGTCTCGGCTCACTGCAACCTCTGCCTCCCCTGTTCAAGCAATTCTCCTGCCTCAGCCTTCCAAGTAGCTGGGATTACAGGTGCCCACCACCAAGCCCAGCCAATTTTTTAATATTTTTAGTAAACACAGGGTTTCGCAATGTTGTCCAGGATGGTCTTGAACTCCTGACCTCAGATGATCCACACACATAGGCCTCCCAAATTGTGGGTTTACAGGCATGAGACACTGTGCTGGCCAAGTGTATTTTACTAAACTTAAGATACGCTGATCTGTAAGAAAAATTATTAAAAAATTAAATGAAAAAAACAAGGAAAATATATGCAAAACAGATTTTCAATAAGAGATCTGTATTGAGAATAAACAAAAACTCACAACTCAATTAAAACAAATCTGTGATTATTTAATGTGGGCCGAAAGATGAAAACAACAGGCCACTGGGGAGTTCTTTTTTGGCGATGGAGCTGGGCTATTATCTTGATTACTGTGGTCATTGCATGCAGGTGTACTTTATCCAAACATACAGAGCTATAAATTAAAATGGTTGTATTTTATTGCAGGCAAATTATACCTCAACAAACCTGATATAAAAAAATGAAAACAAAGTAAAACTACTGCCAAAACGTGCTATGTATATTATAGCAAAAAACATATTATATATTTAAACATTCATTAAAAACAAATAATTAGTTTCTATCTTTATAATTCTCCAACATATTAATATGTTCTCTGATGTAGAATGGTGAAATTTTCATAAACAACTTAATAATATAAAATTTTAAAATGACATTTAATTTTTGCTAAATAGATAAGGTATGTTTTGTTATATTTCCTTCCAAAACATTTTTCCTATTTGTCACTTAACAATACTTCAATCTGTGTTTTATGCTAGTCTATGGCAAAGAGTGATCTTCAAAATGCAGTGGTTTCTAGAAAAGAACTACGGTATAATTAGGATTTTAAATTCATACGTGTCATTCCTGATAAAATAAAAAAACAGAAACGAGGCTTTGAAGGCAAGCCCATATGACTTCAAACTCCCATTCTTGGTTTTTCTTACTCTTATACCTTTTGAACTAGTAACTTATGCCCTATCTGTGCAAATGTACACTTATATTTATACCACATGTTATTTGTGAATGTTCACTCAGTGTGTAAGTAGGACCAGTTTGCCACATTATCATATATTGTCAATAAACAAGTTTCTTTTTATTTTTCCCCCGGAGAAAAGTTTGAAAGTTTGTCTCTTTATGTAATGTTCCACTCTCATTCCACGGTTCATGTGCCAGCCTAGTCTTATTTGTATGTTGCAAAATAAAACACATATAGAAAAAAAAAAAAGATTTAGTCTATGTGATTTAAAAAATGATAATCTTTTAAGATCTTTATTTTATACCTTTAAAATTAGTGTAATATTTATTTTACAAAACTTTGAGAAAATTAAATAAAACAATGTTTGGGGAAAGAATGTGTAAAATTAAGTGCTATTTGAGAATTTATTATTACTATATTAATCAAAGCAAATTAGTATGTGAAAGGCATAGTATTGACAAAACCTTGGTAAATAAGTCATTTATTTACATATTTCCTTAAAATTTCAGCTCTTTTAGATCATTTAGTTTAGAAAGAAAATAGAAATAAGTGGCATCAAAATAAAGACTCTGAGTAAATAATTGGAAAATATAACTAATATTTAAAGTTATGGCCAGGCACAGTGGCTCATGCCTGTAACCCAACACTTTGGGAGGCCATGGCAGGCTGATCACCTGAGGTCAGGAGTTTGAGAACAGCCTGAACAACATGGAGAAACTCCGTCTCTACTAAAAATACAAAATTAGCCACGCGTCGTGGCACATGCCTGTAATCCCACCTCCTCGGGAGGCTGAGGCAGTAGAATCACTTGAATCTGGGAGGTGGAGATTGCGGTGAGCTGAAATCATGCCACTTCCCTCCAGCCTGGCGACAGAGGGAGATTCTATCTCAAAAAAAAAAAAGAAAATTTTAAGTTACTTACATTTCTGTTCAATGTTCTTGAGGTCATACTAAGTTCAATGTTAGTAGGTGCTAAGACGTTTATGCACATCAAATAAAATACGTTTAAGAATGCACATATATACACACAACTTAAAAAGTCATTATGACCTTCTTTACCAACACTCTCAAGAAAAACACAAATCTTAATCTCAAACTTTATTCAGTGAACGAACTAACCAAGTTGGTAAAAATTGAGGAATTGTTTCAATGACAAAAAATGGTTATATTTGGTGACCAACTGAAAAGGATCATCCCAGGTTGAGAATAGGCATAATCATTTACGCCAATGGGGATTATTACCCTATTAACCCATTTATGCCTGAGGTTGCAATTTTTTGAATTTTTGAATTCAGACCTTGACAATGACCTTAAGCAGTAGGATAGAAATAACTCCCACTGGCTTGGCATTCCAGTAATGGAACACTAAGCATAAATGGATTTAGCAAAGATTTGTGTCAATTTTTTTTCCTGAGAATGAACTCAGAACAAGAAAAAAGATTCAGGAGCAAAATCTGAAAAGATTTAGGGAAGACCCTGAGGAAAAGTTAACCAAAATATTAATAAATGGGCCAGAAATATAAACTAAATGAAATAGATCTCTTTATTCTGTGATTGTTTAGATTACTGAGAGATTAGACCAGATTCAGATTAGCAGAGGAAGAGTACATAACTCTAAACTATCAAAAAACTCTTACAGCTAATATATGAATCCATTGAAGTTGCAAAATACTAGGTCAAAAAAAATTAGTTGTATTTCTATGCAGTAGTAATGAACAATCTGAAATGAAATTAAGAAAATAAACTCAATTTAAAATAGCAACAAAGAGAACACAATACTTAGGAATACATTCAAGTGAATAAGTATGAATCTTATGAAAATTATAAAACATTGTTGAAAGAAATCAAAGAAATTATAAATAAATGGAAAGGCATCTATATTAATGGATTGGAGGATAATCTTGTTAACATGACAGTACTCCCCAGATTCAATGCAATTTCTAGCAAAACTCTAACTGACATTTTGCAAAAATGGATAAGCTAATGCTTAAATCAATGTGGAAGAGTAAGGGGCCCTGAATAATCCAACCAACAATGAAAAAATAACACAGATGGAGAACTCACATTTCCTAATATCAAAACTTACTAGAAAGCTACTGTAGGCTGGGCACCGTGGCTCACGCCTGTAATCCCAGCACTTTAGGAGGCTGAGCCAGGCAGATCACGAGGTCAAGAGATCAAGACCACCCTTGCCAGCCATAGGGAAAACACGCCTGGAATGCATAGTTTAAGGACTGCTTCAGGGAAGAAAGGGTGAGGGAAAGCCTAGACTGACCTTCCTGCTTTTGCTGTTTTCTCCAATGCCAAGGTGTCATATTTTGGAGTAGCCTGTCCTGAATCCCATCTCTGTACAGAAAGACAAAAAGGTTTTACTCCAAATAAAGTAGTTAATTTATTAAACAAATTATTTCAGCACTTGTGTAAAATATAACTAACCCATTGCTCCTAAGCACCTGAGCATGGAAGCCAGATGACTTTGTGCTCAAGACATGGAGGACTCCCGCTCATGTAGCTAGGAGGGGGCAGAGCTGGGACTTGTACAGAGGCACTTTGATTTTTGAGGCCTGGCTTTTAAACTATGCTATTTGCATAAAATTAACTGAAGCATTATATTCCCGATAAATTGTCAACCCTTTCTTTCCTCGGACACAAATGAAAGTAATACTTCAAATTTCATTATTTTATTTGTATTGTTTAAATTTGACTATATAAAATGTTATGGTTTTATTTTCAGCATATTTATTTCATGAATAATAAGACCTTATTGATAACAGTAGTATTAATTTAAATGAACTTGGGTCGGAGGAATCATTTTTTTTTAATATATATTTTACAGCTAGTGCTCGACTTACGACCATGATTGGTTCCGACAGACCGGTCGTAACACGATTTGGTCGTAAGTTGAGTAGGCTATATGTACAGTTGAAATGGTGCACGCGGAGATGGTAGTGCTGCCGGCAGCTGGTCCGCACTGTCGTACGCCCAGCTGGGCAACGTTTGTGCTGCCAGACGTGGAGGAGTCGTGGCTAGCCATTGTGGTCGTAAAGTCGAATGGTCGTAAGTTGCATAGGTCATAAGTCGATCAATGCCTGTATTGTGTTTTAGGTTTTGGGGTACACGTGAAGAACATGCAAGATGGTTGCGTAGGTACATAGATGGCAATGTTGTTTGCTGCCTTCCTCCCCATCACCTACATCTGACCAGAATCATCATCTTTTAATTCATTATTTATATCTCCTGGAACGCTCTTCTTTTTCTATTTCCATTCAATAACTGCACTTAAGTTTCCCTTCTGACGGGAAATTTAGATGTTCAAAAGATTGTATTGACCAGGAAAAAAATAATTTAGGGTACTTTGAAGTTAAAAAAAAAAAAAGATGATGAGTTGCATAAAACAAATAGATTAGAAGGAAACCTAGAGCCTCGCTTTCCTACTAACTTATACCTGAGCAACTCCATAATATTGATAAACGATGTCTTTGGAATAGCCAAGTTATCGGAAGAGAAAGGGCAGCTTGGCGGTGTTGGCAGTCGCTGAGCCGCAGAGGGCTGAGCCGGCAGGGCAGGTGGTCAGTTACAGCAACAGGACAGAGACAGGCTTGGCTTTCCTCCCTCGCTGGGCCCAGGAAGCCAGAGCCCCAGCTGAGAAAGCAGTGACTCCCTTGCTCCCACTGCCCGTGGAATGGAGCCCTGGTCCAGGGTCAGGCAGCTCTGCGCAGGTGTGGTGTCTTCTCACCACTTTCTGGGCCCTGCAATCAGGAGAAGGGCGAGGGAAGAGGCTTAAAAACGGAAAGTGCTGGGTGAGGGCTCAAAGTGGAAAAAGCGTCTCCAAGTTTTCTCCTTCCTTGCTGCGAAAGGAGGTCTCAGCAGAGGAGCTCGAAAAAGACCCTTGCCCAAAACCTCAGCTAAAAAGACTTAGACGAGCAGAGCTGGGGATGTAAATGTGCTAAGAGCATGGCCAGCCTGAACCGGAGTCCTTGACCGCTGCTTCCTTCAGGCCGTGATGCAGGCCTGCACCAAGCCAGGTGCCCAGGTGCCTCAGGTGAGGCCGGCAGGTGAGGCTTCGGTTGACCAAGGGCAGCCCCAGACACTCCGTGGAGGTTTCAGCCAGGAGCCAGGCTCCGCAGATGGAGGCGATTTTGCAGAGAGCTCTCGGTGTCGATTTGACTACTCACTAAGATCTTCTGAGTAACACTGTACGAAGCTGTTTTTATGTTTTCTATTAATGTGCTATGATTTCATTCCCTCCAGTTGTGAATGTGAAACCAGTGAAACATGGAAAAGGAGGGACTCTCTGTATGCATATGGTCACTTAGAATATTTGAATGAACTATAATGTTCTGCAGGTTTATTAGTGGGAAAATGTAGAAATAGAAATGTGGGCAATTTGGCCTCACTCAGCCACAGGAAAATCAATGCTGCTATACATAATACTATCTTAAATTCAGAGGAAATAGGAGTTGAATATCACAGGGTTTGTGCTGATGGCTTCCTATCAGTCATACGATTCTGATTCCAACCCTCGTGATAATGACGAATGGTGCCGCAGAGCACTGGAACTTGGACAATACCATCGACGGAAAGGAGGGAGATGAGAAGAGTCAGAGGTTGAATGGAACCAGTCATTAGGACCTGTCAAAGCAAACTAAATATGGCCTGAGAAGGACTCTGTACATCTATATTTGAGTCCTTGGGGATGAACTGTAACCTAGCTTAACAATCAGACAAAGTTGAAAACCTAACTTAGTAGTATATGCACCTGTAACCATGGCTGAGTGTTGGCCAATCCGAGCGGCCATACTTCAACCACTCAAGACTGCTTTGAATTTTCAAAATGCCTTCAAATAAGGCAAATGCAGAGCTGTAACCAATCTTACTGTTTCTGTACCTCACCTCTGATTCTTGTATGTCACTTTATCTTTTTGTCTATCAGTGTGTTCTGATCACGAGGCACCCTTGGAGTCTCTGTGAACCTGCTGTGATTCTGGGGGCGGCCCTATTTGAGAATTATTCATTGCTATTTTAAACTCCTTTAAATGTAATTCGGCTGAAGTTTTTTTTTTTTTTTTCTTCTTTTTTTAATCAGACCCAATGGCTCCATCATGCCTTCACTGCTCCACTAGAGACCTATCCCTTTCCTCACTGGGACCACAGTCAGCCAGGGAGGGACTTGAATATTCTAGGCACATTTTGAGAAGGGTTTTACGTGTGTGTATTTTGGGGTGGGGCAGAAAGTCAGCCCCAGTCTGGGGGTCTGATTCATGGCCCAGTCAGACCTCAGTGCTGGAGCAGGGAAGAAGTGGATAGTCTAATCAGAGCAGTGAAGGGCATCTTGGCAAGCAAGCCAGTCACAGGGGACCCCAGTTCTAGTGGGGCCTGCAAAGTCTGCTATTTTGGTGGTCCTCTTAAAAAGAAGATGAACTACGAACATGAAATCGTGTGCAGAGATGCGAAAGGGGCCCTTACCTGTTACCAGAAAGGGGTTCAGATCCAGACCCCAAGACAAGGGTCTTGGATCTCGAACAAGAAAAATTTCAGGTCGAGTCCAGAGATTAAAGTGAAAGCAAGTTTGTTAAGAAAGTAAAGGAATAGAATGGCTGCTCCATAGGCAGAGCAGCCCCGAGGGCTGCTGGTTGTCCACTTCTATGGTTATTTCTTGATTAAATGCTAAACAAGAGGTGGATTATTTGTGTCTCACCTTTTTAGGCCATAGAAGGTAACTTCCAAAAGTGGCCAAGGTATTTGTTAACTGTGATGGCACTAGTGGGAGTGTAGCAGAGAGGACAGGATGACCACAAGTCATTCTCAAAGTCATCTTGGTTTTGTTGGGTTTTTGCTGCATTCTGTACTGCTGCCTGTTTTATCAGCAGGGTCTTTATAACCTATATCTTGTGACAACCTCCTGTCTCATCCTATGACTTAGAATGCCTAACCATCTGGAAATGCAGCCCAGTAGTTCAGGCTTATTTTGCCCAGCCCCTATTCAAGATGGAGTTGCTTTGGTTCATACGCCTCTGATGTTGCCCACAGGGAAAGGCTGAGGAAGGTCATGCTTTATTGACTTCATGGTGAATCTGCCCCTGAAGGATGAAAAACACAGCCGAGCTTCCAATCCCTGACTATGAAATTGCTTGTACATTAACGATTAGACTCTTACCCAAACCACATTTTAAAATTATATATACAGATAACACAAATTAAGAGGTACAGTGGAAGAAGTTTCTAAATTGATACTCGTTTTCATTTGAGAAGAGAAGAAGAAACATGAATGGTGGGGAATTAACCTAAACCAGGTATTTCCTGTGCACAGGAACACAGCAAGACACCTTTTATATTAACTCACTTTAATTTTCACCAAAGCCTAGGGGATTTTATTTTCTCTTTCATAAAGATGACAATTAAGCTGAAAGCTGTTACAAAATCCTAAAAGACTTATCAGAGGTTATATGAGTGATGGAGAATGACTAGAATTAGCCTCAAGGCTTTCTGAGGCAGAAGCAAATCAATGAAAAATGAGGTCCTCCAGCAAGGGGACTTTTGGTTTAAAAAAAAATCTTGTAACTTTCAAAGTCTGGGATATAATATGGTAAAGGAAATCAAAGAACGAGGAAGAGGAATTGGAAAAAACCTGAATTCCATGTTTTCTAAGGAATTTACTCTTCCATGACCAGCAAAACAAGGGGACCTGATTGAGACTATAGGCTACTGCCTACGGCTTCTTGAAGATGGGCGTAGCTTTCACTAAGAGTGCTTTAGAATCCTTCCTTTCCCTCCGTGGTTAAGTAACCCGTGTGTCTTTACATCACATTAAAAGCATCTTATTGTCTAAGTTCACTAAGTGAGCATACCAATCATTATAATATGAATTGAATTCCAACAGCCACTTGAATAGCTAAATCCAACATTTGGTCTACTTTGTGAAGTTAGTTTCTTTCTTGAGGTTGATTTTTGGTACACGCACATACACAAACACACTCTTATGTATATATACATATGCGTGTATAAAATATAAGGGTAGAAAAAAACAGGCACCATACTTCCGGTAATTTACGAACTAGAAAATTGCCACTGATGTACATTATATAATCATGCCCATTTTGGCTCCGATTAGACCCTGGCTGTAAGTAAAAAATATATACCACATGATAGAAATATAAAAAATATATTTGTAGGAAAATCATTTTTAAGCTTCTATATTGCACTAAACACTGTAATATATTTTTCAGTGTCGTCAAAGCCTTTTGAAGACAGGTGCTATCACTCCTTTTATAGAGGAAGAAACAGGGGCTTAGAGAGATGAAATGACGTGTCCAAGTTCATACAATTATAGAAGCAGGAAATGTGACACCTACTCCAGAAATTCTGAGACAAATATTTGTACTAGAATTGATTTGCTTTAACATAGATATAGCCAAGCAGAGCCAAGGAATTCTAATAACATCTTTATAAAAATAAAAATGGAGGCAGGCTGCGGATCACCCCTGCAATCCCACCACTTTGGGAGGCCAAGTTCTGAGGTTTGCTTGAGCCTAGGAGTTTGAGACCAGCCTAGGTCTCAAACTGAGATCTCTACTGAGATCTTGTCTCTACTACAGATGGGGCGCCTATAGTCCCAGCTACTGGGGAGGCTCAGATGGGAGGATTGCTTGAGCCCAGGAGTTTGAGGCTGCAGTGAGCTGTCAGTGCAACACTGCACTCCAGCCTGGGTGACAGAGCAAGACTCAAAAGAGTTGAAGTAAAAATAAATATTATTTTTGTTTGTTTTATTTTTTTAACTTTTATTTTAGGTTTGGGGGTACATGTACAGGTTTGTTACATAAGTAAATACATATCACAGGGATCATCCAGGTATTAAGCCCAGTACCCAATAGTTACGTCCCTGCTCCTCTCCCTCCTCCCACCCTCCACAAGTAGACCCCATTGTCTCTTGTTTCCTTCTTTGTGTTCATAAGTTGTTATTATTTAGCTCCCACTTATAAGTGAGAATATACGGTATTTGGTCTTCTGTTCCTGTGTTGGCTTGCAAAGTATAATAGCTTCCAGCTCCATCCATGTTCCTGCAAAAAACATGATCTCCTTTTTTTTTTCGAGACGGAGTTTCGCTCTTGTTACCCAGGCTGGAGTGCAATGGCGCGATTTCGGCTCCCCGCTACCTCCGCTTCCTGGGTTCAGGCAATTCTTCTGCCTCAGCCTCCTGAGTAGCTGGGATTACAGGCACACGCCACCATGGCCAGCTGATTTTTTGTATTTTTAGTAGAGACGGGGTTTCACCATGTTGACCAGGATGGTCTCGATCTCTTGACCTCGTGATCTACCCGCCTCGGCCTCCCAAAGTGCTGGGATTACAGGCGTGAGCTACCGTGCCCAGCCTCACATGATCTCCTTTTTATATGGCTGCATAGTACTCCATGTACCACATTTTCTTTAACCAATCTGTCATCGCTGGGCATTTAGTTGATTCCAAGTCTTTGCTATTGTGAATAGTGCTGCAATGAACATTCACATGCATGTGTCTTTATAGTAGAATGATTTATATTCCTCTGGATATATACCAGTAATGGGGTAGCTGGATTGAATGGTAGTTCTGGTTTCAGCTTTTTCAGGAAGCTAGCTTCATTTGAATTTTATATATCCCAGAGAGAATTTCAGAATGTTTATTCCATTATTGAGAAAAAGACTACTGTAGTTATTTTTCATTTAAAAACTATTAGAAAGATAATAAATAATGTAATAATTTCCAAAAAATTTCACATCAGTGATTCCTACAGTTAATATTCACTTCTGTAGTCCATGTGATAAAGTTTATCACAGGCACAAGATTTTTGTTTTTGTTTTTTTAATCAATTATTAATATTTTTGTGATTTTTTTTTTTAGTTTTAGTCTAGCAAGTTTCCCATAGATGAAAATTATAACTCAACAGGGTTGGACAAATAATATTCATTCTACTTGCTAGAGCTATTAATAATTTTCTTAGTATCTAACTGTGAATGCTTAAATTTACTTTAAATAATATCTTTTTATACACACTAAAAACAAATTTTTCAGGCAAAACTGATCTCTCTTCTCAGATAGCAGGTTAATGGGTGCTCTTGGCCAACTATGGTGACTGGGGGTGTAAACAAGGAAGCTTCTTATATATTTCAAGCTAAACTTATGTGTAAGTTTAGTTTGAAAAAATCGATCGAGAATACTACTGGTACACTGAGATATATAATGACATGCGATTTTTCTGTATTTATAGTAAACTTCCATTTAAAAGTTTTTAAAAATCCACAAATGTTGGAAAGTGTTCTTTAAATGGTTATTCTGTAAATAATACTTCTGATGTATTTTTAGGAAAATCACAGGTCTCAGTGAAACGGAGACTCAGCCGCCCTTTTGTCACATAGCACTCCATAATTCACTAAAGTTTTAGATATCATTGGTTTTTAAACATAGAGCCTTCATGACTTGATTTAATTTTCCCAAATCTACATCATTGATCCCAGACCTTGCTGACCTCTAATACTCTTATTTTAAAAATGAAATCAATAGATCTATAACTGAAATGACTTTAGGATGTTGACGTTACGTTTTGAACTCTTTAATGAGAAGTGATTGGTAGTAGCTGCAAGTTCCCCATACTACTGATAGCCCCGTGGAGGGAGCTCATGCTCATGCTGTCTCCAGTTGAGGGATTGAGTTCCTCCTGGTATCTGTGCTGCCCCTAGAGGTCTCTAGTGCAGACTTCTCTTCTGAGATCCAAAACCCTGTGTCTAGTTGCCTCCCTGATTATTACACTCGAATAGCATCTAAAGAAAGATGAGTCCAGGTATTCCAATCTTGTCCTGCCAAAGCCCTACAAACCTATTCTTTTTTTCCTAATTTCATCAGACAAGGCGCTAATTCTAAATGCCTCACGCCATTCCTTCCTTACCTCTCACCTCTCACGTCCCCTCATCCTGTGTAATCGCCAGGCAGTGGATTCTCTCTCCTCTTTTTTCAGAACGCATCACCTCCTTTTCATTCATTGAACATTCCAAGCTCTTTATCACCTTAAGATTTTCAGATACAAAAGTATCCCTGGAAGTATTTTTTTTTTCCATTCTCTGCACAGTTCAGCTGTTCTCATTTGTAATTCAGGCAGTATTTTTAAAGAGGTGCTTTAGACTACCAAGAAACAAAACACATTCACCTTTTTTTCCTCTAACATCATTATTCTTTCTAAGAGTCTGTTACTTTTTCCCCATAGCAATTAGTACAATTAAATTATAAATATATTTATTTACTTGCCAGGCCACAAAATTGCACAAGTCTATGCTTGTGCATAAATAAATAATGTATATAATACATATTTATATTTTACATAATATATTCTATGTATGTATATTAGTTATATTACATGAATCTATTATATGCATAATAATTATTATATTAGTTTTGTTTCTCTAGAAATTAATCCTTGACTCATTCAATTACCATGTTGAGAAATTGGCTGACTTTGAGTTTCAAGTGGGGAATGAAGGCTTTTACTCAGCCTGTAAAAGTTGTGGAGAGAAGCTTCCATTCCTTGAGAAGGGAAAGACAAGGGTCATGTTTTGGCCAAAAGGAAGTGAACATTGTGCCGGTCATACAGTGAAATGAACCAGCCTTGGAGGCTGTTTAGAGTTCATAAAACACTGTACACCGTCCAACAGCTCATTGGAAGAGCAATGTGCTGGTCTGATTCTAGAAATGCAGCCACATGACACAGAGTGCTGGTGAACAAGAATAAGGGTAAAGCTAAGCCTGTATGCCTGGAATCTATGCATGCTCGATGTATGCTTGTATGTGCTTTAACATAGTCTGGCCCTGAACACTGATTCCTTTGACAAATGTGAAAATGAATTTAAGGCTGGACACGGTGGCTCACGCCTGTAATCCCAGCTTTGGGAGACCAAGGGGGGTGAATCACTTGAGGTCAGGAGTTCGAGCCCAGCCTGGCCAACATAATGAAACCCCATCTCTACTAAAAACACAAAAAATTAGCTGGGCATGGTGGCAGGCACCTGTAATCCCGGCTACTCAGGAGGCTGAGGCAGGAAAATCACTTGAACATGGGAGGTGGAAGTTGCAGTGAGCCGAGATTGCACCATTGCACTCCAGCCTGGGCAACAAAGTGAGACTCCATCACAAAAAAAAAAAAAAAAAAAAAAAAAAAAAAAAAAAAAAAAAAAAAAGAAAAAAAAAAAGAAAAAGAAAGAAAATGATTTTAAAAATCCAGAGCACACACATATCAGGGGAGTAGCAATAGCATAACAAACTCAAATTAAATATTTTCTGTGGTCTGACAGAGTGCTGGGAATATTTAATAATTCTATTCATGAAATGGATTATAAAGGTATAGTAGTACATATATATTGCATTATTTAAGAAGTTCTAACAATTTTATAGCCATTTTCGAAGTACTTAAAATTCAGTTTTAGATGTAAGAAAAGGTGACAAAGAATTGCTACCAGAGACTTTAGTCCCATGGGGAAAATATTAATGTGCCAATATTAAAATTTCATTTATATGCCATACCTTGTAAAGCAAATGGCAAGGATGAATACTTTCATCTGACAAATAGAGTTATAAAGCACTGAGAAGCTCCAGTTCCTTATCTAATGTGAGCCAACCTGTCAGTGCTAAGGCTGAAGCGAAAAGGACACACCTTTTCCTGAAAGTGGTGTTGGGATTCACCGCACCGAATACCAGTAATGAGAATAGGAAGCAGTGATGGCAGCAGGCTAATGGAAATCCAGGAGCAGGGAGTGTGACAAAGAATGTCGATCTTTGTCAGAGACCATTTTCTGAGCATATTGCCTTTTTTTTTTTTTTTTTTTTTAAAGAGAGAGACTCACTTTGTCACCCAGGCTGCAGTGTAGAGGTGAGATCTTGGCTCACCGCAGCCTCTGCCTCCCAGGTTCAAGTAATTCTCCTGCCTCAGCCTCCTAAGTAGCTAAGATTACAGCACATGCCACCACGTCTGGCTAATTTTTGTATTTTCAGTAGAGATGGGGTTTCACCATGTTGGCCAGGATGGTCTCGAACTCCCAACCTCATGATCTGCCTGCCTCAGCCTCGCAAAGTGCTGGGATTACAGGTGTAAGCCACCGTATCTGGTCACGTATCGCTTTTACAATTGCACTTCAACTAGTGAGCTTCATACAGACAGGCAACATCAGTTCCACAATTTCAAAATACCTGTAACGGTGAATTAGGCAACTGTCCCTTTTATTATTCGGTTTGTCAAAGTCTAAGTTCCACTTGGACAATTATTTGTTAGGAAAGACCAAAATGTCATCTCTACGTCATTTTTTTTGCAGGCGCTAATTTCATCTATTCTATTGGAAAATACTCGTGCATCTTAGAATAATTCATAGTTGCAGTTAAAGGACCTACAAAAGTAAGAAGCTACGAAACTAAGCCAGGGTATGTTAAAAGCATCAGACATTTCATCTTTGAGTCCTTTGCTTTTGTTTTCTAGACAAGGTTTCCAGACTTGCTACCCAGGCTGGGTGCAGTGGTATGATCGTGGCTTACTTCAGCCTCGACCTCCCGGGCTCAAGGGATCCTCCTGCCTCAGCCTCTGGAGTAGCGGGGACTACAGGTGCACACCACCACACCTGGCTATAATTTGCCTCCTGCTGTAACTGAAAGGTCACAAAAACAAAGAACTCCAGAAAACCTTCTGCTGAAGTAGTACGTTTAGTATTTATCACGATGACAATGTTTAAACGCCCCTGCCTCCACTAGTAGAATGCCAGAATTACGGCTAGACAGAGAATCCAGACTGCCGGTCCAGGGACATGGCTAGGAAATGCAACAAGGACAGCAGAGTGTGTTTTGGGGGAAGCCAGGTAGCTCTGGATGGGGCCTATATGAGTACTTATTCCTGGTGATAGGGAAAAAATGATTAGAAGACTCTCTCCCATTTCTTGATTCATTTCTACTCAGAGCTGTTTACTTCTAGAAACATGAGTTTTCTGTGTTATGTTATTTTTTAAAAAACTGATTAAATTTCACAGTTAATTTATGTTCATCCATAAATATACCTTGAATTTGTCTTGTAATTAGTATTTCCTTGTTATTTTCAACAAGTGATAGTCTGCAGAAACAGAGACTAGATCAAGTTCAGAGAGCCAGAGGTGTTCAGTCAAGCAGGTAGAATGCAGGACACTGAACAGGGTGAATAAGAGGCGGCTAGAGTCCCCACACCTTTGAAGGAGGGTCCAAAGGACAGCTTTTCATGATCCAAGGAGAAAATCTCCATCAATAACATCTCTCCTTCAGGAAGCTGCGGGTGGCGCTGAGATTAAGGGTAGGGATTCCAGCCTTAGATTGGGGGAAGGAAGGAAGGCACAAGGAAGGAAGCCTCGCATCCTCAGGTGAGGAAGGCAGCTTGCAGAAATGAAGCTCAAAGTGATCCCCACAGCACAAGCAGTCCAGAGCACATGATGTCTGCTGGGCTGGGGTCAGGACAAGAGAAGAAAGTCTGAAACAGGTCTGAGACTTAAGAGCCCTGTGTTCCATGTGCTTCTCTACAACCAGCCCAGAGTCGGCCCAGGTACTAGGTCTTCTGGCTCAGATAAAGATCACACATGACTCTCCAGAAAACTAGAGGCAGAGGTGCGCCATTGTCAAAAAAGGCTCTGCCAGGGCGGAGGCTCGGGGCATAATCGGGGAGCTCTGCAATCACCCTGGGGAAATTTCACCTAGGTCAGGCAGCTACAGAGTCAACTTAATATTTTGACTTTAAATCTAGATTATTTGGGGGCTGGTTTGGAAACTGGGGAGACTTGTGTGTCCAGGGATGGTAGCAGGAAGGGAAGAGGCTTCCTCTCACTTGGCCCCAAAGCACAGAATGAGAAACAAGAATATTGGTACAGTGTGTTCAGGAACCTTTGCAAATTTTTAAGTGTATTGTACCAAAACATTTTTTCACACATAGGAACACATGGGCTCAGAGGCTTTTCTGGCTGGTTGGAAAGAAGGATGTGAGATTTTCCCATGCCTGGGTGCGTCTCAGTTCTCTTAGGGCTCTGCCTCCCACTCACGCCTCTGCTAGAGGGAGCTGAGGCAGCTCTGACAACGCTGTGATCTGAGGACACGTTTGCCACCTCAGTGCCAAAGCTGATGTGGGAACATGGCCTACGCAGTGAACGCGCTGTACTCAGGATAGTCAGGACGCTTAATGGTACTGACAGTTCTGTTTACGTCCTTCTCCACTACTTCCGGCATTATTCAAGGGGCAATTACTTGGAAAAGTTTGATTAGAATGAACTCTATTTTAGCCTAGGTTATTATGCACTTAATTTGGCTAAACTTAGCTTCATATATGGAGCATAGGATATATGTCTTTAGAGATGAGTCTGGAGACCTCTATAGGCACCAGTATATATTATTCCAAGTTTTACCTCTTTTCTTATTTATTGCTGCCTTTGCGGCTCTCCCTTCAGTTAGGCTTATTTGCAACTCTTTTAGAAAATGTCAACTCCAATTCTGCAACCTACTGAGCCCTCTTTATTGAAAACTTCAAAGTTATTAGTCCAATCCTAGCTCTGGATCTTACTTCATATGTTGTTTTTATCTTCTCTTGGGTAATGGGTCATTTCAGGGGTGATCGTTTTTAACCTTTATCTTACCAGGGATTTAAGTGCAGAGAAAGGAGAAACAGAGGAGCATTTTATTTATTTATTTTTTTCAGTGCAGTGATTATGGAGTCAGGGTAGTATTTCTACTGTGTATGCTGAACTCTGTAGGATCTCATTTATTCATGGTCAAAAGGCTTTCCCAGGGAAACCCGTATGCTAATTTCAGGCAGATAATCAAACCTGGGGTATATGGTAAGTGTCTACTATGACATGTTCAGGGTTAGCCCTCTCCTGCTGGTGCAGTTCAGTGTGCATGTGGTCATTTGTGATCTCTTAACAGCAAAGAGATCTTTCTGCAGGGTCTAGGTGAGCTGATTATCAAACTAGAGTAAACTGATGGCCACTTGTTATGGCTACCAACACAGGTGCCAGTCAACTTTCAAAAAATTTAGAACAGTATTTGCCATGAAAGTTATCTTAACTATTGTGGAAAAATGGCCATCCCATTTTATTTCATATTTGAATACACATAGGGACTACAATGTTCAGACCTGCAGTGAGTTCTGGCCAATGGAATTCAAGAGAGATGATACGTGACACCTTTTAAACTACCCCATCAACTGGCTCACCTTCTCCCCTCTCAACTCTTTCTCCTTCTGCATCCTGACCCCGGACCACTGTACAACCTTACAAGCCTCATGTGGAACATGGTGGGCCACCAGATGTTATGGGTAACATTGAACGAAGAACTTTATGCTACTTGGAAATGACAGTTTTATACTTTTCACAGGAAAGATATAAACTTCTGTCAAACTAAGCCACTATGTTTTGGTCTTTGTTGGTTAAATGGTGAGCAATATCCTAATGAATGCACTGGAGCACCACTTCTCCACCATGGGAGCAATGGAACTTAGAATTACAGAGTGAACAAGGTGGGTGGCAAGAAAAATAGTGGGAGCAGGCATTTTCTATATACAATTATTAAAAGCACATCAGAAAGGGTCTTTTTTTTTTTTTTTTTTTTTTTTGAGATTGAGTTTTGCTCTTGTTGTCCAGGC
Organism: Cebus imitator; assembly: GCF_001604975.1. NCBI lineage: Eukaryota > Metazoa > Chordata > Mammalia > Primates > Cebidae > Cebus > Cebus imitator. Next base: position 910,583 of record NW_016107540.1, on the reverse strand, counting down.
TGGAGTGCAGTGGTGGGTTCTTGGCTCACTACAACCTCTGCCCCCTGGGTTCAAGCAATTCTCCTGTTTCAGCCTCCTGAGTTGCTGGGATTACAGGTGTATGCCACCGTGCCCAGCTAATTTTTTTGTATTTTTAGTAGAGACGGGGTTTCAGCATGTTGGCCAGGCTGGCCTTGAACTCCTGACCTCAGGCCACCTGCCTTGGACTCCCAAAGTGCTGGGATTACAAGCATGAACCACCATGCCCTGCCTCTTTCTTTTAACATAGCTGCTATGCTACTTGGATCTTCCAGTTAGAAATGTGCTCTAGTTGGGATACTCAGAAGTGATCCCCGAGGTAGATTGACTCTAGATGAGTAAGGTCTGTGACTACCGTGTTCACTCAGTGTGCTGGGTCTCTGAGGCTGAATTAAATAAAAATAATCACCAATTCTCCTAGATGGCATCTCTAATATGCCTAAATTTAGGATAAATGGCTAACTGTAGATATGCACACATACACACACCCGTGCACACACACACACACACAAACACACGCACACTTATGTAGCACGTAAGTTTTACAAGATATTTCAAGAACCAGAAAATAAAGATATTTCACTAACCAGAAAATAAGCAAAAGAAGCCAAAATATGACTCTTTCCTGGTAGTTCCTAGGATGCTTTGTGGTTATGACCCAGACTGGGTAACCTGTTGTCAGTCATCAGAGTGAAGTATTATTTAGAAGCACTGTTTAGATTACTAGCCCCCAGGCCAGGAGCAGAATCTATAATATTTAAACAACAATATGTGAGTTGTATAAGTATTAACTCAAAAATAATTTGTTTCTAGAAAAAAGAAATTCCTTGCCTTTGTTATAATTTTAATGTCGCGATTCCTTTGTCCAACTGATGCTGTGTCTGCTGATGTGACAGCACCTTGACTGGGCTGCTATGTTGGCTTGTTAGTTCTTCAGCTGTTTCAAAGTGGCTAATGAAATTCAGGCAACCTCCCCTCAGAGTTTCCCTGTCCACCAGTTCTTTTAGTTTTTGGTGTTTTGTTTTATTTAGTTTTGTTCTTCCATTTTCTTATGTTTATTATGGATGAGTAAGAATTAAGATCTTCAAGGACAGAGTAGGAAAAATAAAATTTATTGTGTTCCTAATGTTCAAGGATTTTAAATTGTTTTGTGAACTGTAAAATGAGAATCTTAACAACCCTACTGTCATTGTTCTAAGGCTAAAGATAATTTAAACTTGGTTAAACAATAGATAAATATTTAGCACTTTCTAATACATTATTACTGTATTGTCATAGATTGATTTCTAGTGTAAATAGAATGTAATTCAGTTTAGATATGAAACAAATTGTATTAGAAATCATTTCCTCCATAATGATATAAATAATTGTGAGAGAAATTGATTTGTAAGAAAGAAGTGTGATCCTAGAATCCAAATGTATTCGTGCAAGAACTTACAGGTAATCTAAAAGAGTTTCTTTATAAATAAAATCTCAAATCTGGTTTCAGATTCCTCGCCAAAGTTTCTTGATCTTATCTATCCAAAAATACATCATGAGTTACTGCACTTCGTTTCCATCCTAGTCCATTATTCTCATGGAGCATTTCAGGACTATTTTCAAATTTTCATTCAATTGAATTTTCTTCCACCAACCATAAAATCACCTCTTTGTTATCTCAATCAATAAATCTTCCTAGCCCCTTCTTATCCCTATTTATTCTCACAAAATATGTATAACTTCAACCACTCAAATACAACAAAAAAATGCAGACATTTATTTTAGCAAAATTTACATATAAATATTCTTAACATAAAATGATTTGGACAGAAAAAAACAGCAATTTTTTACTTGCTCCCATCTGCATTATGGATTAGGATTTATAGTGAAATTTACACAGAATGAAAATGATTTAAGTTCTGAAAATGTCACAAGAAAAAATTATTATTCATTGAACATGAATAGTAGGTACTATTGTATATTTATATGTATATGTATACATATACATATATAAACCTACATAAATGTTTGTAGCAACTTGGTTCATAATTATTAAAAAAATAAGATGCTATCTTTTTAATATCTGCAGAATATATAGTTATATATATATTCAATCCTGGTATTTGTAATTTGTGTTTTCTTCTTTTCTTTTTCTTGTTCTGCCTGCTAAAATTATTGGTTTAATTACTTTTTAAGGAAATAGCTTTTAGCTTTGGTTTTCTTTTTTTTTTTTTTTT
>NW_016107540.1:905856-908339 GCF_001604975.1 Cebus imitator | reverse complement strand
TTTTTTTTTTTTTTTTTTGAGACAGAGTCTCACTCCTTCACCAGGCGCCAGGCTGAAGTGCAGTGGTGCGATCTCGGCTCACTACAACCTCCGCCTCCTGGGTACAAGCCATTCTCCTGCCTCAGCTTCCCAAGTAGCTGGGACTACAGGCACGTGCCACTACGCCCAGCTAATTTTTTTGTGCTTTTAGTAGAGACAGGGTTTCACCATGTTGGCCAGGATGGTCTCGATCTCTTGACCTCGTGATCTGCCTTCCTCAGCCTCCCAAAGTGCTGGGTTTACAGGCATGAGCCACCGTGCCTGGCCTGGTTTTCTTTTTATGTTTAACAGCTTTACTGAGGCATAATTCATATACCATATAACTCACATCATATGTCTACTCTTGTCTTAGTCCACTTGGGCTGCTTTAACAACAATTCCAGAAACTGGCTGGCTTGTAAAGAATGCAAATTTGTTTATTACAGTTCCAGAGGCTGAGAAGTTCAAGACAGAATGAATTAACAGCCTGTCATATACCTATGCAATGGAATACTTAGTATTCAAAAAGAAAAAGGAAAAAACTATCAATTTACACAACTATTTGAATGAATTTTAAATGCATTTTGTTAGGTGAAAGAATCTAAACCCAAAAGGCTACATATGGCATGATTCCATTTGTATGACAATAAGAAGAAAAGTCAAAATGATAGAGGCAAAATATAGTTCAGTGGTTAGTGAGAATAAAGGGATTAACTCTAAAGAAAATTTTTATAGTAAAAACACTGTTCTGTGTGATATCATGATTCTGAGATCAAAACTGTATTTATTTGTCAAAACCCATATAAATGTACATTACAAAGAGTAAATTTTATGGTGTATGATTTTCAAAACTAAAGGATGTCAGTGGATCCAAGAGTAAAATGTACTCTTCAAGAAATTAGCATAAATGCATTAAATATGTCACTGAAGAGGGTGTAGAGATGGGAAGTGACCTAAATTCATTTGGAAAACAGTATCTTGAGTGAACACCATAAGGCTAAGAATAAAAGAAACTGTACAAAAACATTGTACCCTATTTGGCAGACTTTCTTCTTACAGGGATATATGCTGTCAATTCTGAAACTATTTTATGCATATACTAGAGCTGAAGAAATAAAGAAAGAAATCATAACAGGGGGTAGGATTCTCTGTTTCAGAAAAAGAAGTTACTAATAAACATCATGGACAAATCTTATGGTGCTGAATTAGCTTTTGAAGTATCAATATAAGCTCATTTATTTTAGTGTATAATACATAAATAAATACAAATGCGAATGTATAGCTGGGTTACTGTACAAACCTATATCTCTTAGCTCAGTTTGCTAAGAGTGCCTAGAAGTGGTGAGGCCCCAGTAGCAATGAATACACCTAGTGTCTAGATTTTGGTTTCTAAATGCCACCCTCCAATGAAAAGAAACAAGAATTTTGGAAGAAGAGCTGAATCTAGGGTTGGGATGATAAATACAAGATGAACTTGTAGTATCTTGTAATGTCAGAAAGTAAGATGTGCTTTGTTGCCACCAAAGAAAGAAATAAAAAAGACAGACAGAGGCATATCTGAAGGACACAGACGACAACCTAAAAAAAAAAATCCCTCAATGTGTAAATTTGAATTTGAATAATAATAATAATATTGTTGTAGAAATCCCAAAGAATGAAATAAATATCCACAAGTTCATATCACTGTAAATAAATGATTAAATAAATATATTGGCAAAACACACAATTCTTTACAGGGAAAGTTCCAAATAACATACGAAAATAACTCCCTTCCAGACACCATGAGGTGTAACTTAATTCCCCTTTCCTGGAATGGGAGTTTGACTTAGTGATTCTCTTCCCAAGGACAGAGCCTGGAAAGTTAGAATAGTAACTTTATGCCAGACAATGCTTTAGTCAAGTGACCAAGGTGAGTGCTTTGTGATAAGTCATGCTGTATTGGTGTCATATATTCTCACGTTTTATGTCATAGGGACACTTCCTCTCTACAATACTCTTAAAGACAACCTATAACTCCAATCTAGCCATGTTAAAACTTCAGAGACTCAAATTGAGGGACATTTACAAAATATTCGACCCCCATATTCTTCAAAATTCTCAAGCTTACAAAGACAGGTTGAGAAACTCAGACTGGAAACTAGGGAGACATGATGACTGAATTCAATGAGGTCTCTTAAGTCAGATCCTGGAAAAATAAAAGGATATTCATCAGGAAGCTCATAGAATCTAAAGAGGCAGTTTTGGTAATGTATTTAGTATTATGCTAATGATATTTTTTAAATTTTGCATTAATTTAATAATTTTGCATTACAGTTGTATAAAATGTTAACATTAGGGGAAGCTGAGGGAAGCTTCCTGGGAACTCTTTGTACTATCTTTGCATTTCTTCAGTGAATCTAGCATTATTAAAAACATTTTTTAAAGTTTAAAATTTCTTTTTTTTTTTTTTTTTTTTTTTTTTTTTT
>NW_016107540.1:844425-900368 GCF_001604975.1 Cebus imitator | reverse complement strand
AAGCAGCCGCGCGGGGCAAAGCAGCCGCGCGGGGCAAAGCAGCGGCGCTGGCCGGCGCTGGCCGGCACAGCCGCGCTGGCCGAAACAGCCGCGCTGGTGACCGTGGAGCACCTCTGCCCGGGAATTTCCTAGTCTGTGGGCAATAAAAACATGGCGTCCACTCACCCTCTGCGCTTTCACTGGGAGCTGCAATCCTGAGCTGTTCCTAAACGGCCATCTTGGATCCACCCCCAAGTTTAAAATTTCTGAAAAATGTAGTTCTTATATAACAATTGTTTATAATTTGAGAGACTTTAAATATATGGCATGGAAATGACCTGTGTTGATTACCACCCTGCAGGTTCAGGGCTTTAACTTGAGTATAGTTTATGCATTAATCTTCTAAAGAAAGCAACTATAAATATTAATCATAACTCTTTTCTGACCTATATCATAATTTAATAGAGCATTCTATATTCAGAAGGGAACTTAAACGCAATCAATTTTCAAATTCCTTGTACAATATTGTAAAAATCTCTTTCAACACTTGCAGACACAGGCCTGTTTCATTATCAGACACTCGGTTTAGAAAATCTTTTTATTGAGCTAACACACATATCAATTTCATTTTTATCCACTATGTCACTCTAAGCTTCTTATTTTGACAGAAAATAAATCTAATTAAATAGCTGTAGCACTTGTATGTGTACATCACAAGGATAAGTAATCCCAAGCATTTCTTTTTGTTTCAAGATCCTTTGTCACTCTTTAAACTGCATTTAAAAGTCTTTATATATTCCTCATAGTATCTTACAATTGGAACAAAATGTATCATATCCATTGTTGTTCGATTGACCAAGATTTAAAAGGAACCAGAGATCTCTTATCTACATATTTTCATCTGGTAACATAACCTAAGAAGTTACTATAAGCTCATTACGCTCTTGAAAAATATTGATGTTGTATACTCAAATTATGTTCACATATATTACCTAGAAGTATTTCAAATTACCTAGAAGTATTTTTGATCCCACGCTTTTGAATTAGTGTTTCTAGAATGAACAAAGCTTTTAAGCTATTGTTATTCTACAATTCATCTTATTGTCTTGCCTTTCAAAATTACTTTGAATACTTACATTCCATTTGTTTCATAATCTTAAAGATAAAATGCTATCAATGCCCCCAGCTGGATCATTGATAATAATAACTGTGGGTGAAGAAAAGAATTACAAAATACAACTTGTGCAATCCTCCTCCATGTTAAAGTCTACTATCTTGGAGTTTACTAAGAATGAACCAGTCTAACAATGTATGTAGCATATATGCTTCCATTTTGTTCATCAGTTTAAGAGAAACGGTATTCAATCCTTTGGTGAAACTCAGTATGTCTACCAAATGTCTGTCTGTCTACAAGGTTATAAAGTATAAGTTAAAAGTACTTTGTGTTAGAGAATATGTTTGTTCCTAGTGATGGAAAATGCTTGCGTGTGTGTGTGTGTCAGTGTGTGTGTATGTGTGTGTATGTGAGTGTGTGTGTGTGTGTGTGTGTGTGTGTGTGTGTGTGTGTAAGAAAATATTTTAGTTACCAAAACTAGATATTGGGCATGATTGTATCAAATTGACTGTATAGACCTATAGAATCTATGCAATCTACTTTCTATGTTTCAAAATATATAATAACTAATTTTGTCATTTTTTAGACAAAAACTTTCTGTCATATAATCTATTAGTTTTCAAGATCATTGACATTGTTTTAGAAATATATTTCTGTCACTATTTTCTTATAAACCTTATAAAACACACTGTAGAGTCTTAAATTATTTTTAAAATGAACATACATGCCTCTTAAAGACAGTAAGATTTATAATATAGATGTATAGAAATTAGATTACATGGACATATCTGTTATATACAATTCTTATATCTGTTATGTACAGATTATTGTTATGATCTGAATTGTCTTGCCAAAGTTTGTATGTTGAAGTTCTAAACCCTAGTACCTCTCAATGAAATTGTGTTTGGACATAAGATGTTTAAAGACATGGGTAAGTTAAAATGGGGTCATTAAATGAGGTTAAAATGGGGCCCTAATCCAATATGACTTTTAACGAAAGATTAGGACATAGATATACATAGAGCGAAGATCATATGAAGATACAGAGAGATTATTCGCATCTTCAATCAAATGACAAAGGCCTCTGTTTGAATAATAATGATTATCATCTCAGAATTCTAGTCTCCAGAATTGTGAGAAAACCAATTTCTTTTGTTAAAGCCACACCATCTGTGATTTGGGCATAACTTTGTTAAGGGCAGCCCTAGTAAACTCATATAATTATATATAAAACTAAAGATTATTTAGTTCTCACTTTACAAAAATGGCAAATTTTTTCAACTTTTATTTTAGTTTTGGGAGTACATGTGCAGATCTGTTACAGGGGTGCATTGCTTCTCACTAAGGTTTGGTGTACAAAGATCCTGTCATCCAGGTAGTGAGCATAGTAACTGACAGGCAGTTTTTTTAACCATCCCCTCCTTAACTCAAGTGTTTCCCAGTGTCTAATCATTTCAACCTTGTTGCCCATGAGTACTCAGTGTTTAGCTCCCACTTACAATTGAGAACATACAGTATTTGGTTTTCTGTTCCTGCTTAAATTCACTTAGGATCTGCATCCATGTTGTGTAAAGACATGCTCTTGTTCTTTTTTATCACTGCATAATATTTCATAGTGTATATGTGCTACATTTTCTTTATCCAGTCCACTGTTAATGAACATCTAGGTTTATTTCATGTAGTTACTATTTTGAATAGCGCTATGATGAAAATATGCACACAGGTATATTTTTGGTAGAATGATTTATTTTTCTTTGGGTATGTACCCAGTAACGGGATTGCTGGGTTGAATGGTAGTCCTATTTTAAGTTCTTTGAGAAATCTCCAAACTGCTTTCCACAGTGGTTGAACTGATTTACATTCCCACCAACAGTGTATAAGTGCCCTTTCCTCTGCAGCCTCATCAGCATCTGTTGTTTTTTGACTTTTTAGTAATAGCCATTCTGAGTGGTGTGAGATGGTATCTCGTGCTTTTGATTTCAAAGATGGCAAGAGTTTTGCTGAGAATTATCATGCATATGTCGCATACACATTTTAGTAAAGCAGCAAGCACATATGCATACACATAATAGGCTAGGGAGGCTGCTCAGACAACGTCTAACAAAAATTTCCAGTTTTGCTTCAATAAGTATGAGATCATGGACCACACAGTGATATCTGGGAAGAGCCCCTGCACGGCTGCCGGCTGGGTCAGCACTCCTGCCCTGACCGCCCTCAGCTTGCACCAGTGGCTCCCTGCTAGCGGTCCCTATTACTAACCAGAGGCATGAGCACTTGAAAGCACTTTCTCAATGTAGCTTTTAACAATGGATTTTTATTGGCTTTATTTCCAACATGTTTTGCAAAATGCTATAAACTGTTCCTCATTTTACGTGATGAAAGCAAGAGGATGATTTCCTTGTTTTCCCTAACCTCTGTATTTTGATTTTGTATTTAACTTGTCCTCTTTTTCCCACCCTCATTCTCTGTCTTTATCAATGTCTTAATGCTGCCGTGGTGCAAGGCTTATGTTATATCACTTTTGCAGAATAATTTTGTGTTGGAAATTTCAATATCAAGACATAGCATTATGACACAGATACCTAAGAACTTGACTACACAACCCTGTGACAACCTTTGACTACTTTTGCTTTTCAGATATTGCCTAATACCCACAAACATTTTGTTATTTTGTTTATGTTAAAGGTGGACCTATAATAACAAGTATGCCTGCTATTTTTATTTATAGATTCTTTTTCTTGTGGATAAAAAAGAGGTGGTGGGTTCCTTAGGCTAGCATAAGACTGCCTTCTGATCATCAGCAAATACTAAGCACCAATATAATTGGCTATAATCCTGAACTTGATGCTATTTCAACTTAGAGCTAAAGTAAAAAGAATTTACTTAAAAATCTATAGATGATGTACTGTGGAGCACATAATTATTTATAGCAGCATAGTGAAAAAGGGCTCTTTTATCTGCTAATGGGTAAAAAATGGGTTAGTGAAGGTTGCTCTAGCATCCTTGGAAACCATTAGTTCTCAGTGCCGGAAACAATGCATTAACTTTTAACATTAAACTATTTTGGAGTCCTTCGAGAACTCGAAGAACTGCTATATAGCAGTTGGAATATATATATAGCAGTTCTTGGAGTTCTCAAAGAGAGAGAGAGAGAGAGAGAGAGAGAGAGAGAGAGAGAGAGTGTGTGTGTGTGTATAGGTATATAGCAATTCTTTGAGAGCTTATATATATATATATATATATATATATATATACATAAAAGTTGGAGTATATAGATACACACATTGAATGTATATATGTATTCTCTCTATATAGAATTACATTGTTATATGTAAGGATAAATACATATTATATATAGTTACATAAGTACATCTTATATAGTTATATATTATCATATATAAAACGTTCATTGAAATCATTACCATAACTTACCTGAACAAATATGACATCTGTGACAGAAAACGGTTCACCCCATGGCAAATGTGGCACACATGATGGACAGGGGGAGAATTAGAACTGCACTGTCTCTCACCTGTAGTCTATCCTACCTCTTTGTAATCTTGACATTAACTTTATTGCTAAAGCTAGAAGAAAAAAAAAAGAATGGCATTTCAGGTTATCCTGTCTTTGGGAGTCTTCCACCCAAAAAGAAGGCTTCAAGCATGAATTGGCTGATATGCAATAATGGCCGCTATTCCCTAGGCAGACGCCTCTGAATTTCATATAATTACCCTATCTCTACATCTGAATCTCCTATCCATAATAATTTTTAAGTCACTGATTTTGAGCTATCCGTTTTGATTTTGATGAAGGTGAGCTCGTCTTGAAAGGGATGTTGACGAGCAATAGCAGAGAAGAGCTCTTTTATCCACATACACTAAATAAATCACTGGTGTTGAACTTGAGCTGAACTCTAACAAATGTTCATCTGATTCTGAAATGAATTATGATGAATCATGATGCCACAGAATAACAACTTCTACAAGAATCTCAGCTCTCTGACTTCAGTGTTTTGTCCCGCAGCTGTAGGCACCTGCTGAGCTTTAGCAAGTAAGGTTAATGTCAAGATTACAAAGAGGTGGGATAGACCACAGGTGAGAGACAGTGCAGTTCTAATTCTCCCCCTGTCCATCATGTGTGCCACATTAGCCATGGAGATGAACCGGTTTCTGTCACAAATGTCATATTTGTCCAGGCTTGGGAAGGAGGACTAGTGCAGAAGCATGGACCCCTTGTACCTAGCAGATGAAGCCATCCCAATGAGAACAACATTCCTGAGTGGAACCCTCTTAGATGCATGTGAGCCAAGCACTGGAATGCTGTTTTGAATAATTATGATAATGCTATTTTATTTTTTCTAAAACAATTGTTTCTCATCCCTTTTCATATTTCAGTTAGTGAACATAAAATTTATATCTGTGTTTTCTATCTTCTCAGATGTTAAATTCATTGGTGGCAGAAACCATACTATGTCAAGGAAAAAGTACCCCCCGACGGCTGGCCCGAGTGGCTGGGCGTGGTAGTTGGGTTCTTCCCGTGAGCCACAGTTACATGCTGAAATTTATAGACAAAACTCAAATGTCTGTCAAGCATGCTCATAATTATATCTTACGGTGTATTTCTGAGGTTTTCATATCACATTTTTAGGGCCACCTATTAATCCTTCTGCACCATAATGCTACTGAAACAGTTTGTATCTCATAATTTTATTTGGAATAGAGATTAAAACTCTCTTTTTTAAGAGAGTTTTTCTGCAACAAAAAGCCCTTTTGCCATTGCGCAGAAAAATATAATCTGGTCAGGTGATAGCTCTATCAGTTTGTAAATCTTAACAGAACACCCAGAAATACCAAATTCAAAGGGCCTCTGAGAGCTGCCCTAGCATCACATTCTGTTTAAGTGAAGCAGTGAACAAAACTTCCTTCCAAGCCCCTGCAGTGTGAGCCCTGGCCACCCAGGGCCATTTGGAAGAAACTTCTTTTCTCCCCACTGATTAGTGCCTATTAAGGTTTTCTGGACAAGAGCAACATTTTTTTATACTACTCAAAATTTTGCCTTCATACAAATCTCCACCCGTTTACCCAAGTCCCCAGTCCACCCGTGTGGCTCCACACAGAGAGCCATCTCACGCTGCCCTGATCTTCCCCACATCCACCCAGCTGCAAGAAAGATATGGACTTGCCCTCTCTACTCCCCTTCTGAGTTCACGCAGCAGAGCCCTCACGCTGTCCTGGTGCCTCCTCAGTGTTTTCTAAGAGCAGGGCCACAAAGACCCCTCAAACTCACCAACGTCACAGTGTTAGGACAGATAAAACCTGTTGCAGATTTTTTCATTCTGGGTCCTATGGTCTTATATAAAATTTGATGTTAATGTTTGAAAATTTGTTTGAGCCAAAACAAAAATAGAAAATGAAAAAAGAAACATTCTAAAGTAGATATTCAGTTGTACTATTTTTTTTTCAGCTTTCAGAACCCAAGTGTGGGCCCAGTGAAACGGAAATAACATAAGTTTGAGATGAGTTGTAGGAAAAAACACCCACCTCCACTTAGGAAACTTGTGCACTGACTAGGCATTTGGTTATACTAAGGAATTATTGTTATAGGAATGATAATTTTATAACAGTAATGTTCAGCAAAAAGAATCTATCATTTAGATACACATAATATAATACCTACAGAAAAATAGAATTACATGTGTAGAGGTGTAGAGTTTGCTGCAAAACAATCAAAGGATGGAAATAGGACCAGGATTTAGACAAAACCAAACAGGACAATATGTGGTTAAATTTTTCTAAACGTAAATAGATTTCTAAAATTTCAAAACTTCTCTTAAATATGACCAGCCAAAGAGAATATTGGAAGGAAAAATTACAGGCTTATTTCATGGATGAACTAAAACTTTTAAAATCTAATTAAAAATACAACTTAATAGCAAACATGATTAATCAATGTGCAGAAAGCCTAATATGTCATCCATTACCTCTATTTTTTGATTCTATGCTTCTATTTGTTTATAGGCATAAAACCCTTCCACCCCTTCTATGTGATGATTTGACCTGAAGTTAACTTTCTAATTCTACTTCCTGGTAAATTGATAGAGTGGTATGTCAGATACATGGCTAGTCCACGTGACTCCTAGTCAATATCACCCTTGAGCAGATTGAACATGGACAGAGAGAACCTTGAAGGCAGCTGTATCCCTGGGCTTCCCTGAGGGCAGTGACTCTTGGAACTGACTGATCCCTTTTGGGAACACTGATAATTATACCTATGGACTTATAAGCCTGTGCACAAGAACTACTGGCACTTTGGGGAATGAGAGTTTTAGCCAGGGAGACTCCTGCATCTCTCTTCCCCATCTGAATCTCGTTGTCTTGGCCCTAAACTGTACTGCTCTGTGAACTGCTGCAAGGTCTTCTCATAACAACTATGGCTTCTGTTTCATTTGGCTTAAGAGCACAGAGCATATTGGACTTATAAATTATACGTGTCCAACAACCAATGCCTACTTCACCTTTTTTTTTTTTCCAAATGCAGTGCCCCACTACCACAAATTATGCAGTTGAGTTTCACACATTTGGGGAAATTGCAGGGTTCAGCACATCCAGGGTGCAATGAATAAGCCTGGCCCTGGGGAAACCAACTTCGTGATCATGCTATCTCCCCTGCCAGGTAAGCATGCTTCGCCATTTTCTTAATTTAGCAAAAATATTGTTCTGTGATGTTTATTCTTAAACTTTTTAAAGTAAATTTAATGTAAATTTCACAAAAAGCTCTTATATTGTACCTTTCAATATCAAGACATAGCATTATGACACCAATGGTCAGTCACAGATACCTAAGAACTTTACACAACCTTCTGACAACATTTTGACTACTTTTGCTTTTCAAATATTGCTTTAATACCCACAAACATTTTGGTTTTTTTTATGCTAAAGGGGGACATATCATAACAAGTATGCCTGCTATTTTTATTTATAGATTTGAATATTATTTTGGCTATAATCATGAACTTGATGCTATTTCAACTTAAAGCTAAAGTAAAAAGAACTTATTTAAATTTTGAAATTAACTCAGCTTATTTTCTGTTTGAAGCAAAAAGCGACACTAAATTATACCTGGCAGCATTTAACTATTAGCAAAAGTTTTCTTTTATTAACAGAATGAAGGTAACACAGAAAGTGACAATGTCAAGTCAGACCGATAGGGCTCAGAGATTTTACTCAATAGCAACGTTTACTAATTCAAGGAGAAAGGTGAAGTTCCGTGACCCACCACAGGTCCTCCCTTTGCTTCTTGACTATGTGCCAGAAATAAGAGCCTCCCAATGAGCTTTTGCCCTCAGGCTTTAACTGCTGGCTAATGGTCACTAGTTGCTGGTGGTGAGCTCCCTGCTGATGTTCTCTTTCTTTGGGAAGCAGAAAAGATGACTTCAGGGTGATGAAAAATCTTTGCAGAAGGAACTAGTGCATTTAAGAATCAGCTGCTGACATCCACAAGTCTGGTTGCCCAAGGTACTATCTGAGACTGAACAAACACATTCCCTTTTGTTTCCCTGAAACTCCCCCAACTTACTCTCTAGCTGTACAAAAACTCTGCACTTCTTTTTGTTAAAGCATATTTGTGAGATCTTGCCCCTTCCCACCACCTTCTTGCTTTGGCCAAATTGAATAAACCTTTTTTTCCAAGCACCTGTATGTCAGTGTGTTTGCATCAGCTGTGCATTTGGTATGGAAGCTTTAATCTGGGGTTTTACAACAACACCTGGATATATCCTCCTGAGGATATTCACTCTGCAAACACCTACCCTCTTTCCTGCAGCCCTCAAGGCTGGCAGAAGCAACCCATTCTTCCCTGGTGAAAACTAGGACCACCTTCAAGCTGGAAGTTGTGGCTGCAGAGGCCTCTACCACACAAAGCAATAGTGTGCTCCTAGAGAGTGGCCCACCTCTTCCCCAAGCTGACAGGACCGTAGCTAAAGGTGACACCCTGCATCAGCCGACGTGGAGAATAACAGACTTGAAATTGACTATACATCGAAGATATGTATAGTCTTGCTGCTAGAGTGGACTTTAGAAGAGAAGGCCACAACAGATTCATGTGGAAATGCCCCAGTTGCCTTGGAAGATATTAGAAGACTGACAATTGAGAGAAATGGGAATTCTGGAATGGACATGTTGCATAAGACCAGAAAATTCACCTAAGTTTTGTGGTGTCTGGGAATGCACAGAGGACACGTTATTCACCAAGGCCATTCAGAATGCTTTGGAGAGGCAGGCACCAGCATCACTAACAAATTTGGTCATAACTGTTCTCTGCATGCCACAGCTGACAGTGAAAAAGGCAGTCACAGTTTTGGGCTCAAATATTCATAAAGGCGCCCCAACGCAGTAGAGGCTAGGTGTAGCTCTTAACTGCTGGAATCCAGAAAGCAGCAATTACCATATGACAAGCAGGTCTTTGCTTAATTTTTAATGTTATAATTTTTTTTTTTTGGTGTTGAATGTTTTTGGGTTCCTTGCACACTGGAACTCTTGTTAGATAAATAGTTTGCAAATATTTTCTCCCATTCATCAAGTTGTCTATTCACTCTGTTAATTATTTCCTTTGCTGTGCAGAAGCTTTTTCATTTAATATAGTCCCATTTGTCTATTATAGAACAAGAAATTATTTCTACACACAGAAACATGGAGAGATCTTAGGAAAAAAAATAGACCCTAGTGAAAAAAGTTGGGAGTAGACAAAGGTCAATACTACTTATGTAAATTTGAAATACACATAAACAGCAGTACACGTTTTATAGGAAAGACTGAAATGAAACAGTAACATCAAACACCGTAGGAGGTTTGCGTGGTGAAGGAAGGGTTGCAACTGAGAGAAGAGAGGAAAAGGGAAAATGTAAATTAAGGAACAAAGAGAAGTTCTTCACAGACAAGTGATGGGAGCTGCCTCTTCAGACTGAATGAAGTGATCATTGATCCTGTGTTTTAAGACAGAAAACAAAACACAATTTGACTAAATGGTGTGGTGAGAAGCTACTCAAGCTCATTAGCTAGCATGAAATTCACAGTAAAATTCATGATGATGTATCATTCCATATCTGCCCAATTAGGGGAAAGGAAATAGGCTGGCATTGTTGAGTGGTGGTGAATATGTGCTAAACTGGCACTCGCATACTCTGTTTTTAGCAAATGTAAATTTTTATTTAATGGATACTTTTAATTTATTTTAATTTAATAAGGAATTTCACTTTGAAAATCATTTTGAATAGAATAATTTTCTAGTTTCACCAACAAAATAAACATGTGCTTTCAATAAATATATTCAGAAATATGCATAATCTAAGTCATCTTAACACTCCTTTTACTATCAAAATCTTCCCAGTTGGAAGATAAATTACGTGGTCAATTTCACCTTGAGTTCTTAAGATGTATGTGAGTTAGTTGTTCGCTTAAGTTTTTTTGTGGTTATCAAGGAATTGAAGGCAAACTAGAAACACATAGGAAAAAGTTGCAAAGAAGTTTGCAATTACCTCATGCATTAGTCAGGCTTCTTTAGGGATTGGCTCACCTCATGAAAGCTGAAAAATCCAGAGGTCTATAGTAGGAAGCTGGAGACCTCAAAAAGCTGGCGGTATAGTTCCAGTCTGAGTCCAAAGGCCTGAGAAATAAAAAGAGCCAAAGGTGTAAGTTCCAGTCTGAGGGCAAGAGAAAACTGATGTCTCAGCTCAGCATTCAGGCAGGCAATGTTCTCTGTTATTCCAGGCTTTTGTTCTAGGCAAGCATTAAGTTGATTGCATGAGGCCCACACACTTTAGGGAGGGCCATCTGCGGTGCTAAGTCTACTGATTCAAATGTTAATTTCATCCAGAAACACCCTCTGATACACACCCTATGTTTGACCAAACATCTGGGCACCCTGTGGACGAGTCAAGTTGCCACATAAAATTATCCATTACAATGTCAAGTATTTGAAATTGTACATATTTTATGACACAGAATGTCCACTACTAGATTTACAGCCTAGAAGAACTCTCACATATGTGCACCAAACAATTCAACTCCTCATCAACAGAAGAATGAATAACTACATTGAGATAATAACATGCAATGGAATATTGTAGGCAGTGGAAATGAATAAATAGATGACCTTAACCAGCATGGCTGAATCTCAAGTATTAAACACTGGGAGAGAAGTCAATACAAGGCATACAGTGTGTGTCCAATTAAAAAAAAAAAATCAAAGGAGGCAAAATTTTCCACATGGAGAGAAAAAGGGAAAAATATTATAAAGAGATTTATTAGCAAAGCCAGTTGAGGAACTAGATAACCACGGTGAGAAAGATGACAGGAGTCACGACAGGCTTAAGACCATGGGTGGAGTAGAGGCATCAGATGTTTCTCAGCCCGAGGGTCAGGAACATGATGTTTACTATTGTTCTTTTTTAAAATATGCATCTGTTTTATGAGCCCTTAGGAGCCTGTGCTATGTTATATAAAACTTTTACAAAATGGCATTTGGAATACCATGTTAGATTATTTGTGGGGCTTTTTAAGAATCAAAACTTTTTAAAATATCCATGTAATACTGATCTGCTTATCTTTAAGGAATTTTATATGTAAGTGCCACTACAAGCAGGCTATTTACTAACAAGAACAAAATTAAGTCTCAGTGTGGATGGTGTCTGTTACTCAGTTCAATGATGAAAATCCCCAGGTGACTGATTCTGGCCTATGGTCTGCAGAAGAAAACTAGAATGGTGAGATCTTTAGTACTGCTTCCTCCAGTGCAATCACCGTGCGCTGGAATTGCATTATTTTTCCCATTTTAACTACTTCACCGTATGGTTCTCTTTCCACATCTATTAAGTTGAAACATGAAATCCCACACAAAAGAATGAAAATGGAGCATACATAACATTCATCTAAGAGGCTAGACAAGCTGCAGCCCACCAGTGACAAAATGGCAAAGGTACATCGTTGTTGAAGAGGGAAAGAGGTCCTTTCACTAGGCCAATATCCTCAACTTCTCATAAACTTCATCTTCACACAAGGACTTTCTTAGTTATTTTAAGGACCATCATTAGAGATTTATTAGGCATGGTGGGAGTGGTAATGATTAAAATGGAAACACATGTTTAGAAATGTAGAACTTTTTAAAACCAGAGGTCATTTGAAAGACATGGAATAATATGTTGTAATACACAAAAATATATATGTAAAATAGTTATATTCTGTATTTCCTATATTTTATTATACATTCTCTAGAATCTGTTGCAATGAAAATATATTTGGATAACTTTCCGGAATATATTTTATAAAAGCCATTGTAGGAAGATAAACACATCTGTGGTCACAGGGTACTTTTTAGAAATTCTAAGTAAGTGTAAATATGAAAGTCTATTATGGGCTTATCACCTAAACATTTTAGATCATGAGAAAGAACAACTGGGCAGTTCTAAATTATGTCCACTGATGTTTTGGCCCTTTTCCCATTGAGAGGCAGGGTCTAGGTTACTGGACCAATAGAACAGAGAAGAAGTGACATTGACCTTTTCCAGTCCTGGCCCTGAAGACCTGGCAGCTTCCACTTTTTCTCTAGGTATGCTTCTTTGACTCCCAGCCACCTGGCCAAGGTCAGCCCCATATGCCTGAGAAGAGACCACACCAGGATTCAGAGTCCTGTCTTCCTGGCTCAAAAATGTGCCTTTACTTCCTAGTCCTAGTGTGTGTTTATTCTGAGCCACAGTTCCTCTGCTTGAATCAAAATTCAAAATGGCTAAAATCAGACTCATTAACTTGTTTTATTCTTTCCCTTGTAGGATCTAACATTGCGATCGACACCATCATCCAGCCCATCGTTCAAATCTGAAACTTTGGAAATGTCAACAACTTCTCATTCACTTTCACCATCCAATCAGTCACGGAATCCTCAAGATCTTCATCCTCCTCCACATGACCCAAACCTCTCCTTTCCTCGCTCTTCCAATTTTGTCTTCATTCTCATTGTTCTGTAATTATACGTTTCTTTTACTGATTTCTAGGATGAAAAACTGCTAGATTTATTCCATTATTACCATTCTTCCATGTTTGTGAGCCTTTTAGGATAACAACCAAGTCTTCTCAGAACAGCACTATAAAGCAGTATAATGTCAACAGGATCTGAGATCAAAGCTTTGTTTTAGAGAACAGACAAGATTAGATCTTGGCACTATTAACATGAACAGAGGCCGATGAAAGAGGAATAATCTGAAGAGGGTATAAGAAAGCAAAGAAGGAAAAAAAATGCTAAAACGCTAAAGTATAAATAGCAGTACTAATAAAGCCTGTGAGGTGATGGCCTAGTTCCAGATAGCCTTTTGTTTAGCAGAATACTCTGACGGACCAGTTCTTTGAGAAAAATTACATCACAGAGTCAATTCAAAAGATGAATGAAGATATCACTTTCCAGAAGCTAAGTGTTGAATAGCTGGCCTTTGAGGGTGAGTGATAAGCAAGGGAGAGAGGTTACAGATGAGGTGAATGCCAGGTGTGATCCTGGGAGGTGACTCATGGACTCATCCTGCAGGACCTGGAGAGCATAGCCCTGTGAATGTCCAGTAAAAGGTACATGTGGGCACCTGGATCTGGCAATATGGATTTACCTACACACATTGGCTTAGATCCTAAGAAATATGTTGCAGTATCAATTGACCAATAGTTTTAGCTCTTTCATTTATCAACCTCCAAAATAATTATTGGGCAGCTAGAGTGTGTGCGGTTCTATGCTGGAATCTTTTAGAAATGCCCAAAACAATATGTTCATGGAATTTATGGACTTGCTGACCAGGAGTTCTCTGTTTTGTTAAAACCAACAATCTTTGCTTCTATGTATTTTCAGCCATTACCATATTTGATTGACAATAGATATTATTCCAAGATGGTTATGAGTTAGGTGTCATATGGAAGAAAATTGGATTTGCATGAATATAACTATATTTCATTAACAAATGACATTTATTAATGATAATATTAAAGTGACAAATATAATTTTTAACGCATAAATTGCCTGTATATGCAAGTAAAATATATGCATTATTACTTCTCAGTATATTTTTTGACATATGCTTTTTTTGCACAAATGTTTTAATCAATTTGGTTAATTTGATGTCTCAAAATATCAAGGAATGAACAATTTAGTTGAAAATACCTTTAGAAATTTATAAAAACCAGCAAGATGCTTTTGCCTGGTGTGCTAGATTTTTCCCGTGCTAAATTTTAAAAGGTTGTTAAGGTCGCTTTTAGATGAAGTTTCCTCACTATCTAAAAATAGATTGTCTACATTGCCTCTTCACGTTCTGAACATATGATTTTCCCCCAAGAACTTAGAGGACAATCAAATTCAAATAAAAATTTAAAAAGCACATCAAAATCATCTTGTTCACTGATTCTCTTTGTTCTGAATAAAGGACATTCTTGTCTATTACTTTGGCAGGGATTTTGAGAATAGCCCGTGAAACACTTCTTTTCAGAGAGAAACACACACACACTTACCTAGTACACTCACCTACATTTTTGCAATATCTCTTGTATTTGCTTATTCATAGAGCTTTTCATTTTAACATCTCTGAAATAGAGACAAGGGACAAGGGTGCCAGGCAATCTTTCTTGGCAGGGGCCCATTTTCCAGGTATGCTTACAACCTCTGAGACCCATGACCCAGGCTGTCCCCTTCCACGCTATACTGCTAGGTAGGAACTGTGAAAGCTATGTGAAGAGAGAACAGGCCAGTCCAGAAGGGCAGGCTGTCCTGTGCAAGAAGCCTGGCCTGTGGGGAGCCCTGCTCTGCATGGACCTCACTACACCCAGGGGCTCAGCCACAGATGGGCAGTGTACCAGCTTTTCCCTGTAATATATACAACACAGCCTATTGGAGCCCCACATGTCAAAAAAAAATGTCCTTTAATCTCTTTAACTCTGAGCTCAAATTTTGGTTTTACCTTAACACTGATCTTGGCAAGTGACAAAACCTTTTAGTCCAAACGATTGCTTATTCATAGAATGGCAGTAGTCTCCCATCGTATGGATTTTTGTGAGCTTCTTGGTGCAATGCAAGTGAACATTTTTGTATAGTGGCTGGAGCATAGTAAGGGAATATATAAGCCAGCTATTGTTACCATTTTTATTGTTAGTTACACCTATAAAATTTATTTTTAATAATTTCAAAAATTGTATTGAACATTGCCTTTGGTAACGTCAGCTTTTATCATTTCTGATATGTCTTCAAACTCACGAATTATAAACGATTTAATATTCCAGAAGACCATCAGCAGGACATTTGAGTATCTAAAATATGCGTAACATAATCTCCCGTCTAATAAGCCACATAAGAGTATTGGGAGTATTGTGGTAAGGAATTGACAAAAAAAAATGATATCAAAATGGAAGTTTTTATTTCACTGCTCAAATACAACGTACAAATGATTTTTTTGACATAATATGCAAGGTGGCCAGAGCCCTTTGAGATGATGAAGAATAATGACTCACCAATGTACATGCAGCCTATTCCCCAATAATTAGGCAAATCATCCCTTTTTGTTTACTTTGTCTCATTTTTTGTGTTTTGACATCAGAACTTGTTTCATGTCCAAGGTTCCAGATTTTTTTCAGACTTTAGAAACTAAACATTTACTATGTTCCTCCTGCTGTCCCTCCTAGCTGTCATAGAGCACTTAACTCATTACATCGGCAAAAGAAGATCACACAATTGATTAAAGCAGTCGTGCAACCAACATTGTGCCATAGAAATATTAATCTGGCTTCTGCTTATTAAATATGCCAGAGAGCAGAGGTAATGGAAATAAGTATGTAAATTGACATGCTATTTCAATAGTTTAGCTAATGTGTATTGGATTTGTTACCATAATGAATATGATTGTTGAGAGATGGGCACAAGCATGAGAACTGCTCTCAGGAAGAATAATTGATATTAGTTGATTTGATGATAGAAAAGTATAAAATCTAGTAGTGAAGCTTGAATAATGATACAGGTAATATAAACACAATTTAGAATTGGAAACAGATTTAATAGGTCTGGAACATTCTGGATTTATGTTCAGGTTATCATAGAAATGATAGGAAGTGATTAATATTGAGATTAGTACTTGAAAGAGAGAAAAAAGATGTAAGCACTGGTAAGGAATTGTCCACGTAGAGAGTGGTTCAGAAAAAATCAGACAGCACAACATCAAAGAAAGAATGCTGAAAATGTACTTTCTAAGAAGTCTGGTGAAGGAGCTAAAAGGAATATTTATAAAGTGAGTGGCAGAAACCTAGCTGTCCCATGTCCCATGTCATGTAAATCAAAGAAAGGGCAGAGTTCAAAATGCAAGCCTAATTAAAACTGAACATTCACATTAAAAAAATCCCACAAATTTGGACACCCACCCTTCACAAAAATTAATTAAAAATTCATCACACACCTACATAGAAAACACAAAGCTATAATGTTCCTAGAAGGTAACCTAAGAGAAAATGTGGATGACCTAGAGTTGGCAATTGACTTTTTAGACACGACACCAAAGGCATTATCTATACAGTAATAACTGATAAGCTGGGCTTCATTAAAATTTAAAAATTTTTTCTCTGTAAAAAAAAATTGTCAAGAGACTAAAAAATAAAAAGGAGAAGCCAAAGACTTGGAGAAAGAATTTGTCAAAGACACATCTGATAAAGAACTGTTATTCAAAATATAGAAATGAGTCTTAAAAATCAACAATAAGAAAACAAACAACTCAATTAAAAACGAGCAAAATGCCTTAAGAGACCTTACCAAAGAAGATAAAAAAATGGCAATTAATATTGTGAAAAGATCCTTCACACCATACATCATCAGGTAAATGCAAATAAAAACAACGAAACACCACTACACAGATGTTAATAGCACCTTTATTCATAACTGCCAAAACGTGGGAGGAACTAGGATGCTCTTCCGTAGGTGAATGACTAAATAAACGGTGGCACGCTCCTGCAATTTGGAATATTATTCAGGCCTGAAATGAAATGAGTTATCAAGCCATGAAAACACATGGAGAAACCGCAAATCCACATTACTAAGTTAGATAAGTTCATCTGCAAAGAGTACAAACTGTATGATTTCAACTCTGTGACATTCTGGAAAAGAAAGAAAAAACAATAGAGGCAGTAAAAAGGTTGGTGGTCACCAGGGATTGGTGGGGGGAGGAGTGAGGGATGACTGATGACTAGGCAGAGCCTGGGGAGGTATCGCATCAAAGAATGTTGAAAGAACTTGGTACGTATTTAGAGAGAAACCAATTATTTCACTTCATTCTAGTTGAAGAGCAAAAAATGTGGATAGTGGAAATTATTCCTCTGGGTTAATTAACGTGACAATGAGGAAAAGGACAAAGGGCAAAGTAAGCTTGCATCTTTTTGCCTTTTATAAAACAAAAGAACATATGTAATCAAATTCTAAGAAAACATTTCTGCAGTGATTTAGTCTTAAGCAATTCATTGATTCATATGGTGCTTCAGTAGAGGAGAGAAAACTCCAGACACAGGTGGTTAGCATAAAACAGTGGATGCCCCCATTTTCATTGCTGTCAATCAATAGTTGAATAGCCATAATACTAAGGAAAGATATGAATGCTCTGAATGCTTTAGCTACATATAGGAAGCAGATTTGACAGTCTGTTGTAAAAATGGAATTACCTTAATTGTGTTCTTGGCCACGTGTGGGCCCCCTAGCAACTACATGTAAAATAGAAGAGTCAGAAAGAATTTCATCAAGACGTTTATGCCTAAATAGTGACTAGTGTTTACAGCAGAGAAAACAACTCACAATGAATAACTGATAAATCAATACTATGTTTTATTTAACATTCGATCCCTAATTAATGGCTTTAACACTTAGCAAAATATAAAAAATGTGAGAAATATTTGACAAACACTAGGTGAATTATTTAATTAATTTTTTGGATAAATATATTTTAAAATTTTTATTTAATAACATTTTAAGGGTTTTACTGCTGAGGTTATACTTAGTACCACATAAGGGGATTAGGCTACCCTGTCATAAATCTGTTACCTGTTACAAATCTGGTTCCAAAATGTAAATTTTCACAAATTGGTGTATGAAGTTCCACATAAGTTAAAATTGTAATAACAACATCATATATTTTTTCAATTCCATTCATCCACTGATGACACTGTAATTTTTAATATTTCTCCATCTTAAAACAGTATTTCACAAATTATGTCACATATACGATTGGCAGTTTAGAAAATAATTTTAGGTGGCACACTACAATGTCGGTAATATCAAGCTTATAATTTGACTGTTTTTAATACAAATTGTTCAAATGTGTTATTACTTAGGTTGTATAAAAATTAAAATGTTATCAATTTAATGATAAATATTAAGTCAATGCAAATAGGTTAGGTTATCAGTGAGAATAGTAGAATAAGCACATTCAAAAATCTGTGCATCATTAAGAGCCACAATAACACTGGCAAAAATTGTAAAGTCAACTTTTTCAGAACTCTGGAAATTCATCAAGGGCCTGAAACAGCCAGGGGAGTGTTTATTCAAGAAAAATCCCTGAATAGCTGTAAGAACGTCATGTTGTGTGGCATTTTGACTAAGCCTATCCTCAACTTGACAGGGCCACAGAAGCCTTGATAATCAGCAGCCTTGCAGACACTCAAGGGGCAGAGGATGCTTGGAGCAATCCAAGTTTCTATTCCAAAATCCAGGAAACTTGCAATTTCAAAGCTTGTATTTATGTGACCTGATTCAGATCTCACTCAATGGAAATAGCATTTCCCAGGGACATTTTCAAGAAGAAATTATTGCCCACTGCTTAATAACATAGCTGCTTGAGGTAGTGATAACAGTTATGGCAAAAAAGAAGTCAATCAAAAATTTTAAGAGGACAAGCTGGGGAAACATCTATTAAGAAGTTTGAAAAGTTCCGATATATTACTGGAAATCCAGAAGGCCAAATACATAGGCAGGGCTGTTCACACCCCACAAAAGATTCAAGAGGGAGCTAAGCTTTCACCTCTGGCTAAATATCAGGCTCTATTCATAAAGGAAGTGGAGGTAAAGGCAAAGTGGTAAACTGTCTGAATGAGTACTATAGGAATTTTCCATACCCACACAGAGTCCCACAGAAGAGCTCAGGTTTACAGCATTGCCACATTATTTTATTTTAAATTGTGAAGTTATTAACAAAAAATTACCAGGCAGACAATGAAACAAGAAAGTATGGCCTGTACATGAGGGGAGAAGTGGAGGCAAGGTAAACTATAATTGAGGAAGTGAAAATGTTAGACTTACTAGACAAAGACTTTAAATCAGCTATTTAAATATGTTCAAGAAGCTAAAAGAAACCATCTCAAAAGGCTAAAGAAAAGCATAAAAATGATATCTCACCAAATAAAGAATATCAATAAAAGCATAAAAGTATAACAAACAACCAAATAACTTTCCTGGAGCTGGAAAGTGCAGTAACTGAGATGAAAGGAGCTCAATAGTATGTTTTTACACTGACAGAAGAAACAATTCATGAATTTGAAATTAGGTCAGTTGAGATTATTCATTTTGAGGAACAGAAAGTAAAACAAAAGACAGTAAAGATACACTGAAACATACATTTGGAACATTTTTTAAAAACAGAAGAACCCATTAGAAAGTGAGAAGAGCCTCCTTATTCACCACTTCTATACTACAAATAGACCTGAGGGAGAAACATATTTTTAAAGCCTACCATTTAATTATTTTCAATCTGATTTTTAAAAATGTATTTCCTATTTTATTAAATTGGGGGTGAAGAAAAATATGTAATTTGTAAAATGGTTTTTCTAAATTTTCTTTTCCATTCTTGAAATGAACATATAAACAAAGAATATAATTATTTGAGTTATGGGATGAATTATAGTAGCAGTGCATATGACATACTTGAGAAGGGATTGAGAATGGAGTAGGAAGAGCTGAAAGAAATTAAAGAAGAGTGAAATTTCATCTTGTCTCTTGAAGCAGATGTAGAGAAGTGTTTGAGAGCACAGTCTGTAGCCTGGCTAGACACACTCTCAGGTGTTACAGAACTCCACTATACAGGGGAATAGCTAGCTGAGCATGGCTCATGGTCAAAGTCATAAAAGCAACAGGGTATAGCCTGCTGCTCTTTAAAATAGTCACTGCGTATACTTTTCTCCTGTCTCTGGGTGAAAACGTGGGCAGGACCCCTACCTTTGCTGGACTCTCTTAAATACTAGAAGGTCAGATATCACTTCACATTTTCAAATTCCCATTCAGATCAGTTCCATAATTAAAATGGCTAGTCACGTGCATTAATATTTCAAAGCTGATTTGTCTTTAAATACGTTCTACTTCCCAATAAGGGACAGAACACAGTGGTGAGGAATGGGTGAGATCAGCGAAGGGACATGCTCTCTGTCTCTTTTTACCATGAGGAGTTATTCTCTCTTCAGCTCATTAACTATATAAAGCACTGAAAGATGAGGAATTGGGATAGAAAAAAATTAAAAAGGGAAGGAAATTTTATTTTTCTTAAATGTATTAAGGCATAATTAGCATTCAATATACTGCAGATACTAAAATGTATAATGTGAATAGCTTGAATTATGTAAACATCCGAAAACCTATTACAATAGGTTGGGTGCAGTGGCTTACTCCTATAATCTGAGCACTTTGGGAGGCTAAAGTGGGTGGATCACGAGGTCAGGAGTTCAAGGCCAGCCTGGTCAACATGATAAAACCCTCTCTCTACTAAAAAAATATATATATCACCATGATAAAGATAGTGAATCTATATTAACCTTCTTTGCCCATGCCCTATCTCCACAAGAACATTAATCTGGTTTCTGCCACTATTATTTAGCTGGGGTTTTCTGTAATTTTATATAAATAGAGCTATACAATATGTATTAATATTTTATCTGAATCCTATTATTCAGCATATTTTGAGTCATCCATAGTGATGTGTGTATCAAAAATGTATTCCTTTTTATTTCCATGTAGTATTTATTATATTGATATTCCAAGCTTTATCTATTCATATTTTGATGAACATTTGGGTCATTTCCATCTTTCATCTACTACAAATGAAGCAGCTAGAACCATGAGACAACAAGTATTCCTACAGACATGAACTTTCATTTTTCTTACATGTTGAGTAGAATAGCAGGATTATTTGGTGGATGTGTGTTTCACTTTTCTGAAACTAACTAGTTGTGCAATTTTGCCTGTTTATATAAGCCTTTCAGTCAGCTTGTAAATATCTCTACTAGATGGCTCTTGCATTGCAGTAAAGAAATACCTGACACTGAGTAATTTACAAAGAAAATAGGTTTACTTGGCTTACAGTTCTACAAGCTGTACTGTAAGAGTAGTGCTAGCATCTGTTTCTGTTGAGGCCTCAGGAAGCTTACAATCATGGCGGAAAGTAAAGTGAGAGCAGGTGTGTCACATGGTGAGAGTGAGAGCAAGAGAGAGAGGGGAGAGAGCTGCCACACATACCTAAACCACAAGATCTCATGTAAACTCACCTGTCATCAAAGGGATAGGACTATGCCATTTGTGAAGAATCCACCCCCTGACCCAAACACCTCCCACCAGGCCCCACTTCCAACACTGGAGATTACATTTCAACATGAGATTTGAGGGGAAAAACATCCAAACCATATTCATATCTAGACTGAGTTTTCTGGGATCTGGATGGAATTGTGCTAACTCTATGAATTAATTTGTCAGAGTGCCATTTTAAATGTACCAATATATAATTTTTAAATTATCACATATGCTAGGAATTCCAGTGTTATATTTGATAGACATGATGTGAGAAAAGATCTTTGCCTTGTTTCTGGTCTTTGAAGAAAGCACTCAACTTATCATAATTAAGCGTAATTTAACCTTTTTTTTTTTTTTTTTGTTGCCCCTTAACAGTTAAGGGAATTCCTTTCTTTTCTTAGTTTACTGAGTATTTTTTAGAAAAAAAATATTCATCTTTTGAGTTGATCATATGTATGGTTTTCCTTGGTTCTCAGAACATCATAAACTTTTAGAATTTTTTAAAGTAAAGGCAAAATAAAAGTAAAAGGTAATCTAGATAGCTTTTTTGCCAGCATAGGTCACATTTGACAAATTTATTTTACACATATTGATATGATCTTGTGTTTGTTCTTACTAAGCCTGATAAGACGGTGAATTACAATGATTGATTTTATAGTAAGAACAAACCTTCCATTCCTGTATTTGGTGGTGGTGATCATCATATCAGAATATATTAATAGATTTTGATTTTTAATATTTTTTTTTTTTTTTTTTTTTTTAGAAAGGAAGAAAAAGAATTAAAAAAAAAAAAAGAATAAAGGAAAGGAAGAAAGAGGAAGAGGAAGAGGGAGAGAGAACAGGGGTGTTGCTTTATTGCCCGGGCTAGAATGCAGTCTAAAACTGGGTATGCCTGTAATTGTGTTTAATAATAGAGACATTAAAAAAAAATTTAATATTTTGTTGAATAGTTTTGTATCTAGATTTAAAGATGATATTTAATATAGTTTTTTCCTATATTTTCAGTCTGGTTTATTTTATTTATTTTAATTTTTGAGGTGGAGTCTCACTCTGTAGCCCAAGCTGGAGGGCAGTGGTGTGATCTCTGCTCACTATAACCTCTGCCTCCCGGGCTCAAGCAATTCTCATGCCTCAGCCTCCTCAGTAGCCAAGGCTACAGGAGTGTGCCACCATGCCCAGCTAATATTCTGTATTTTAATAGAGATGGGGTTTCACCATGATGCCCAGGGTGGTCTCAAACTCCTAAGCTCAGGCAATCCACCTTGGCTTCCCAAAGTGTGGGGATTACAGGCATGAGCCATGGTGCCCGGCCTCAGTCTGGTTTTGATGTGATATCATTTTGAGTTTATAACATAAATTGGAAATATTCCCTCCTTTTCTATTTTCAGGAATGTATTTTAAAGAATGGTGAAATGTTTGCTAGATATTGCCATCTGGACATGATGAGATTTATAAAATTTTTATATTTGTTTAATTTTTGAAAATGTTTTAACTACAAATTCAATTTCTTCCATGGGTGAAGTACTATTCAGCTTATCTATTTCTTCTAGAGCCAATTTAGACGAAAGCAGATGACTCTTCAGGGAATCTGTCCATTTCATTTAATTTGATGAATTTATGTGCGAATAGTTGTTTGACTGTCACCTCCCCCTTTTTTTCTTTTGCCTTTTAATGTGTTTAAGGTCAATAATGATATTCCCTATCCTAACATTATCTAATTTCTGTTACTGATTTTTCTACTTTTTCTGTTTTCTTTTTAAATTTATTTTAACAAATTTATCTGATTTTTCATTATATTTTTCTTATTTTGACTGATTTTTTTCTTCTTTTCTTAGGATGAATGCTAAGAAAAATTGGAGACATTCTATTTTTTCTAGACATGCGTTTAAGTGTTTTCCTCAATTGTGTTTTAGCTTAATCACATTAATTCGACATGCTAAGGGTTTCTTAAAATTTATTTCAAAATACATTGTCTTTCTCACATCTCCTATGTGCTTAGTGATTTTTCTGTTTACTGTCATAATGGGATATTAAAGTCATTAACTTTAATTGTGTATTAGTCCATTTCCCCTTACTGTTATGTTAACTTTTGTGCTATGTATTTTCAATTTCTGTTTTTATGTAAACAAATATTTTAAATTTTTTATCATTATAATGAATTGATTTATAGTTATGCATTTTTAAATTTCTGGTAATAGTTTTTGCTCTGAAATTTACTCTTTTACTTTTTATGGATAAATAATTGTACATATTTGTTCAGTACAGAGTGATATTTTGATACAAGCAAACAATGTGTAATCATCAAATCAGGGTTATTAGGATATCCATCACCTCAAACCTGTATCATTCTTTCTGTTTGGAACACTCCCAAACTTCCCTTCTAGCTATTTTAAAATACAAGATAAATTATGGTTAACTATAGTCACCTAATGTGCTATGGAGCACCAGATATTACTCCTCTTATCTAGCTGTGTTTTTTTGTCCCATAAAACAACCCCTCTTGATCCCCTCTCCTCACTACACTTTTCAGCCTCTGGCAATCACCAGTCTATTCGCCTTTTTCAAGAGACCACATTTTCAGCTCTGACATATAATATTTGTTTTTCTGTGCCTGGCTAATTTCACTTAACATAATGACCTCCAGTTCCATTGATGTTGGTTCAAATGACAGGATTTAATTCTTTTAATGGTTGAATAATATTCCATTGTGCATATATATTACAGTTCTTTTATCCATTCATCTGTTGATGGATACAGATTGATTCCATATCTTGGCTATCATGAATAGTGCTTTAAGAGACCTTGCAGATGTCTCTTCAATATAATAATGTTTGTTCTTTTGGATATATACCCCAGTGAGATTACTAAATTATATGATACTTCTATTTTTAGTTTATGGAGGAGCATTTATATTGCTTTCTATAATGGCTGTACTAATTTACATTCTCAAAAGAAGTGTACAAGGCTAACCCTTCTCTACATTCTCCCCAACATCTATTATTGCCTGTCTTATTGATAAGACCATTTAAACTGAAATGAAATAATAACTCATTTTCGTTTTTATTTAAAATGTTCTGATAGTTACCGATGTCAAATAATTTTGTTATACGCCTGTTGGCTATTCCTTTGAGAAATTTCTGGCCATTTGCCTAATTTTTAACTGGATTATTTGGATATTTGCTATTGAGTTATTCAGTTACTTATAAATTCTGATTATTAATTCTTTGATGGATTAATGGCTTGCAAATATTTTTTCCCATTCTGGAGGTTGTCTCTTCACTTTGTTGGTTGTTTTCTTTGCTGTGCATCTTCTTAGCTTGATACAATCCCATTTGTCAATTTTAACTCTGGTTTCCTGTGCTTTTAAGGTCTTACTTAAGAAATATTTCCCCAGGCCAAGGTTATGAAGTATTTTTCCAACGTGTTCTTTCAGTAGCTTTATAGTTTCGGATATTGCACTGTAAGTCTTTATTTTAATTCAATTGTTTTATATGGTGAAATCTACTTTCATATGAACATAGCCACTCCAACTTTCTTTTGATTAGGGCTAGCATTGTATATTTTTCCCCACCCTCTTTCTTTCAATCTGTTTCCATCTTTAATCTTAAAGCGCCTGTCTTATGGCCAGTATATGAGTCTTGTTTTCTTTTCCTGTGCCTTTTGATTGGGATATTTACATTATTTAAATTAAATACAATTATTGATATAGTTACATTTAAACCCATCATCTTACTATATATTTATTTCTTATTTTTTATATTACTTCCATTGTCCCACATGTTCTGTGTTTTTATTTTCTCCTTTCTTCCTTCTTTTGATTAAGTAATTACTTTTTATAATTCAGTTAAAATGCGTTGACTTATTAGCTGCAACTCTTCACCATTTTAGCATTTGCCATGGCGTCTACAGCATACATCTTTAACTTATCACAGTCCACTACAGTCTTTCATGTTATATTCCAACAATTCCTATAGGATAAGAAACCTACAATTACATACTTCCCATTTTTTATCTACATTCTTTGTGCTATTTTCATGTGTTATACTTTTACCTAACATACACATACATATATATACTTATATCAATATATATTCATACATACACATACATATACATTTACATGTGCTATAAACATTACAATATATTATTATTAATTATACTTGCATTCAACTTTATCTTAAAAAATTAAATATGGCAAATCTTGTATATTTACTCAGGTAGTTAATATTTCCACTTTCCTTCATATATGATGCTTAGTTTCACTGAATACAAAATTTTTGGCTAATAATTTCTTTCTTTGAGGGAGGCTAAGATAGGGCCCCAATCCCTTCTAGCTTTCAGGGTTTCCAGTGTTTTTCCTTGTATTCTCTGTATTCTTATTTCAATTTTCTAAATGTTCCTTCTATCTAAAAGATTTTCTTTTATATTTCAGATATGCAAGTGCATTTGTGACTAAGTCTTTCAAACACTGTGACTTAAAATGTACTTATTTTACTTTTAGTTTTGAAAGATATTTTTGCTAAGTATAAAACTTTAGGTTTATGGATTTATTTTTTCTTTCAGTATATTAAAAATGCTTCTCCATTTTTTTCTCTCATACTTTTTACAGTGAGAAAAAAGGCATTATCTTTCAACATTGCTCCATTCATAGCAATAGCATGTTATATTTTTCCTGATAACATTTAATTCTGTTTCTTTATCCCTGGTTTTGAACAATTTGATTGCTATTTAAGCTGCTGTCATTTTCTTCATGTTGCTTTTTCTTCGTGTTTATTCAGTGTCTGTGATCTATGGGTTTATAATTTTCATCATATTTAGAAAATTGTCAGTAATCATTGACAAATATTTTACATATCATTTTGCCTTCATTTGGGGGCTCTCTTGATAGAAATTTATCAAATAATGACACTGCTTAATTTCTTACAGCTCCCTGATGCTCTTTTTTATTTTTGTTTTTTAATTTTGAGTTGAATTGTTTTGTTCTCCTGTGTGTCATTTTGGATAGGTTCTATTGCTATATTATTAACTGGGTTAATTTTTTGTGATGTCTAATCTGTTAATACCAGCAGTGCATTATATTTTTAAAAATCTCAGACATGATAATTTTCATCTATTTGTCTTCATTTGGGTCTCTTTATATGTTCCATTGTTCTATCTACCATTTGCAATGTTTTCAACACAGTTATTTTAACTGTATTAACATCCTTCTCTGTTAGTTTTAAACCTATCCCAGTTTTGAGTCATATTGATTAATTTTCATTATTTTTATGAATAATAAATTTACTTCTTTTCTGTTAACTTTTAGTTGAATGCAAGACATGGTGAGGTTTACATTTCTGTATGTTACATATGTTTGCATTCAAATAATTTTTCCTATGTTTTGAAGTGGGATAAAGATACATTGCTTGAGAGCAGTTTTATTATTTTAGGTTTTACTTTATGACTTGTTAGATAAGTTGAGGATAGCACTCAGCCAAGAGCTGATCGAGTCCATTCTGGAGCAAGGCTTCCTGCATGTTGTACCCCAAGCTCCATGACTGAAGTTTCCATCTGGCTAATGAAAGTAGATACTGTTTCTAGCTTGTGCCAGCACAAGAACTGACACATCTCAGGTTTGGAGGTAGTTCTTTCTCTGGTCTCAAATAGTCTTCTCACAAGCATGTGCTTATCAGAACTTTGCTAAATAATCGCAAGTACCCTCTTTGGTTCTCTGGTGTTCTGTCCTTGAACATTTGTTCTACTTTGGCACTGCGCCCAGCAAACTCTAACTGCCATGGTCTTCCTAGCCTCTCAGCTCTAGTTCCTCAACCCAGGGAGTCCATCAAGCTATGCATGGGTTCCCCAGTGGTGATGTTAATTTTATGAGCCAACTCAGTTAGACTGTAGTGTACAGTTGTTTGGTCAAAATCTAGTATAGATGCTCTTGTGAAGATATTTTGGAATGTGATTCACATTTACGAACAGTTAACTTAAAGCAAGGGAGACTACTGTTGATCATGTGGGTGGACATCATCCAATCAGATGAAGGACTGAAGATGAAAATTGAGGTTTTCACAGAAGAAATTCTGCCTCAAGACTGTAACATAAGAAATCCTGCCTGAGCTTCTAGCTTGCTAGCCTATCTTACAGATTTCAGACTTGGCAGCAATCCTCCTTCACAACTGTATGAGCTTCTGCCTAAAACACACACACGGTCTTCATTCTATTGGTTCTGGCTCTCTGTAGGACCCTAACTGATAAACTATACCTATATTTTGCCCTGGAAGCTCTTTTTAAAATCAGATTCACCCCATTTGTTTCTCATCTGTCAGGGTTTCTATCCTTGTTGCCTTACGCCCAGTGTCTTAAAATCCATTGTTTCATAGACACTGCCATATATATTTTGTTTCAGGTAAGAAGGTAAATCTGGTTTCTGTTACTCCTTCTCCTGGAAGTGGAAGTCTTTAGTTATGTTCTTAGGTATTGCTTTCTCTAAGACAGCTTCTCTCTTTTTGGGCCACGCAGATATTTGAATCTGGCTGACCTCTTTCCCTTTTACACCCTTTTGTGCATCTTCGGGATACCCCTTGCTCAGTGCTATTAACTTCCTTGTCATGGATAGGATTCTACTTTGCCCTTAACTTCAGCCTGAACTAGCCAACCCCATAAACTCTTAATTCTAGTGTCCATTCTCCCCTTTACTGAGGTAGGCTACCCACATATATTTTATAAGAATGATAAGCTCACATTCCCAAATGAATTTGTTGTCTGTTTACCAGGACTTACAGATTTGGATTGCCACGTCAACCCCTCTTCATTTTCATATACCTCTGCCAGCCATAAGTAGAATTTACTTATCTCAGGGTACATGTCAAGGTGCAAATAAGAGTGACTGGGACAGTGCTATGGCTTGAACGTTCATCTTCTCTGAAACTCATGTTGGAACTTTGGTCAAATATTACAGCGTTGAGAGGTGGGGCCTTTGAGAGGTGATTGGGTCATGAGAGTTGCCCTCATGAATGATTTAATCTATTCACGTATTAATGGCTTAACAAAGTAATGTGTTAGGATGGGAGTGGAAATAGTGGCTTTACAAGGAGAGGAAGACAGACCTGAGCTAGCATTCTCAGCCCCCTCACGGTGTGATTCTCTACATGACCCTGGGGAGCTGCAGTGGGGCCCCACCAGCAAGAAGGCTTTCATCAGATGAGATTCCTTGGTCTTGTACCTCCCTGCCTTTGGTACTGTAAGAAATAAATTTTGTTTCTTATAAATTACCCGGTGTCGTGTGTTCTGTTATAAGCAACAGAAACAGATTATGCTGAATACCATTTGTTATTTCTGGCATTAACTCACAAGGTAGGCTTAGGTTGTTCATTTTAGTATTCTGTGTCTTAGTGTCTACCTTTCTCCTTTACCTTTATGGACTCTTATAAAGAGGCCATCTAACCATCTATCATCTATTTATCTATCATCTTAATATGTATATGTGTCTATCTCTCCACATTTAAATACCTAAAGGAAAAATCGTAGATTCCATTGGAAAAAGTCATCCACTTACATTTCAGCAGAGAGTTTTGGGAGGAACTCAAGAACATCTAAACAAAAAGAAACCTGAAGACCAGAGAGCCACATGCTATAGCCAAATTTTGATTAAAATGTGTTCTTGGACATTTTGAGAGATCTTTTGATGTCAAAGTAAATATGTTTTGATTGATTTATGTAGTCCTGTTGGACTTTTGGACCTGCTAGGTAGTCCTGTTCCAAGTCCCATCTATTAAAGCTTCAATTCTCTTTGATATTTAAGAGTTAATGGTGTAGTAATTTGTGCCATGCCTAACAAAGCTGAATTACTTATCGATACTGTGGTAGGAACCTGTTTCCTAGTAACTCTTCAAGGGTCAGAAGACTGAGGTCAGCTCTGAATAACTTGAGGAAATGAGAGTAAGTAAGGAGAGAAATGTTGGGCCAGACCTTATATTTAAAAATTTTTTCACTGAGAAAAACGTGATCTTTATGAAGATGGAAACAATTACAACTGTTTACGGAATGTCCAGAAAATCACCGTGAGATAACCCTAGGGTCAATGGAATGCATTAGAATATCTCCACTTCCTGATAAAAAATAAAATAAAATAAAATGAATACTTAACCAGAAAAAGAAGACATGAGATCAAACTTCTGCATGTAATATTTTAAAGAGATACGATTCATTTAGGTAATTTTACAAGCCTCTCTTATTTACAAGGCAAAAAAAAAAGATCATTTGATTAAGTTTAAATGGAAGTTTATTTTGCCTTTCATGTTGGTTTCATACCAAATGTATGATGGTGTTCAGCGTATTTTATGTGCTTTCTATGCTCTCCTGTTTGCAATACTAGGGGTCTTAGACGTGATCCACACATTCAGTATATTGATGTCCTTTGAATGACGAGAGCACAATTTTGTGTTTGTTTTCCACCTAACCATTTTCGGAATCTGCCATAATGACACATGTAGCAGGATCTATGATAAAGCAATTGTGTGTATACAGAGAAATGAACCTAAAATATCACTCTGTATTCATGGGAAAAATTGAAATTTGATGGTGAATATTATTAACTACAATAAGTAGAACATTGAATGTATATGTAGTGGGCTGAACATTGTCTTCTCGAAATAAATACCCATGTGGAATTTTATAATGTGACCTCATTCAGAAATAGGTTCTCTGCAGAAGTAATTAGTTAAGGTGAGGTCATACTGGTTTAGACTGGATCTTAAATCTAAAGAATGGTGTCATTATAAGGAGGAGGATACACAGAGAAACACAGGGAATAAGGCCAGATGACCCCAGAGGCATAGAACAGACACTCTCCCAGAGCCTACAAAAGGAGCCAACTCTGCTGACACCATGATTTCAGACTCCAGGCCCTCTGAGCTGTGAGAGTACATTTCTATTATTTTAAGTTGACAGCCATTTTTTACGTCAACCCTAGGAAACCAATATAGCATATTCTGATTACATTAAAAATTACTTAAGTTGACTCTACCTCCATATTTCCCCACACATTTTGTATATTCTATTTTTTAAATCAAGATAATATGATAGACTTTAAAAAAATAATCTTCACAAGCTACCTAATTAACTTCCTCCCCAATAATATTACTCAGCACAGTTTTAATTAAAAATATACAGCAGAAGATCATCTGCAACGTGATGGTTAATATCAGTGTCTTGCTAAGAGTGTCTCACTCTTAAGATAGGAGACCTGTCTTTCCAATGCAGTTTCAAAGCAGTGTGTGTGGTGGTGCGCCTCCCACCGCCCCCTGGAAGGCAAAGAACTTATTGCCCAATTGCCCAGAAGGTTGATCACAGGTAGCTCTCAGCTGAGACCCTCTCTACGACTTCCCTTTGCTAAGGACAGTCACTTTGCCCCAAGGCCATGCCTCCTTTTTGGGGCAGCACACATAGGATGACTAAATGACATCGGGGATAAAGGCCAGCCCTTTGCTTTCATTAGGCAATGCCTTTCCACATAGAAAGAGCTTGCTAGCGTGGGAGGTCTTGTGAGAGTGTGAAAACTTTCCCCCTCTCCTCTGCCCAGTTCTCCTTCTTCCTTCACTATCTGAGATGTGCTCATCCCAAAGGCACCCCTAGTACCTGTCTTGCACTCAAGCTTCAGTCTCACATTTGCTTTCCCAGAAACTTTGAGTCACAGGAGAAATATCTTCAAGTCCAATCTAAGCCACCAGTTCCATCACATTTTGATAAAGTTGATAGAATTTTCTACCACAGTTTTCTCCCCAACAAAAAGAAGTCTGCACTCATTGGTCATTTGATTTTGTTCTCCTATAGGTCTAAACTACTGAGCAATTCTATAGCTATTCCATATATTTGTCCCCAAATAATTACAAGCCCAAAATAATGACATATATTAATTATGAAATATGGAAGGGGTTCCACTGCAATACATATTTTCTGACCCACAGTCTGTGCAATATTTAGGTTTTTGCAAAATAAAAAGAGGTAAGATACATAAGTGACATGAAAAAGAGAGAAAGAGGGAAACAGAAAGTGAGACAGGCTGTGTTTTGAGAGAAAAAAACTAATTATTATTAGCTTGGAATATTAATGCTATGATCCAACTTTAGCAGATAGTGTTAGCACGTGATAGGTATAACTCACCTGAAACAAAGCTTACCTTTTTTTCCCCAATCTTCCCACTCTAATCTAAACATTATGAAAAAAAAAATTGGACAAGGAAAGCAACATAAGAGACACCTTATTTCTTACACATTCACTTTGACACTGTAACTAGAAGACCCCAAACAAATATGATTGCCAATTATATAAAAGGTCCTGTATTTTGAAAGAAGTTATAGCTTCAACTCTTTTTTCTTATTTAATACAAGTTTTGTAGGCTAAACTTGCCCTCTGAGTAGATTGTTGAATAAGTGACGTAATTTGCCTGGTGTAATCTTGGTACTGAAGGAAATAACTCCCTCTCGATGATATTTATATAACAAGTCTTATACTAACAATTAGCTTTAGGATGCCATCTTAAAGGTGACCTTGATTTATTTAGCTGGTTAGTCAGTAGATACTTTATGGAGTTCAATATTCTGAAGATTGATCAGAAAAGGAAATTTTTAATGTCCTTAATGGGGTCATTAGTGATACTACTGAAGGAAATTAAACTGAAGGACAATCTCAACAAACCTTCTTTTAGTTCTAATAGCATACCCTTGGGAAAGTTAATAGCTAGTTTAAATTGATGTCTATTTCCTTTATCTCATTTTCTTTATCTGGCTTAAATAGATAACAGATGATTATGTTGAATGTAAATTAGAAGCATCGCCTATTTTCTAAACTTGACTCTTATAAAAATAAATGCATAAACCTTTATAAAGTCAAGGAGAATTTTATGGAGATTCAATAGTTCTTTCCAAAAGTTGGTACTTTTTATGGTCAATAATAGAACTGTTAACATTTTTCACTGCAGAATGGCAGCAGTGGATGCGTGACTCAGCCATTGATTTCGATTTTGATTTGTGAATAATTACTCCGGATGATGAAGTGTGGGTTGCAACTCTCATCAGGAGGGAAAGTATCAGCCAGAGAGACAGTTTTCCACATTCTAAGATAGAATATACTTTCATGTGCTGCATCCCAGTGAGGACTCTGTGATGCCCGCAGTGAACTCTGGACAGAGGTCAAAGAGTGCGGATTTCCACCCAGGTTTCACCAAGTTCTCAAGAGCTCCATCTGCTGAGTCTTTTCCTTTCATTCTTTGGGTTGGAGAATAAGTAAGCATGCCTTGCCTTCTGCCGTAAGGTTTATGTTAAGAACCAGATCAGATAATATGTGTGAAAGCAAGCTAAAAACTATAAAACAATACAGGCACAAAAGGTATTTAAAAGATACTACTTTTCCTTATTCAAAGCTGACTTTATCTTCCTTTTCTAGGCATAAAAAGAGTTCTTTGTTCATGGTGCTCTCTTGTTTCTTGCTGAAGTAAATGAAACAAACTCAGGATGTTCAAGTATCCTTTATAGTCAGGACCAGTGTTATAGGAAGCCAAACTTAAACAGTTTAAAATAAATACACAGGGAAATATGGATATTAGTAAATCTGGATATTAGAAATCTGGATATCAGAAATGAAAAATATAGTATAAATTTCTCATAATACATATTAAAAAGTAAAGTAAATAAAGGCACCAAAAAGCCTACTAGAGCTAATAAACAAGTTTGGAAGCTCACAGAATACAAAACGAACATATAAAAATAAATAAAATCCATTCACAATAGTATCAAAGAAAATGAAATATTTAAGAATAAATTTAACAAAAGTGTAACAATTGTATACTGAAAACTACAAAATAATGATGAGAGAAATTAAAAATCCAAATGAATCAAGACACATTCTATATTTGTAGTTGGAAGTCACAATATTGTTAAAATACCATTTCTACCTAAATTTATCTATCGATTTCAACAGCGTCCCTTTCAAAATCCCTGTGAGCTTTTTTTTGGTAAAACTTAAATGTTGATCCAAGAAATTTATACAGAAATGAAAGTACTTCAATCTTAAACCGTTTTTGAAAAGATGAACAAAGTTGTAGGACTCATATTGCCTAATTTTAAAACTTACTATAAAGTTGTAATCAAGACATTATGATATACATAAAGGAAGAGGTTAGGTCAATGAAACAATATCAGAGTTGAGAAATTTACTCCTCTGTGGTCAATTGTTTTTCAGTCAAAGTTCCAGTACAATTCAATTGTGGAAAAGATCGTCTTTTTACCAAATGGTGGCAGAATAATTTAATATCCACATAAAAAGCAAAAGAAGAAAAAGGAGAAGGAGATTGAGGAAGAGGGAAAAGCTTCATCCTTACCTCCTCATCCCATACACAGAAACAAACTCAAAATGTATTACAGGCCTACGTGTAAAATGCTGTAACAGAGAACTTCTAGAAGATAACATAGGAAAAAATCTATGTAACCTTGAGTTATACAAAGACTTCTAGGTGTGACAGCAAACACACAATCTATAAAAGAAAAAGAAAAAAATAAATTATATTTCAATAAAATTTAAAACATTTTTTACTTCAAAAGATACCATTCAGAAAATAAAATGAAAAGTTACAGGCCAGGTGAAAACATTTCCAAATCGTGTATCTGATAAAATACTTGCAGCCAAAATGTATTAAGGACACTTACATCTCAGTAACACAGACAATTCTATTAAAATGGACGAAAGAGTTTTTTGTCGTTGTCGTTGTTGTTTTTTTAACAAAGAAGACATATGCATGGTTAATAAGCACATAAAAAGGTGTTCAACATCATTAATCATTTTGGTAATGTAAACCATAACCACAAGGAGATATCACCATATGTCACTAGCATGGTTGTAATTCAAAAGACAGATAATACCCGGTATTGGTATGAATATAGAGAATCTAATCTGCTCACATTGATGAAGGGGATGCAAATTGTTGCAAAGCATTTGAGAAATAGTTTGGCATTTTCTTAAAAAGTAAACCATGAACTTACCATAGATGGCTACAATTTTTCTTCTAGGAATTTACTCAGTAGAATAATATGTATCCACAAGAGGACTTGGACATAAGTATATATTGCAGCATTATTCATAATAGCCAAAAATGGCAACATTCCAAATGTCTATGAACTGATGAAAGAATCAACAAAATGTGGTGTATCCATGCAGTGAAATGCTCATCATGATAAATGACATGAATGAACTTTTGACATATTCCATGACATTGATAAAGCTACACTATACTAATCCAGGCATTGGCCGACTGTTTCTTAAAGGGCCAGATAGTAAATGTTTTAGACTCTTCAGGTCATATGGTTTCTATCAATAACTCAATTCTATTGTTCCACAAAAACAGCTGTAGGCAATGCATAAACACATGAGCATGACTGTGTACCATGAAAACTTTACAAAAAGAGACAGCATGCCCAGAATTCACAGTTTGCCCCAATCTGTCCTAAGTAAAGGAAAGCAAATATAAAAGTCTACATATTATATGATTCCATTTACATTAAAGAGCCAGAAAAAACATATTCATAAGAATGGAAAACAGTGGATTCTTGGGTCTGGATGATAGAACTTGGATTTACTGGAAATGGACTTGGGGACATTTTTAGGGGCATATATATGCTGTAACCATGGATTGTGGTGATTCTGGCACAACTATATAAATGTACTAAATATCATTTAATTTTCCAATTACAATTAGCAACTTTCGTGGTATGCAATTTAAGCCTCAATGTAGCTGCAATAAATTAAAAAAAGAAAAATCAAGACTAAATAAAATAAGCAAATTGTTCAATTCCGTATATTGGAAAGTGGAAAAGTAGAAAATATTTACGGAAAATAACTTAAATGCCCTTCCTGTTACTGTTTTAGCAAAAAGCAATATTGGAAGTTAATTATGAAAATATTTCTCATGAACTCATAACTGAAAATGAAGAGAAATTTCAGAAAATTTGCCCACTCCATCGAATTGATTTTTCTGCTTTTAAATGATTCTCTCCAGTCTCTTGATAACTAGCAAGATTTACAAGCTGCCGACGTCAATTGTCACCCATGTTGCAGAATCTTCAGCACAGTCAGAAGACCCTGAAAATTGGAAAATATAATAGATTTTAAATACATTGGCGTTGACAACTAATGAAATGAGCATAATTTTACATTTTGATTAATCTATATAAAAGTGATAGCTGAATTCTCATATTCTGTCTTGAAAGCATATATGAAAATGTTTATAAAACATGACTTTGATATAAATTTGAAAAATTCCCAAAAATATAATAAGACTGAGGAAAGTTAGTAGTTAGTATATATATTTCAGATCAAAATATGAATGTCAAAAAAGCTGTCAACAGTTTTAGGACATCATAGACTCCTTTCATTATGGTATAGAAAGAATAAAGGATTCATCTACACTTCCATGAGCTGATAAAATTAAATCTCATCCAACCTATTTTGTTCCGGGTACCATATTTAAGAAAAATATTTTTAAAAATTTCACAGAATAAAATTAGATTACAAGTGCTCATGATGGACATTGTGGTGGTAAGTTCAGGAAACTTATTATATAAGAGAAAGGGGAGTTGAAGAACTTATCTAAGCTTTGACCAAATATGAGATATCATTAGAATCATCTAATGATGAAACGGTTTGGCTCTAAACGTAATGCATTTTCTAACATGGTATGTGTGTAATTAATAATTTATCCAGTGTTGCAGCACTGCATTAGAGAAACAGCAATAAATGCTACTCATTGACTCAAAGAAGCTGCAAGTCTACTGCTGAAGGAGGCAGGTTAAAGGACAATTATAATGAGTAATGACCCAAGTTCAAGCCTAAGGATGTCCTTGAAATCCTCTAGAAACTGAGACCTGGAGGACAGGGAAAGCTTCTTAAAGCAAGTTACAACTGAGCTGATAGTTTAAGGAATGAATAGGACTTACCCAGATAAAGAAAGGAGGATGGGATATTACAGACAAAGGGAGGTGCAGAGGCATAGACATTAAAATTCACAAACATGTATTATTCTCAAGCATTGTTATGCACTGTGAACTAAACATTGTAAGTGCTGGAAATCCAATAGTGAATAAAAAATACATATACAAGTTATGTAAGTATGGTTTATTTGAAAATAAACACTACAGGAGAAATAAAGCAGGAAAGAAGCATAGGAAATGTACTGAGGGGAAGGGTGACAGTTTTCAGTTCAGCAAGCTGGAAAGATCTCACTGAGAAGGCGATGTTTAGTAGAGATCTAAAGGAAATGCAGGAGCAGTGCTCTCAGGAAGACATGGCCACAGCAATGCAAAGGCCCTTAGCAGGAGTGCACCTGGTTTTCTCGGGCTGAGCGGTCCTGGGGGCTGAACGAGAGTTGAAGGAATGTATCTGAGATGATGCCGAAGAAGTAATGATTTGCTCTAAGAGGACACATTGTTTCAGCCTCATTTAGGGTCTGATAAAATGAGAGAAAGTAGCTGTGAATTCCAAACACTTGAGACAGGTCTCAGTTAATTTAGAAAGTTTATTTTGCCAAAGTTGAGAACATGCACCTGTGACATAGCCTCAGGAGGTCCTGATGACATGTGCCCAAGGTGGTCAGAGCATAGCTTGGTTTTATTCATTTTAAGGCGACATGACATATCAACTAATATATGTAAGACGTACATTTGTTCCATCTGGAAAGCCTGGAAAACTCAAAGCAGGGAGGAATTTCTAGGTCATAGGTAGGCAAGAGACAAACATTTGCATTTTTTTGAGTTTCTGATTACACTCTCCAAAGAAGGCAATCAGATTTACATTTATCTCAGTGAACAGAGGTTTGAACAAACAGTTCCTAAATGACCTTTCCCTCTAGCTTAGTGATGTTGGGGACCCAAGATTTATTTTCCTTTCACATTTCCCCTCTTTTTAAAATTTTTTGGAGAAAGCATTTTAGAAGAAAATGAGTCTCTAGTCTCGGGCTTCATCTGATCTCTCATGGCTAGGATGGTTTATTTCTAGATGGGTAGGTCCCCAAGTTATTACAAAAGCTCATTTTTAGCAGGTGGTAAAGTCTCATGAACCACAAAGAGAAAATACAGGGAGTAAGGCAGAAAAACAACAAACAAAAAAACAACACTGGAAAATCAATATGGACAACATTACTCTGAAGTCCATAATATATCAGTAGGCAGGTATGAAAGTGGCTTATATGTATGTAAATAGGTTTCTGTTATTTTCTCCTGAACATTAAGTTGTCTAGCTTCAGTTTACAGGGCTTTAAGAAAGAACAGATTAGTTTTCAGTGACTTCACATTAGGAAAGATGGGGAGTGGGGCAGGAAAAGAAAGAAGAAAAAAAGTTGAAAAATTATTTTGGAGACTTGTAGCCAGGAAAATTAGAATTCAGTCCAACCTGTAGAAAACAATAAAAATTGTAAAACATGAGGAAAGACTAGAATATAACAACAGGTGTATTACAGTTTTTGAAATACAATTTTTCTCTCTCCATTTCCAATTTTTACTATGGCAAATCATGGTAGGACTGATCTGCTTTATTATTCTTGGACTGATTATTTGTATAGAGTGAGGTAAGGAGAATTATATTTCATATAAGCTTTTTAAATTGGCTCTGATTGAACTTTGTTCCATAGACAGAATCTCAGATAAGACTTTTTTAAAGCCAAGCCCAGCCATGGCTTTGTGACATTAAATACCTATGAGTTGTCTAAATTCCTTTCCTCTTGAGGTCCCAAGATAACCTGGGGCTCCTGGGCCTGTCAGAAAGTGATATTCCTTACTTGCCACAGGTCAGGAACCCTGTACGTAGACTGTGCAGACAAGGTACGAGGTCAGTTTTCCCAAGGGACTTTTATTGACTTTATAAATCAATTTTAATTCATTAAAGGAAAGCTACTGTACTTACGCAAATATCTATATTGCCATAAGTTAAGAATGTTCACAATTAGTTCACAGATTCTGGAGAAATCAGGTAGAGAGAAACAAATATGCTCCAAATTCTGTTTACAGGAGTATATATTACTCAATAGCTACATGGTGTAGATAGCTCAAAAGTTTTCTCGACTGAAAAAGAAAACAAAGAATTAGCAATGTCTTAAGCAAAAAAGTTTCAGCACAGCCATAGTCAAAGACACAATTGACAAGGAAGTGTGTTACCTTTGTGTCAAGCAATAATTTAACATAACAATTCTAATTATTGCTGATAATGTACACTAAGTCATATCAGAATTATAGAGTTTATCACAATTTTGAAACACATACCAATAGCATATTTATACAAATACAGCTCAAAGAAGGTCAAACACCATTTCCTAGTTGATAATTCCTTCCTGTATAATTTTTTACCAAATAAACCAAATATATTATTTTTGGACTTTAGGAAACCTAATATCTTAAAGGATTAATTAGGTCAGAAAAAGACATAACTTGTAATTTGCTTTTGGAAAGTTTGTTAAATATCAAAGGTTTATAACACTTGATATCATAAATAGAATCATAGGTTATTTTAAAAATAAATCATTCACTTAACCAAAGTGATAACTCAAGGGTTTCACAAAAAGGCAAAAACCCTCATTTTTTGAGAGAAGAGACTTAATTTTCCAAATAATAACAGCATAAAGCCAATTAAATTTGTTTTTCGACATTTTATAAACAATATATACAATTTTAACTATCGTGACCATAAGAGATGATTTCCATAAATATTTTATAAACTTTATTAAGGAGATGGTTAACGCTTCAAGAAAACCTTGTTACTCTGACACAGAGGATCATATGCTGGTTTTGCATCAGTGTACTTTTGACATTAATGACTCATTTGTAGAAAAACTGAACTTTATCTCTCAGCCCTTACAATCTCATGCACCCACCACTTCCACAATAGTCACTGGATCTTGAGGAGTTAAATAGCTTTAATTTCTGCCCCTGTGTCTCAGGAACAAAGTTTATTTGGATTTGCATCTTCTACAGGGTCTGAAGATGAGGCTTTAATTGCTATCAGTGCTAAGATTTAGCAGGACTTGGTGTCTTTTCAGAC
The DNA here is from genome assembly GCF_001604975.1 of Cebus imitator. NCBI lineage: Eukaryota > Metazoa > Chordata > Mammalia > Primates > Cebidae > Cebus > Cebus imitator. The sequence goes on along the minus strand of NW_016107540.1, from coordinate 860,623 downwards.
CCAGGAGTCAAAGCCCTGTAACTTAATGGCACAAGGACTTTAAAAGCACATACAGAAAGTTACACAAATGTAATAACCTTAATTAAGAAAACAAAACTAATCTCATTGTTTTGCTAAGCAAACCAATACTTTATAATAATGGCATAGGAATTATTTAAATAAATGTAAAATCTGTTACAATTTATTAAGAGTAAATTAATGTCTTAAGAAAATGTTATTATTCTAACCAATTCTTTAGTGTATAAGTGGATTTTTTTACATTAAATCCAATTTATAGAAAGACCATTATAATTTTCATTTAATTATAGATACCTAGATTATAGAAAAGGTTTATTTTTAAAAAGAAACCCCTTTATTGTGACTTACACAGATCATTCATTAAATGCTTGGACTTTGTGGTTTGTCCCAAACATCCCTCTTTCTTAACTAGTAATTTTATTCTAAGACTAAATTTACCATATAAAATTCTTTTTCACATAAAATTATTTGTTTAAGCTTTTTAACCAAAAAATCCCTTTTTATTTTTATAACCTTTTTTACATCTCTCTGATTTCCTGGTTCCTTTTACCTTGTTTTATACATAATCTTTAAATAAGCTTTGAATTAGACAAAAATTATTCACCTTTTTAAAAAGCACACTTTTTAATATAAAGAATGTTCTCCTACAATATACTTTTATTGCAAAACACCCAAATAATGAAATACCTATGATTTGATATTTCTTCAGATTCCAAATTATGAAATATTTGTCTACAAGTATTTATTCAATTACATTTACCAAATTATTTTAACTATTTACCTAGATTATTTTTGAAAACTGTGAAAATAGTTAAAGCTATGAAATGGCCAGTGCAAGCTGGTAACTGAGACAGTGAAAAAAAATTAGCCTAACTGAATCCATCTTGCTTCTAACTTCCAGGCTGTCCTTGTTCATTCCTAGGTGTAGGCCAAACTAACTCTGGGAAGAAATTAGTTTACAGTTTAACCTTGAAACAAAGATGATAACAATCCTTTCCCAAAACAAACCACCTTCCTGCCTGAGGACTAGACTGTCTAAAGCCACAAGATTAGAAATTATGATTATTTTACTAAACAATTCAAGATTTAGCTATTTTTATTAAACCAATATCAATGTCTTATTTATCAAAAATTACACAAGCAAAGATCATTCTGTTTGAGGCTGGGTTTTATCATTTTGTGACTCCTATGTCCAATTTTGACATCTTATAGTATTTGGCTGTGTTAAGTATGAAATTGCTTGATTAATAAATGCAAATAAAAATGTATGCTGATGATAATACACTACTAACATTAGTTTACCAATAATTTTAAACCTAGCTTATTTATTAAAGATTTTACTTAGGTTATGTAAACTTGGAAAAGCATTTGACTAGTATTCTTTTCTCTGATAAAGTATCTGATTTTTGTTTTTCTTCAAGCCAATTAATTAGAGCTCTTTATTTATTTTCAGTAGTAAAACATTTTGTACACAACACATAAATACACAGATGTATTAGGCATAAAGATAGAAGTATATCTTACAGATTCATAGGCTGTTTTCTTTTGTTTTTTTAATCTTAGACTGGCAAACTCTTGATAACCTATTTCCCTACCCCGGCAGTTGTCAGCTAAACGGCCCTAAACCTGCATATTGAAGGAAACAACTCTTAGGTGAAAAATCAAATAGCAAAATTTACATCTCAAGGTACAGAGAAAAAAGTCTGGTGATGCTAGAGGGAGATTCAAGATGGATGCCAAATCTAACATAAAATTACTAATCAATTATAGAGTTGAATAAGGAGACCAATTTATTTAGATAGGGACTACCTATCTTTTAACTGGATCTCTGAGCTTTGGGCAGAGCCCACACTGAATCCTAGGTCTCCAAAAGTGGAGAATTATTATGAGGCTAGACTATGTGATGCTTTTGCAGTGCTCTTATATATATTTTTTAAACAAAAACATTTCTAAGTAGCTGAACTATGCTCTCCCTTTAAAACCCAAGAGTAGCCTCTGTTGCAACAACTATTTTAGTCAAAAAATCAGGTAACACAACACCAAAACGAGGAGTTTAAGAGCTGAGATGAACTTTTCTGTTTACACTCTTGGGGTCCCATAAGAAATAGCAGAGGTTTCTCCCTAAAAGGGTGTCTGGCAAATTCTCCATTTTCTTTAACAAATCCCAGGCTACTTTACATTATTATAGGTCTTTCCTGCAGCAAAGGGCGCAAGAGAAAGGAAAGGCAGCAGAAGTGAATGAAGAAAATAGTATTTAGTCAACTGAAAAGAAAAGAACATTCTCAAAAAACACAAAATCCTAGGAGAGAAAAAAAGAAAACAAAAAAAGAGCCCTTTTAAATACAAACATGGCCACATGCTCACAAACACACACACATTTTGTATGTTAGCTTTTAATTAATCTGATTTTAACTGTTGAGTTCCTTTAAAAAATTTTTTTTTGGTTGGGTGCGGGGGCTCACGCCTGTAATCCAGGAATTTGGGAGGCCAAGGAGGGCAGATCATGAGGTCAAGAGATCAAGACCATCCTGGCCAACATGGTGAAACCCCGTCTCTACTAAAAATACAAAAAAAATTAGCTGGGCGTGGTGGCGTGCACCTGTAGTCCCAGCTGCTCGGGAGGCTGAGGCAGGAGAATGACTTGAACCTGGGAGGCAGAGGTTGCAGTGAGCCGAGATTGTGCCACTGCACTCCAGCCTGGCACCTGGCAACAGTGAGACTCTGTCTCAAAAAAAAAAATATTATTACCATATTTCAGGTAGGACAATTTGCTGCTATTTCAGGAGTACCAGGTATCAAATCAGAAAGTGCTTGATTTAGGAACCAAACCCAGGCTGTCATGGTGAAAAGAATAGAAAAAAAAGAAGGCAGAACTTTAGCTGGGGAACTGCAGCATGGGGTGATAGCTGTTGATCTCTCAGTTCGGTTGGCTAGCAAGAAGGTAAAAAGCTGGCTTGATACGTAGATGAATCCTCTTACAGAGTCAAACTTGAAAATCTTTTTTATTTTGTTCCCTTTTGCTGGCTTTTTCTCCCCATACCACACCACCTTCTGTGGATGCATGTGGTAGGAATTTAGCCACTTCAAAGGTCTTGTTTCCCATAATTTAAAAGTTTCCTTCAGATTTCATTGAATCCAACAGAGTTGGTCAAACCCAATGGGAAAAAGATTTAAACAACTTCAAACTCAGAAACAAACAACAATAACAAAAACAAACAGGTAAGCCAAAGAAACAATTGCCTGAACAACTTATACTGCTAGTGAGCACCCTAATGGCAAGGAGAAATGAAGACCAGCTGGTTGTTAATCTTAACTGCAGCCAAGACAAACCCCACTTCTTACCTAAGGATAGGTCTTAGGCTGAAGACTACTTTCTACCATCTGAGAAGCAGAAAAAAAAATAATAAACTCCATAAAGGAGTCACCTTCCCTCCACTGCCATGGAAGCAGGAAAACTTGCCTTCCTTGGGTTGGAAGCAAGTAATTTTCCAAAAAAGGCAGTGGTCCAGCAAAATAAACTTTAGATCTCAACCAAATTTGGGGAAATCAGAGATCCTCTGGAGGGGTCGCCTCAGGCCTCAGCAAATTATCTTATTGGTTTGAACCATAAAGATAGCTCAAGTGGGTACCAAGCACAGATAGGTTGGTCAAAGGTCAGGGGTGCCTGCACTCCGAATCCCATCGTGGTGGCCAAATGTGAACCCTGAACATCTGGGATAGGTCTCAGTTAATTTAGAAAGTTTATTTTGTCAATGTTGAGGAGGCATGCCCATGACACAGCCTCGGCAGGTCCTAATGTCATGCACCCAAAATGCTCAGGACGCAGCTTGGTTTTATACATTGTAGGGAGATGTGAGCTATCAACCAGCATATGTAAGAGGTGCATTGATTCTGCCTGGAAAGCAGGGCAGGAGATTCCAGGTCACAGGTAGGCAAGGGACAAGCAATTGCATTCTTTTGAGATTCTTGTTAGTTTCTCCAAAGGAGGCAATCAGATATGCTTTTATCTCAGTGAGGAGAAGGATGACCTTGAATAGCATGGGAGGCAGATTTGCCCTAAGCAGTTCTCAGCTTGACTTTTCCCCTAAGCTTAGTAATTTGGGGACCCTAAGATATATTTTTCTTTCACATAGTTCTTTCACAGAACTTGAGAGTATCTGGAAGACTCATAGGAAAATGATGAGGAGTTGCAAGAAGTGAAGATTCATTGGGCAAGCAGGTGCAATTCTGTCCTGAAGCTCCCGTTGCAAGATGATCACTGGCCAGGTTTGCTCAGAACAGCCCAGCGTGCTCCCGTTGTCCTGGTACAACTTTTTATGGTACCCTATTTCACTCTCAAAGGTGTCCTTGTTTAGAGGCTACATTTTATGATGACTAAGCTTTAATTTGTGTGACCCCACTACATGGAGGAGAATGCTTTCGGTTTTGCAGGAAAAGTGAAGTGCGGCAGGCTAGCAGCACATGAGCTCAATGTGGAGGCAATGTGATCATTAGCAGGCTGGAGGCCAGAGACCTGTGCCACAGGGCAGGCGACACCTGCTCAAGACTGCAGTCAGTGCAGAGCTGGCATGGAGGACAACTCCAGCCTCAGAGAAGCCTGTGCTCATTTAGTGACTCCATTCTCCATGGTAGCTTGCACCCGCCAGGAAGCATCCTGGAAGAGAATCGGCTGTCATATCTGCTGGTGAGGCTTTAAATGGGCAGTGTTTTGGTTTTGTTTTGTTTTGTTTTGTTTTTCCTTAAGGATTGTATGCTCTCTCCAGAGTGCAGTAAAGGCCTTGCCTTAGTATCTCCTTCATGCTTTATGAGCAGGGGTACTTTCCCCAAAATTCACAAGTTCAGAAATCATTAGACGATTTGGTTGAATATTCTGGAATGCTATCAAGTACAAAACAACCTACGCAAAAGTGCTTATGTTTGCTGAATGCCTCAGAAATGGAGCATAATTCACTATTAGCATTATAGCTTTATGTCACAGCGTCTGTTATGTAAGTAACTTCAATCTCATAAAAAATTTACAAGCAGTAATACTACTCTAATTCTAAGGAACTCCACCACACAGCTGAATCAACTAAAGAGCCAAAGTGTCTGGCTTGTTAAGCAATGTTAAAATCAAATAAATTCTAATTTTTGTTTTTAATAAACTTCACATATAAGAAGACTATTCATCTTGTGAATGGTGGGGGAAGAAATTAGCATTAATTAAGTAACCATACTATGTTAGATAACATTTAAATATTATCTAATTTTTGATTCTTTATTCTTAATTATTATGGATGCATAATCTGCCTCAAAGTACAGATTGGATTGATTATTTCTGGCAAATGCCTAAGGTGTCTCTCCCAGGAAGAGGTCACGTGGCTTCATTTCTCAGGTTACCCTTCCACTAATAATGTTTTCAGTTAGATGTAACTTTCTACTAAGTTGAGAAACAAATGTTTCACCTCTGCAAATTACAAGCCTTGTCCTGACCTATGCTGTGATATGAAAAATTATTTCAAAGAGAAGGGCACATCTAAGCATGAATGACCTTGGGAGTGAAAATTGGAAATTTCACTTTCTGCTCTAGATAAGTCACATTCCAGTTATTCATAGAAAATAGATACCATATTAATGCATTGTTTTAGATTGTTTTAATATATTAGACAGTTTTGTGTACCACAATAAAGAGAATTTTCAATTTTGCTTTGGAACACAAGATATTTATTTATAACTTCTATAGTAGTAGATGTATTATCAGGCAGTCCTTCTATTTGCTTTTATAATTGATTGTATTCAAAGTGCTCTATGGAATTCCACAGAGATGAAAGTCAATAAGAATAAAACATTAAGCAAGTTTTTTTATTTTGGTTATTACTATGTTGGAAAATTGTCTTTTTAATCTCATAGGTTTTTAGATAGAAATGTATGATTTATTGCACATAAAAATTTATATGAGTATGGATTTTCTTCAGTGTTGGTCTTCAAATGCAACTAATACATTGTTTCAAATAAAAGGTTTTATACATAGAAAAGATTACACACTTAACACGTTAAAAGTTATATAAATTTAATTTGTATTGATCTAAAAATGTTGAGAAATAATAGTGAGTACTATTATCAATTAAATAAGTAGAACCAGAGAGGGAGGACTTAAGAACTATCAGTGTATGTGGTGGAAATAGCAAAGAAAGACCTTTAACAGCTAAAATGGATATGCTTTGTCATTGACACATAGTGTTTTGTTACTACTTCTATGATATTAAAAAAAATCCTACTCTTAAATCTCTTTATAGTAATGGGAATTTTATTCAAAACACTGTACTTTTTAAATTACAATTTTCTAATCACTAAATATATAAATAAAATATACTTTTTTATTTTAGTAATATGACTTCCAATTTTTTTAAATTTTACTTTAAGTTCTGATATACATGTGCAGAATGTGCAGACTTGCTACACAGGTATACATGTGCCATGGTGGTTTGCTGCACCTATCAACCCGTCATCTGGGTTTTAAGTCCCTTATGTATTAGGTATTTGTCCTAATGCTCACCCTCCCCTTGCCCCACCCCCCGACAAGTCCTGGTGTGTGATGTTCCCCTCCCTGTGTCCATGTGTTTTCATTGTTCAATTCCCACTTATGAGTGAGAACATGTGGTGTTTGGTTTTCTGTTCAATTTTTTTAAATGCAGAAAAATTCTTAATAAACCATAAAGACCAGTACTATGAATACTGGCAGAGGATGAGTCACAGCACTGCTTTCCATTTCACTCTTCTAAACATTTATCATGAATTATCTCTCCAGTCAAATTATGTGAGGAGCTTACCCACATACAAGAGTGCTGAGCATTTTCAGTGAGCATTTTCATGATCCATTCAATTATACCAACATGGCAGTCTCCATTGGCTCATTTTCTGTAGCCGCACACACTAAGCCAACACTTCTAAAAATGTGATCAGTTTCCTAGGCACTTCAAATCATGAACAGCTTCAACAGCTTTACTATTGCTGTTGTTTTTCTGAATGATTGTCCACTGCTCTGCTCTACACTGTAGCTTTCAATGGAGCCACATTCCAAGTTCAATTAACCAGTGTGCAGCACAGGCAAGCCAGCTCTTTGGCTACTCTACATGGGCAGATAAAGGCTCTGCAGAACCCAGCTGCATGCTTGTGAAATAGGAGGACCTGTGGAATACTTGAAGATGCTCAAGAGTCGGCAACAAAAGCTGTAATTCTTTTGCAAGGTCTTGTGTTTATGTTTCATTGTTTACCTCTTCATTATCTATCACCTATTAGACTGGAAGATCTCTGAGGGCACAGCTTGATTTTGTTTACCCACTGTAACTTTATTCACTAACATATTTTCTGCCACATGGGATAAGCTTAAAAATTAATTCTTGGTTTAACAGGTTAGGTAATTTTTGCTATACTGCAGCCTTAATTTAGCATTTCCCTATATAGAAACATATACTATGAAGATTAAATATAATTTGCATTTGAAAATTGTTTCTGTTAAAAGAATACATACTATGTAATTATAAACATAAAAATTTGTAGATCTGTTAAAATAAAACTATAAAATTTTATACAGAGACATAAAAGGAGACTAAAAAAGCACAGAGTTTCTGATGTAGCCAGACTCTATAGTGAACAGGTATCTACTCTAGATATTTTCTACACGTGTCATGAAATTAAGTTAAAATATACAATAGCAAAGGAAAGACTAAAATCAAGAGCTATGATGAGCAAATGTCCCTATCAAATATTGAAATGAATTATGAAATAATAATGTTTAAAACCTTATGGTGAAGACAGAGTATTAGAACAAAAAAAAAAAAAAAAAAAAAAGATAGCTTCAAATCACAAGGGAATTTATTATAATTTGATGTTTTAATAAGTAGAAAAATTTGCTTATTTGGTAAAAGACAACAGGGTACTGGCAACCAACCTGAAAAATAATCTAGCTATTGAAAACCAAAAATGAAATCCTAAGCTCCCTACCAACTGAAAGAACCTCTCCTGGCAAAGGGGACCCCGGAGAATCCTGAAAAATGTCTTTCCTGGCCATGATCAGAAAGGAGATTGGACACACCTTGTTATATACCCTCTATTCTGGAGTTTAGGTGCAACTGACCAGATTAAAAATAGAAATCAGGAAACTGACAGAACAGACTCTCTGTGGCATAAGATACCACATTGTCAACAAGACTTAAGGTCACACCAGGCAAGGCTGCAGTCACTCCCTACAAAACATAAAATCTTGTTAAATGCGTTTTTCATTTACCCAGTGTAATGTGGCTGACTTTCCAATTTAATGCAGGGACAGCGTCACATGGCGGATAGCAGGCCCTGAAAGAAATCAAAATATTTTACCCCAAATATATGTGTTTGACATAGCTTGAAAAGGCTCTGCAAAGCCGTGTTTTGGGGGAGAAATGTGCATCTGTAGAGAATGTCCATAAATGCAACTAGGCTTTTCCCAGATCTAGGAGGGAACTGAAAGTCTAATGTCTTTAACATCTGAAAAGCAACATTTATCATCAATTCTCTTTGTGGGCTGCTACCTATGAGGCTTCGTCTATGTAACAAGAACCTTGGCTTCCACAATCTCCTTATCTTAATGCAAGCATTTCTATCTACTGGCTTCAAGTCCTTAGACAATAGCTTAATTCTCTCAGCCATTTGTCAAATAAAGAATCCCTAAGGCCACCTATGACTTGTGAGTCCTGGCTTCAAGATGCCCCACCTTTTCATGCTGAACTAATGTATTGGTTGATGTCTTTGCCTGTAACTCTTGTCTCCCCAAATTGCAACCTGACCACCTTGGACATGTTTTCTCAGGATCTCTGTGACTCTGTGATTCTACCCCAGGTCGTGGTCAGGCATATTGGCTTGGAATAAACCCCTCTAAATACTTTATTTTCTGTTAACAATATACATCTCCCTTGTTAAGCCTTATCAAAGTAAATTCTAGGGGTCCAATGATTTAAGCATAATAAAATGAAGACATAAAAGCAACCAACAAAACTTAGAAAAAAATTTGACACTTTTGTGACTGGGTACAGCGGCTCATGCCTATAATCCCAGCACTTTGGGAGGCCAAGGTGAGCAGACCTCTTGAGCCCAGGAGCTAGAGACCAGCCTGGCCAACATGGTGAAACCCTATCTCTACTGAAAATACAAAAATTAACTGGCATATACCAGTAGTCCCTCCCAGCAAGTTTGGGAGGCTGAGGTGGGAGGATTGCTTAAGCCTGAGATGTGGAGGCTCAGTGAGCCAAGATTGAGCCACTACACACACTCCAGCTTGGGGGATAGACTGAAACCCTGTCAAAAAAAAAAACCAAAAAACAAACAAACAAAAAAACAGAAGAGAAAAGACACTTTGGTAGTATAAAATATTGTTAAATTGTTTAATTTTTTTTCTAATAAAGTTGCTTCATCTTTCATAACAACAGATGTTGGATAATTATTTTTCACTCATTGAGATAGGAAAGATTAGTTATGACTCTCAGTGGTAAATGAGAAACCAGTACTGTCATGCATAGTCCTGGGAGTGTAAAATCGTGTGAGTTTTTTGGAGGACAATACAGGGTCCTGTATAAGATTAAGAACTGCACACGTCTCTTTACCACAAAGCTCTATTTCTAATAGTCTGACTTCATATTTATTCTACGAATGTTGGTTGGTGCTGTAGAGGCCAATGAGAACTTCCCCTTTGCCTTCTGAAGGTTTTTCTGAAAAATCAGCTGACAGAAGGCAGGTTATTAGAAGAAAAGGCCTACAGTTTTGTTTTTTTTTAACATGCACGGGAGTCATATGCAATACAAGGACTCAAAGAAAGGCAAGGTGCTTGACACTTTTATACCACCCTGCGGTTACAGGAAGAATGGGGGCTCCAAGCATGACACAAAGGAGGTTGTGGTGCTAAATCCATTTTAGTGGCAAGACAGATTACGGGATGCAGAGAAGAGAGGAGCCTAGCTAGCTGAGGCGGTCTTGTTATGTAGATGTAACCCCATAGGTAGCAGCCCTCTGAGAGAATAAATGATCATTGTTTCTTTCAGATGTTTCAAGCTGACAGCCTTTCAGTTAATGTTTTTAGGTTTGTAGAAGGTAGGGCCTCAGAAAGCTTGACCACATCAGCAAAACGCATACATGAAAAACAGCTTTGCAGAGCTACTTCCGTTTGCAGGCCATTTTAACAGCCATCCCAAAATACCAGAGGTATTGTATTTTGGAGTGAGAGGGTTTAGTTTCCTTCAATGCTAACACAAAAATCATACTTGAGGCATTTTATGAATAAAAACAAACAAACAAACCAAAAAAAAGCCAGAAAAACCCTGAAAGTCCAATAACAGATTCTGAGAAGGTAACTTGTAGCACGTCCATACCATGGAATTCTATGTGAGAATTAAAAACTCCATGCATTTGGAGTGTGGTCATAACAAATATTTCATGTTTTCTATGTTTCTGTGTAATATATTCCAAAAACATTATTAAATAATTGAATATGTAGGAGAAATGTTTCAAAATTTATTATGCAAGATTATAGTACAAATTCACCCTTGCTAGAGATAGGAAAACAATTAATTCTTAAAAAATTCTACATCTTTAACTTTCTATTTTTCTTATGATTCATTTCCCATAAGTTAAAATTTGTTCATAATCCATTTGTTGGTGATAAATTGTCTCACATAATTCAAATATTCTTTAGATATTTTAACAGATGTTCCTGAAATATTGCAATAAAGAGAGAAGTATTTTTTGAAAAGCATTATTTTTTGGAAATAAATAGCACTCATGAGAACAGCAAATAACCTAATTATTTTTTACAACATGGGAAAAAGATTGTCATGTGGGCTTAGTTGGTTTGGGCACTTTTATGTGTTTGGAAATTTCAGAGCTCTGTGTTAGACGAGATTTTTAGATTTAGTTTTGAAGGAGACTAGTAACTCGGCTTGTTTAATGATTTATTATTTCTGATTTTCCAGAGATCTTGGTTATTTAATCCAACATTAGTGTGTGTAGACCAGAGAAATGGAAGAAGATAATGTTGCTGATTTCTAAACCCTTTCTATAATATTTACCCACTCCTGAAGTGTTTACTGGGCCTATTATTAAAAATATAATTTCTGAATATTTCTAACACTTTAGAAAATAACCTATATCCCTTAAAAATGACATGAAGAAGTTGAATTTCTTTTATGTGAGGGAAAATGTTTTATAATTCCCAAGAAAATAAATTAAGATATTGAATTACAATTTAGTCAAGTGGAGCCTGTTAAAATGTTCATTTTCTAATTTTAAGATAGATATTTGGACTACATATATAATTATATATTATTTAGTTTTGTGAAATTAAATAATTTAAACTTAAAGTTGTGGAACTTTATTCTGAGCCTTGGGGGGAATGTGGCTTTGCAGCCTGAGTCATGCATCATGCAGCTCCAACTTCTGCTTTTTTTTTATTTCTGTAAATGATCAGGAAGACCAAATGGTGTCAGAGGTAAGACCTCTTCAGGTTACTCCTCAGGTTACCTCTCCCACAGTCATCTTCCTTGGAATGAAGCAGTCTATAACTGAACAAATCTCTGTAACATATGCAGTGGTCTTGCATGGAAAATGTAATTATTCTGTTAAAATATCTCTGTCTCTACCTTTATAAGTGAAACGTTAACTTCACTTTGTAACACTGTATACTAATCCATTCTCATGCTGCTCTAAAGACATATGCGAGACTGGGTAATTTATAAAGGAACGAGCTTTCATTGACTTGAAGTTCCACATGGTTGGGGCAGCCTCAGGAAACTTACATCATGGCAAAAGGGGAAGCAAACATGTTCTTCCATACATGGTGGCAGCAGGGAGAAGTGCTGAGCAAAAGGGGCAAAAGCCCCTTATAAATACAGCAGTTCTTAAGAGAACTCATTCACTGTCATGAGACTGGCATGAGGTTAACAGCCCCATGATTCAATTACCTCCCACCAAGTCCCTCCCATGACATAGGGGGATTATGGGAACTACAATTCAAGATGAGATTTGGGTGGGAACACAGTCAAACCATATCACACTGCCCATTCATTTGGAGCCCGTGCTCCCGAATGACCTTCCTCAAGCTTATGCGCTAATAAACGCTCTAGTTCATCCTGCTTTCTAGTTGACAGTATACCGTATACGTATGAGTTGAACATTTTTACCACAGCACCTTATGTCACATGTCCTCCTCTCCTCTTTTAGTTTTCTTCATAGAACTCATCTAATGTATTATGTATCTATTTGTTTATTGTCTGTCTCATCAACTAAATTACAAATTCCATAAGTGCAGAGATTTTTGCCTACAGATAAATATTTGTTTCATAGATGAATATCTAAAACTAATAGTCCGAGGCTGGGCACAGTGGCCCGCGTTTGTAATCCCAGCACTTTGGGGGGTTGAGGTGGTGGAACACCTAAGGTCAGGAGTTGGAGATCAACTTGACCAACATGGTGAACCCCCATCGCTACCAAAAATACAAAAATTAGTCAGGCCTGCACATCTGTAGTAACAGTACTTGGGAGGCTGAACCAGGAGAATCACTTGAAGCCAGGAGGTGGAGGTTGCGGTGAGCTGAGAGCATGCCACTGCACTCCAGCCTGGGCGACAGAGCAAGACTTCATCTGAAACAGACATACTTACATACCTACATACATACATACATACATATATACATAAATACATACATATTTAAAAAAAACTAACAGTCTGTTTGATAAATACATTTTTAGTCATAACAATATTCCCTTGATGTCCAACTTCTATAATTCTCTTACGAATGGAAAATAGTTTCCAATTTCTAAATATTTTTATCTACTGAGATTTTTAGATAACACCTACAAAAATATTTTCCTGAATATACTAAAAATAATATTTTTAATTTTCTCATGGAGATATTATGAGGATTAATAAAATAATGCACTTTAAGCTTCAGGTCTAAGCAACCATAAAAACAAATTACTTTCATCACTATGTGGGAAGTGCATTTAGAATTTGCATCGTATAATGCAGTGGAGTTTAATATAATAATGACTCTTTAGCAGAGTTATTGAAGCAAACAGGTTTATTTGTAGATGGGTTCTAAGATAGAACAACATTAGCTTCAGGGTGACACAAAACTGTAGGAAATTATTTGGAATGGCAATAAGACCATTATAGATCATCTCTCAGACAAAATAATCTACCATTTTGATTGTTTATTATGTTTTATTGTAAGTGCTTTTATAAACATCTTTGCTTAATTACCATAAGTTACATCTCTAGCTACTAGTTTCATCCCTGCTCACTGTGTAGTTTTGCTAAGTTATTTAACCTCTCTGTCCTTAATAGCCTCATTTGCAAAGAGGGATAAAAGGATCCTCACTGGGTAGAGTTTTGAGAATGATCATCTGTATCAATTTTGTAAGGGGTCTGCTATATAGTAAACACTGTGGAGTTATCATTAATATTATTATTATTATTAGGATGAGAAGGAGGAATGTTTATAAATTTAAAATATAAAGTTTGTTTATTACGAATTACAAAATATTTAATATATATTGAAGCTGCAAGGTGGCAAGCACTAAAATCCTATTCCAATGTGTATAGTAGGACACTATTCGTTATCTTTATAAAATCATAAGAATATCAATAAATGTAAGAAGAAAGATAAAAGACAAATTTGAAGTAATAATATGTGTCAACCAATAATTACGGAATATATTGAAAGGAAATAAGTAGTTTTTATTAACTTGTGTGGCCTAGATTATTATTTTCTAGTTTTATTTCTTTCCGTATTACATTGTCTGAATATGCTGCAATCTCTTCAACCATTCTGCTATCAGCTGGTGTTCCTATTACTTCCAATGCTCAGCTATTATGAAGAGGTTGCCAAAAACATGAGTTATGTTGTGGCTCAGAAAACAGTACCCAAAATGAAGGCCTTAGCAGCAGCCTCACAAGCAAAAGTTTTTCTCTGTCCTCCTGTCTCGCGTTCCTTAGTCTCATTCTCCCCTAAGGCAAGCCCTAGAAACCAGAATTTCTTTCCCCAGAGCCAGCCATAAAACCTAAAACAATTCCATGTTCTCACTCATAAGTGGGAGTTGAACAATGAGCACACATGGACACAGGGAGGGGAACATCACACACCGGGGCCTGTTGGGGGACGGCAGGCTGGAGGAGGGATAGCATTAGGAGAAATACCTAATGTAGATGAGGGGTTGATGGGTGCAGCAAACCACCAAGGCACGTGGATACTTTTGTAAGGAACCTGCTCCCAGAACTTAAAGCATTAAAAAACTAATAAAACCTAAAGATATTACTCTAACATTTCCTCTGTCCTATCTTTGTAAAAATTGTCCATCGAGAAATTATCTGATTGACCTTATTTGACTGTACATCATAAGATACCCCCATTGCAGAAAGCACCTTACCCTACAACCAGAAGAAAGTAGTACATGCTACAGAGGCCCAAAGAACCCAGTGGCTTTGCCCAGTCTCCCCACTCCGTCTACAAGGATCGCATTATACCATTTTTGTCCATTTGTATTTCTACACAGCTCTCCACACTTCGTTAAACCTAAGCATAAAAATGGATGATTTCCCCTGAGCCTCTGGACCTTCATTCCGAAGACTCCCATGTATACATGTTAAATAAATGTAAGTGTTTTTTCTCCAATTAATTTGCTTTTTTTGAGTTAATTTTTCAGAGAAACTTCAGAATGTCAAGGTTTCCCTTGGCCCTTATATATACATATGAAAATATGCAAATAAAAATGTGTATGGAACTAACACAAAAGGAATATAGCTAAAAAGCATAAAAGCATAAAAATCATGAAGCAAAATGACAAAAACGAGAATACTATTAATTAGGAGAGTATATTTAAATCAATTAAAATGCTCTATTCTTATTAATTGACAAGGATTATTGAATTGCATTAAAACACAGTACTTTTAGCTCTACAGAGAACTAAACAGAGTCAACTAAAGAGAAACTGTAAACAGTGACACAAAATGTTTAAGACATCACCAGCAAATATTGTAAAAGAAGAACTCATTCTGAAACATTAAATGAGGCACAGAGGATATTATTTTTTATAGACACAATTGACAATGAAGTCATTCAAATCCTAAATTAATTTTTTACTAAATGCTACAGCAATTACCAAAAGAATTTAAAATTCAACCTTTAATTTTAATTTTAAATGAGATGTTAAATATATTACGCTTTAGAAAACTGAAAGGAATAATTCTTTAGGATAATAAACGATATTTAAGTCAAATACTACTACCTTACTTAAATACAAAAGTAGATCCATAATTATTAAAATAAGCAATTAAAAATGCATACGTATCAGCAAAACTATCAGTATCGTTGAAGAATTTCTAGTAATTGCTATAATTAACAAAGTCAATGGAAAAATGTATTACAACTGTCAGAGGAAAAAGATAAATATTGTTTTCATATAATATTGTCAACTTTATAAAAGACATATGAAAATCTATAAAAATGAATGTAAGCCTTCAGTAAATTGACTAACCACAAAAGTAAATTAACATTGTAAGAAGTAATAGTTTTCCAGTGCACAAGTACTGTAGTTTTCCAGTAGTTTAAGACAGACAGAGATAAATGATAGATGGAAAGAAATTAGATACTTCAGTTTTTTAATGACACTCCACTAATTGGCTAACATTTAAGAAATGGTTGGAATTAGATCTCTAGTATATTCTAAAATTTCAAAATTAAACATGAAATTTAATAAAAATATAAATAAAATCATGGCGGTAATAGATCCACGTTTATGTAAACTTGTGGTAAAAAAGGATATTTTTCAGCATGACATCATGGCAAATATTATAGAAATGTTTGATAGCTTCCATGAGATTTTAATTTTTCTTTCACTAACTGAATAGAACATTAAAAATTCTGCATAAAAAATTGATCCAGGGCCAGGCATGGTCTCTCACGCCTGTAATCCCAGCACTTTAGGAGGTTGTGGCAGGCAGATCATGAGGTCAAGTGATCGAGACAATCCTGGCCTACATGGTGAAACCCTGTCTCTATTCAAAATACAAAAATTAGCTGGGCGTGGTGGCACACGCCTGTAGTCCCAGCTACCTGGGAGGCTGAGGCAGGAGAATCGCTTAAACTGAGGAGACAGAGGTTGCAGTGAGCCGAGATCA
>NW_016107540.1:820659-843288 GCF_001604975.1 Cebus imitator | reverse complement strand
GATTCTTCTGCCTCAGCCTCCCAAGGACCTGGGTCTACAGGTACATGCCACCACGCCCACCTAATTTTTGTATTTTTAGTAGAGACGGGGTTTCACCGTGTTGGCCAGGATGGGCTTGATCTCTTGACCTCACGATCCGCCCGCCTCAGCCTCCTGAATTGTTGGGATTACAGGTGTGAGCCACCACGCCTGGCCTGAAGCCAATTTTTGGAGAATTTTTCCCTTTCTGTCTGTCTTTTTACTATTATTATTATTACCACTATTATTTTATTTTGAATATTCATTTGTTTTTAATCAATTTAAACTATTTTCACTTTTTCTTGCTCTGGTGGAGCAAGAAAGAGAATCACCTTTACCAAGCAACTCAATAACCTAATAATATTTATAACCAGTCATGTTGCTATATACCTCAAAGAAAAAAGCAAGCAAAAATAACCAAATAAATCAAGCAAAGTGGTACTCATGTCCACTTCTTTAAAACAAAATAAACAGAAAACTCCAGCTCCAGGCTGGAGCATAGTGGTGTGATCATAGCTCATTGCCGCCTTGAATTTCTGGCCTCAGGTGATACTCCTGCATTAGTCTCTCAAGTAGCTTGAACTATGGGCTCACACTACAATGCCTGACTAATTTTATTTCATTTTCTGCAGAGACAGGGTCTTGCCATGTTGTCCAGGCTGATCTTGAACTCCCTGGCTCAAATAATTTTCCCATCTTGGCCTCCCAAAGTCCTGGGATTATAGCTGTTAGCCACCACACTCAGTCCTATTATTTTTAATATATGTTCGAAGTTGCTTTTTTAAAAATGTTCTTATCTGTGTATTTCAAAAGTATTATAATTTTAAAATTAGACTTAAACAATTATAATTATTCCACATGCAAGTCACAGAGAAATTTATATATTTATGTATTTAGTAAATTTTTGGCAGGGTCGTGTCATATTGCCCAGGCTAGATTTTAAGTTGTGGCCTCAAATTATCCTCTTCACTGGCCTCTCAAGTTGCTGGTATTACAGGTGTAAGTCACCATCCTGGCCCTATTACAAAGACATTTAAGGTACAAATTTGTGAAGAATGTTTAAAATGTGCTGGATTCCACAATCCAGATAAGAGTCACAAAGGCACAGTGAGCCTCAGGGTTGCGGTAAACGAATTTTCTATAATATTCCAAATTTCTTATAGTATTATTAAAATCTGCTATTAAACACTGCATAATTATAACTCAATTTGGCTGCACTGTTTCTTTGTCATTTGCTAACTGTGTTTTTCATTATTTTACTTTAATAACATTACAGCATTTACTTTGGAGCCTGAAAACTTCATTCTAGCTGTGCAGTCTTGATAATATGGTTAAATCAATTCAATGCTGATCACCTAGATCACTCTGCCAAAGTTTCTTCATCCCTGAGATTTTTCCTGTGATTTACTTTGTATTGGCT
Source organism: Cebus imitator (assembly GCF_001604975.1). Classification (NCBI taxonomy): domain Eukaryota; kingdom Metazoa; phylum Chordata; class Mammalia; order Primates; family Cebidae; genus Cebus; species Cebus imitator. The sequence goes on along the minus strand of NW_016107540.1, from coordinate 841,850 downwards.
GGATGTTTGGGTTGCTGTTTAGTCATTTTTCTGTTTATTCTGTTTTAAAGAAGTGGACATGAGTACTACTTTGCTGGATTTATTTGTTTTTTTTTTTTGCTTGTTTTTGACGGAGTTTTGCTTATCTCGTCCAGGCTGGAGTGCAATGGCACAATCTTGGCTCACTGCAACCTCCGCCTCCAGGGTTCAAGTGTTTATTTTGTTTTAAAGAAGTGGACATGAGTACCACTTTGCTTGATTTATTTGGTTATTTTTGCTGTTTTTTTCCTTTGAGGTATATAGCAACATGACTGGTTATAAATATTATTAGGTTATTGAGTTGCTTGGTAAAGGTGATTCTCTGCTCTTCTGGTACTGAATATTCTGTAAGAAATTCTGAGGCAAGGATGAGTTATCTTCCATATCTGTAGGTGTGACCTCCACCAGAGGTGACCTGCTCTTTTCCACCATGACGCTCTTTAAGGTCTGCTTCTTTAATGTCCTTCTTACCCAGCTAGAGTTGTTCTGCTGCTATGAGACTATTCCTCCAATTCAGAAGGATTGGGCAAAGACGGACTCCCTGATGGCCCATGATGCCTCAACTAAAATCTCCGTTTATTGTGCTAGGCATCATTATTTTCTCCATTTCAACATTCCTTAGTCTGTGTCTCTCCCATGATTTGGTTAATATCAATGAGAAATAGTCTTTTACTGGCCTTCTCTTTTCAATATTACCTTAGGGATTTGGAGGGTAAGGTTGGGGCCACATCGTGTTACTAGGAAATATTCCATGTAGTTCATGCCTTGCTTGCACTGACATGGCACAAGGTTTTATCACCTTTTCATTTAACCATCTTCTGTTGTTACTTCCTAGCAGTAGACACTAATTTGACTTTGTTTTAACAAGATCTTATGATTTCTATTTTTAAATTAAGCAAGAGGCCAAAATTTAGGAAGCCTATACCTTTTAGTATTTTACAAACAGAAAAAAATTATGGAATGAAAAGCATTTACAGATAAAATGATGTAGACCAGAGTTCAGCAAATGTTTTCTACAAAGGGCCAGATAGTAAATAATTTCAGCTTTATGGAGCAGATCACCTCACTTTCACACCACAAGGAACAAGAAGCCACAGATAACAGACGGGCATGACTGTGTTCCAAGAAGATTTCATTTAAGGACACTTACATTTGATTTCCACATAATTTTCATGTGTCACAAAACAATATTCCTCTTTTATTTAGTGTTTATTTTAGCTATTTAAAAAAAGCAAAAGTCATTCTTAACTCGTGGTACAAGAACAGGTGTTACGTTGGATTTTGCCCATAAGCTGGTAACTTTCTAACCCCTGTGGTCAATGGCTACACTTTGGATGTTTAATCAGCACGTTCTTGAACAGATGTCTTGTTTTGTTTCTTCATCACACAGAAGCTTCCTCACTACTCTGTACACATTTAGGATTTAGATGAATAAAAATGCCGAGTGTTTAGCTCACCATCTTCCTGTAGGCGAGAAACGCAAAACAGCGACAGCAGGAGGCTTGTTGAAGTGTGCAGGTACTGTACATGCTGCCTTGATGCAGTTTTCTTTGGATGGAAGAGACTTTTAAACATGTGATACTCAGAAGACGGAGATTCCCCTTGAGACTTTTCCCTGCTCTCAGCTGTAGATGCTTCGCTCCTGTTTAATGTTCCCGGCTGAACTCTGAGAGGTTGGAATTATAGACGCAGCACTATATTCATCTTGATCTTTTTTTAAATAAGATTTGTAATGATATCTCTTGCGCAAGAATTTAATCTGTTTTTACAGCATCCACTGCCACTAAAAAACTTCCTTGTGACATTTTCAATGTTTAAGGTTCACTCTAGACATGGTTTCTCTCTTCTGGTTCTGTTTTGATGGCAGATATGAAGATTTATTACACTTTCTCTCATCTCAGTAGGACATATTTTTGTTACTAAAGAAGCGTTGCCCAGTTACTATCTTGGAGTGTTTCCAGTGCCTCAGGGCACAGCAGGAATGGTTGCTGGTGAAGGCCTTGGCTGGGAGCACCTCAGCCCCAGCTGTGCCTGCCAGACACAGAGTCCCCACGCCCCATCCAACCCCCAGGCTTGGCAGTGTCCCCAGATCTGAACCTGAGGGCAGGGCTGCTTCCTGCACTGCAGCAGCGTGGTTTAGTCCTTGGATTTGCGTTAGTCAGAAAGTCTAGGCTTTGTTATAGTAACATGTTAACTTCTAAATCTCAGCGATCTAATACACTAGAGGGGTATTCATCCATTTCACTTTCTAGACATTTAGATGTTTATAAATTGCTAAAAATAATTTTTGAATACTGTTTTATTCTAGTACAAAATATTTTGTGCTTATCTGTTTATTAATGATGGTTTGAGATTTACAGGTGCTTTGAAGTATATTAAAATTTGTGTCTATATATACACAGACATTTAAGAAACTCATACGTATATACATGTATATGTACACACACACACACACATACACACACAAACACAAACACACATGAGTTTCTTAAATGTCTTTATGCCTATACCTGCTTTCAGTACATGAGTATTAGTTGAATATTAATCCTAAATTCTCTTTATCTTTTTTATGATCTCAGTTTTTAGATCATTGTTTTCTGGTAACAAAGTCATTGTATATTGACTGAAAGAATACGGAAAGTGTCCAGAAGTCCAAGGGAGAAACTGAAGTACATCTACCCAACCGCCCACCATAGAACGTCCCTGCAGTGTGCTGTGCTGTGTTCTTTAAGCCCTTGGTATTATCATTCAGAACTTTAGATAGTTTTGAAGAAAAAGCACTTAATGTGCTGTCATTGCTTTCATCTGCATTTCCGTAATTACTAATGAAGAAAGGCCATCTATTTGTATAGAAGTTATTTTTAGTGCATATCATCATATTTTGAGGTTTTGTCTCTCAGGGCGTTAATCATTTTCTAAATGGCTTGTGTGAACTTTTCAGGTTATTGATTTAGTCCTTTTCTGTCACATTTTGCAATGATTTTTCCAGCCTATCTTCTTAGTTATAATCGTATTCATAGCATTTATATTAGTCAGAATATCTATGCTTTGTTACAGCAAAAAATGAACCCCTAAATCTCAGTGGCCTAATACGCTACCAGTAGATTTCTCTTCGGTTGCTAAAGTACGTATTGTACCATCCGCAGCAAATCTGGTTAAGTAAGGAGGACACAAATTTGGGCTTTTTGGACATTGTCACCACTGTACAGATCTTGTATGTGCTGTCATAGCAGGGCAGAGAGAGCCCCAGAAAGGACAGTGCACCCTCATCATCAGCCTGGAAACTGCACACCTGCTATACTCGTCTAATTGGGCAAACCAGTCCCTGAACTCCCAGGCTCACGGCAGAAAAAACACACATGAATCCTCAGTGAGCAGCAAAGGAATCTGCCTCAGGATTCTGCTGCAGAGATCTTACAATTTCATTTTAAAGCACCCAAACTGACTTTGGCCATTGCTTTTTTAGACCATTACATCCCCACTTCTTCCTTTCATCTGCTCATCTCTTGACTTGGACTGACTTCACCTGTTTTCTTCCTGAGCGCTGCAGTTCTCTCTGCAGGTCACAGAGGAATTGGCACTTCCCCTTTCATCACTTCTGAGTCCCCAGGGCAAATTCACCTTTTTATGCTTCCGAGCAGGAATCACACTGTATTTCTGAAACACAATTTTATTTATTATGTGCATCTCTTCTGGGGCTACCTTTGGGAGAAGGGACATACTATTTCTGGGGAACGTCTGATTTCATTTGTGCACCTAGAGCAGAACACTGTACACTGGGAAAGCCTGGCGTGCAAATGCCTTTCATAGCATTTATTATTGATGGAGTTTTCACTAAGTGGTCAGGCATTTGGGCTTTATTATGGCCATCTTAAAACTAAAGGTACAAAACAAATAACAAATTTTCATAGGAGTTAAATAAAATGGCTTATGCAAAATACAAAGTATGACACCCAACATAGATTCGAATATTAACAACTTCATTTTATTAAAGAACTCCTTTATCCTCTTTCTTGTATAGTTTCTTAAGTGGTAGAACACTAGAATATTTTAAGACTCTTTATTATATGGTAAAATGCTTCCCAAATTTCATTTATTTATTTTCCAGTTATCCCATCTGGTAATAACTGTCAACAACATATATTGTACCCTACCTAATATCACTTTTCTTATATTGTCTCAATTTTAGGTACAAAACATACTTTAAATGAAAGTTTTATATTATTAACATTAGTGGAAAACCATTAATTTAATTTATTTTACAATTAAATTGTAAAATAAAACAGCTATAAATCATAAAACACATTATAATGATTGTAAAGATGCTCATTAAAAATAAGTTCTTTAATAAGAACTTTTGACATATTTATGATGATTCCATAATAAAAGCATATTTGGCTCAAATATTGCTTAGTTAAATATGCCATGGTGGTTTGTCTAAAAGAAAATTATTTTGCGAAATTTTTTGATGTTTATTTGCACTGAAAGAATCCAAAGTCAGATACGTAATTTAGGAAAACAAAAAAGCATTTAATGAATTTCTTGGGAGGTCTGACACTGACACAAAATACTCTAACAAAATAATCAAAAGGACTTTTGGTGCTCAGATTTTTATTCCAAGATGCTGCCTTCTTAAAACAATCTTTTCTATTATTTACAATGAAAGATTTAGTTTAAAAAATGGAAGTTCTTACAGTGAATAAAATAAGAAATTTTCTCTTAGTAAATCAATGAACTTCAAAATAAAATAATAATCAATTTAATCTCTACCTGCTTATTTATATAAAGGTGAGAAAAAAATAAAATGTTTTAATCTCCTGCTCTTAATATAGTTGGCAATTATCTAAATTTTATCAATATATCTCCAGAGTGTTCACACACGATTGGCTGGGGTACCCTGTGTATATTACACTATGGTATATGGAAGAAAGCTGCATATTTGACACATCTTTGCATTTGCACTATTGTAATTTACACAAGCGTATTGCTTCTTGTGTGTTTTATTGCTCACAAATCTCATTTTATTTCTACAAATTGGCTAATGTTGACAGAGTACCATGTGCTCAGGGCTTCTTTGTACACCTCCAAGCTTCTAAACACCAAAAGATTTGGCTCACAATAATGGCAGCTTTATTCATGTATAATGGATGATATTGGCTCAAAAAGAAAAAAAAAACAGAAATGACAAGCTTATATTTTATTATGCTTAGCCGTGGTTTGTGACAGAGGTATCTTAATAATCAATTTATTGCGTTGTTCATGATTATCAGTTTTAGCATTTCCTATAATTTTTGCTACGTGTCTTTCTAATTATTTTGGCATCTCTGTCCCTTGGAACTAAATACGCAAGTATAAATAAGGTTTTATAGATTTTCCATGTTCAGCTTCTGTCACTGTAAAAATTCATTTCCAGGACACTAGAAAATCCTTCTACTTTCTTTAAAAAAATTTGATTAGTTTTGCATGATATTCTTTGTGTGTTTTCAAATGAGCCTTGAGGCCTGATGTTTTCACTACAGAATACGAGTGCTTACAACCATAAGACACGCAATGGAATAATTCAATTACATCCGAAGAAAATAAAAACACACATTAAAAATAATCATCATCTTCACATTGTTTTGATTTTTTTTTTACCGCTGGAAATGTAGTAGGATACAGATACATAGAGAAAAAGTAACAATTTATCATCACCACTAATGCACACATTCTTACCGTAATCCTCAGTATTGAACATTAAAATGCTCTGTTGTTTAGATTTTTGGAGCAGAATATTATATATATCTGTATATAAATTTTCATTAAATTAAACCATTTAATTCTCTTCATCAAAGAGTCTATGTTCTTACTAATATTTTGCCTGCTTGACTGATCAATTTGTAAGAGAAATTTATTAATATTTTCCCCTCGTCACTGTGGAATTTTTATTTTTTCCTTGTGTTTGGATAGACTTCTGCCCTGTGTATTTCCTGTAAATGGGAATGTTATGACTTCTAGTCCCTCTTGCTGGGTTGCCCCAGGTATCATTATTACAGTACTCACATTTCTCCATCATCTTTTGCTTTAAATTCTATTTTGCCTGATTTTAAGGCACCACTTCCAGGTTTAAAATTGTATATAGGCTCAGACCCATTGCTATGCTGGTAAATGTTTAACAGCTCGTTATCATGGTGAAAAGCCCTGATTTGAAGAGTTTGCTGCTTTCCATGTTGAAATACTCCCTCCACAGAGAACATCTGCTCCCCGGGGCCAATGCTGGCTACCAGCACGCCACAATTTACATCCTCTTATTTCCCAGATGGCAGTGAGGCTGCAACTGCTTTTTTCTAAACCACGTTAGCGTCTCCCAATTAGGGGAATGCTTCATTCCTGAGAACTAGAGTCTCTGCCTCGTGGCTCTAGTCTTCAATCTCATGTCTATGACCTTAGGCTGTCTCCCGTTGCGGGATCAGTGGCCTCATCTATCACTGCCTGATTCTGGTCCTGAAATTCACTCAACCTCAGACTTCAACTCCTACTCATGGCTTTGCTCTTTGATCATGGTACCTTTCTATAACAACACATTTAAAACAGAAGTGTAACTATTTTAGTCACAGTTTTTGTTGAGTTTTAGCTGATGTATTCTGAAGTCAGGTGTCAGACAGTAATGTATGTTCATTTCAGGAAAAGAAAGTGCCTGATAATTAGTGCTTTCAGTCATATCTGATCTCCACCTTATAAAATAGTTTGGAAAGCTTGAGCAAATAATCAAAGGTTAGGAAAGCGTATTAGGACGCACTATCAGTGTGCAGGGAGTCCTGCACTTGCCCTAGGTTGGAGTGAGCTTGTGAGTGTGTATGGAAGACGGGCGGATTTGACTTTTGTTTTGTGTTAGAACATCAGTGGAGTCACCCAGAGGATGCACATCTGGTGCCAGGAGCTTAGCATGTTGCAGAGCCTGCTCTTCAACAAAGATGAGTAAAATAAAGGTATGAACGTAGAAATGGCTAGCTGCAAAGGAGATAAGACTGAAGTGGGACGGACTTGTGTTGCCAGAATTTGTCAGACCAAAATATGCATGAGTGTTTTCCCTGGCCGGGAAATAGACTAGGTGAGAGACAGTAGGCAGGGCTCCCCTGAGCTTCCATTCCAGAAGGCCCCTTAGTGGGCTGAGGGGCCTGGGAGATGATGTGGGAGGGGTACTGTGAGATGTCTAGCAGCTGAGAAAAATGTCATAGTGACCAGCAAGGAGAGAAGGGTATTTATTTACTCAAAGGTAAAGAGGGAGGTTGCAAAGAACCCATAAATGCACACTATGACAGAAGAATTCAGCTTCAACTCTAGTGGAGCCCAGAAAGCACTGGAACCTCCATCGTATTGGTGGGAAAGTTATTTGCCTATTTCCTTTCTTCTCTTCCCTCCTTTCCCCACTCCTTATTATACTCTGGATGGGCCCAAAGCAGAAGTGGTTAGAAAAACATGTTGTAGTGGTAAAAGCAATCAGCTAGGACAGAGGGAAAAAGCCAACCACTCCTCTCTTTGCCTTAGTGGGGACTGGAGAAACTTTATCTAAACTAAGGCTTACATATCTAAATACAGTCTACATCTCTGAATGAATAGGTTAATGTTGGAAGGAAAGATACGTACTGTAAGTCCAAAACCTTTGACTCCATAGGAAGACAAAGGAACTCAGTGATAAATAGGGATGATGATTTCACACTTTCCTGTCTATCCACTCCAGTGGAGCTGACCTGAAAAGATCTAGAGCCTCTTTTCGCTCCACCATTTATTACGAGCTGCGCTACTTGTAGAAAGGCACTTGATGTAACAAAACTTCTACTTTCTTATTATAGAATGAGGAAGTGCTATCTCTCTGTCTCACAGAGTCTTGTTGTAGCTGGGATGATGGATGTGTGTGAATTCATTGGGGAATGTGTACCTTTAATATATTGTTAATGAAAAAAGTATCTTCCATGCTACTAAGCTACAAAAATTTTATTAGCTACCTGCTTAATGATATCCTGAACAATGGTAGTATTTTTCCATAGTAATATAATATCAAAATTAAGAGGGATTGTTGGAAGAGCTTGCTATCAACCCAGAGCCCAGGGAGAAGATGCCAGATAAAGAAGGTCACTTATCCCACAGTTGTGGCATAGCTGCAGTAGAGTTAAAAGATGTCTTCACAGGTAATTCATGTAAATATGTAAAGAGAGCTTAATTATCATAAATACTTCCATCTTGCTTTTTGTTCCAAGAGTTTACTTGTTAAAGAAAAAGGCCTAACATGTCATTATTTTGACAGTAAAGACAAAAGCGCTGATGCCTAGAGTTATTTCTTAAGTCAACAGTATGCATGGAATAAGCCACCTGCAAAACCTTCCCAGCATCAGCCCATTCTAGCCTATACTTTGTAGAGTGGATAAAAGTTGAGCCAGGTTGAAATCTCATTGTGTGGGCACTAGGGAGTTTCTGGACAACTTCCCTCATTAGGAACCTGGAGACTCTCTTAGGGCTCACTTAGAGCTTTGACCACTTGACTTTGGACATGCACAAAACTGCCCTCAACATCACTGAGAACCTTCTGAAAATTGGAAAATATGCTTTAAGTTGGCCATCCTGAAAGCTAGTAGTAGTAACAACTGAATCATTATGTCACGCATGTTTGAAAGTAGTCATTGTCTCTGCATACTCTTCATTTTTCAAATTACAACAATCCTGAGTGGTGATTTTGTCATTGTTTGCAGGGAAGTGATTATACCATAACTATAGAAATATGTTACTATAACGAGGTACAAAAGAAGTAACAGATGGGTATCTATTACAGAACAGTTTTGCCTTTCCTAAAATGTGCTTATAGTAAAACAAAGAAATGCAGATTTAAAAATACATGAGTAAAACATCTTTAAGAAGAGTTTTTAAACGTTTATCCATTAAACATCAAATGGTCTGTTTTGTTGTATTTCTGCAGAACATTAAACTTATGGGTTTTTTATATCTCCCATTGAAAGTCTCTGGTTGGATATATTTCTTGCTGTAAGTAACCATACCAATCACTTTGTTCAACCTGTTTAGTTTACAGATTAATAAACAGAGGCTACAAAAAGATTATACCTTGCCTACAGTTTATAGTTAATCATTAGGAAAGGCAAATATAAAGCCCAGACATTTGGCCCCAGGTTTTCCTCCCATTTTCTACACTGGAAATGTAGATTCTACTCTTTATTTAAATGATGCATTAATTTTATGAGTTGCAGGTGATTGGCATCAGACATAATGTCATTTTTCTGATTGCACTCTGTTCCCTGCAAGATTTGGCATACGGTTTTCCTCCCAAGCCCTTCAGTATTACTGTGCTGTAATAGAAAGTAATGAAACCCGCACTCACAAAATGGAACATTATTTGAATGGTTTTGATCTCTCTCTCACAAACACAGGGTTCAGGTAGTTGTACAGATGACTCGAGGAGAATGTAGAGGCTTTAAAACTAATGAGGGGCTTGGAAAAGAGTCCTGACGTGGAAGATTGAAAGATTTTGGGGGAATACTAATGAGTTTGTCATGGGATTAATCTGTAGGGTGATGTAATTATTATTATTATTTTGCCCAGTTTTGCCATGGCCTCTTAAAGAAGGAAAGATACGGCCAACTAATTGAGCTTGTGTAAAAGGGAGCTACAATAGATTACAAAACTAACTACAAGTAGTCACTGCTCTCTGACTCCACACTCCTTGCAATGTGATACTGAACTTCCTCCTAAGGCATGGAGTCTATTTCTCTTCCCTTCAAATCTGGGTGGTTCTTGAGACTAGCTTTGATCTGTAAAATGCAGCAAAAGTGATGAGAGGCAGGTTACATGCCTGGACTCCAAGGAGAGTTTCATGCCATTTGTCTTTCTCTCTTGAAATCTCTGCTTACACCGTAAGACCCGGCCCAGGCTAGCGTCACCGAGAATGAGTGACCATGTGAGCAAGACCCAAGATGACCCAGCTGTTTCACCTGAAGCTCCCAGTGACGTGATGGCAAGCACAGCCACCCGACAGCTCACCGCTGAGTAAGATGCATATTCCAGGGTGGGTGAGTGAATGCATGAAAGGTTCCATTCAAGATCAGACTCAGTTACCCCCTTGAAGAATTATGAAACAAACACGTAATTGTTGTTTCAATCCACAAAGTTCTGTTGGTTTGTTACATAGCTCCTTTTAGTCCTTATTAGGAAAACTGCTTCGGAAGAAACCAAAGTGAGGTAAGAATAGGGATGATAAACTTGGCGGAGGTGCACCAATGTTGTTAGAAGGATACTGAAGCAAGACACTGAATAAAAGGAAAAAGATCAGGCTTTCGGGGAGGATGGTACCAAGATATATTTGAAGAGCTCCACATAGGTGATAACTGACCATTGCTTTTATAATGCATTGCTATATCACTTTTCATGTCTCTGTGACCCTTTGTTCAAGTTTTCAGAAAAGCAAAGATAGATAGATAGATAGATAGATGATAGATAGATAGATGTCTTCCAATGATGAATGAATGATTTGCCTCCACTTGGGTCAGGAGTCCACTCTGATTCAACCACACTCAGCTATGGATATTGCATAGATTAACACTGCTCAATAGATCTTTCTGAAGTTACACAAATGCTATATAGTAGATTATGAACACAACTGCAAGGGCTCAAATATATCGTACTATTGCCCTAGATAAAGGAAATATGGGAAGTTCAGGAATGATAAATGTATATATTTTAGTTAGCTGGAAAAAAATTGAGAATGAGTAGGAAGGTAGAGTTAGCATGATTGGTTGGCTTATGGAAGGCAAAAGAAAACTTCCCCTTAGACCTCTGAGGGTTCACTGGAAAATCAACTCACAAAAAGCAGAGTAACGGGAGAAATGGAATAAAAATTTATTAGTGTGCACAGGAGAAATTACAGAGTGACTGCCCTACCATACAACGCGGTAGAAATGGCTATAGGCTTTCTTAGGGGTAAGGGGTAAGTGTGGATGACCTTAAGGGGGTGGTAGATGACCTTTGGAAGAATTCCATGGGCTTGAAGAACATACAATGCCTGGGACAAAGTCTGCTGGGCTCACAGAGCAGACAGGGTTTTGTGACAAGTCTGTTCAGGTGTGTTGACAGACTTCAGTCTTTCTTCATCCAATATGAGTTCAGTCAATAAAAACTCAGCAATAGGGACCGGAGGAAATTGGCAGCTTCAGACTTTAGGCAGATAAAGGAACTTCAGAGAACAACTTCACCTTGTGCTTTGGGAGAGACCAAGGACAGAGAGGTAAGAGGTGAGGGAAGGTCAGAGAGTCCTTTAAGCTTCTTCTCCAGTTCAGCGTGTCGAAGCGCCATATTTTGATGTAACTGTTTCTGAACCCCAACAGACTAAAGTTTAAATAAGGAAGAGTTTTGGGACAAAGCTGAAAAATTAGGGTCTGCAGAGTTTTGGAAATAGGTGGATGGATCTGCCAGGACATGAATCACAGGAAAGAGGAGGTGGAGTACGATAAGAAATCTCTCCTTTCAGTGTCTCCTGGCTCAGCAGTTTTGAACATGACTGCCCACGGAGTTGACAGGCCAACCTACAACTGCGGTAAAACTGCAGGATCAAATAAATGACTCCAATTCTGAAAAATGGCACTCTCAGCATGACAAGGTACCTATTACCACCATTTCTTGTTTCCTCTTTTTGTAATATTTTGTGCATTTTTGAGAAAAAGAAATGTAGAAATAAGTGTTTATGTAATTGGGAGAAGACCTAACTGGAAGTCAGAAAATTAATACTAATAACAAGTAGTATTGGAAATACCTGCATTAGCATTCAATTTGAGCTAGAATAGGGACTACAGCTAGTGCTCGACTTATGACCATGGTCGGGACCTCTACTAAAAAATTCAAAAATTATCTGGGCATGGTGGCATGTGCCTGTAGTCCCAACTACTCGGGAGGCTGAGGCAGGAGAATCACTTGAGCCCAGGAGGCGGAGGTTGCAGTGAGCCGAGATCGTGCCACTGCACTCCTGCCTGGCAACAGAGCAAGACTCCGTCTCAAAAAACAAAACAAAACAAACAAACAAAAAGCTACTAATAAAAAGCAAAAAGAAAAAATAAACACAAAAATCAAAACAAAATACTCTGATGACAATGTAGTGAGAGAGAATATTTCCATAAGTCATATGAGAAAGAGTGTGATGTACCATGTACCAACTGTGAGGTACATAATAACACGGCTTCATGGTTCACCATTTGGGCTCTCGGGACAGAATGCTTGGATTGAAATCTAATTCTGCCACCTACAAGATGTACGACATGTTGACCCTCAACTACTTTATTTGTGAAATGAGGCCAGTAGGAGAAGCCACACAGAACACTGTTGTGAATTAACATACTTAAAACAATGCCAGGCACATAGTAAGCATTGGATTAAAGGTAAATTTTTATTATCACAGGCAAAACCAGAGAGTTAATTAAAAACTCATCTTGCATAATTAAGATCTCCACAGGCTGAGAGCATTAGCAAAGACTGGAACAGAGAATGTTTTAGGAAGTAAGCCAAAATCATACAAAATTGGGACTTGGGAGAACTAGTGTTGTTTATTAACGTCAGACCATGAAGAACCCTGAGTCACATGCTATAAAAGTGGGAGTTTGGTATTTTTTAAATTTAGGAGTAAAGCTAACTGAAATCAAAGCTGAGTGTTTCAATGACTGCTAGCGTAGTCTCATGGCAAAAGGCAGGTCTGGAAAGTTAGAGACTGAATGTAGAAGCCTATTGCTGCAGCGCCTTCCCTGAGTTAGGGAGGCATACAGCTTACGGCTGAGGCAATGGCATCACAACCCAGTCATACCTAGAACTGCAGGGACTTGCATCTATAGGACATGGTGCCTGGAGGCAGAAAAGAAGAAAGAAGAGCCAAGCATGACTCTAGACGTGCTGCTCTGGGGACTACAGGAGGTCCCTTTCCAGGCTGGAGATTGAGAAGACACTGCAGCTTGGCAAGGCTTGGTGGAGAGGAAAGGGGAAATCCAGAAATGGGCAGCAGAGGAATTCTGGTAGATGACGTGGAGGAATCCAGCAAAAGTATTTACCCTTGACAGGTCATATGTTGTTTAAAGTGCAGTTGTCCTGGAATAATGTCAGTCTCCTTGGTCAGAAGTCATTACGTGCTTCTGATTGTTCTTAAAATAAAACCCCCAACATTTCACAGATCTGAAGAGGTAAGGTATGCTCTGTCTCTTCACCTGGCCTATTTCCACCTTCCTTAAGTCCATTCGTATTCAGGCTACAACGCGCTTTACTTAAAAATGGCAGCCCTGTCTTCTTTTCATCCTCAGACTTTTCTCGTGTTCTTGCCACCTCCTTCTCATAGCAAGATTTCCATTCAGATCTTGCTTCAGTGATGTATTTTCAAAGAAATGAACCTTTGGCCCTCCTTACACGGTCTCTTAACACTTGATGGCAGATTCACCTACCTAATCTGTCCTCTGCATTTTTCCTGACGTTCTCCCTTTTCCATTGCATAACCATGGGGGCATAAGCGTGTGTGTATGGCTGAGAGCATCCATAAACGCTGAAAAAGAATACATATTTTCTTCAAAATTAATGAATGAACAAATAACAAAATAAACCACTCTTTTAATTGCATGGCTAATAATATTTATAATTTTATTTTGTTTCCTAACCATTTAGAAGAGTAAGTAAAAATGAATAGCAACTTAATTCTGATATGGAATAAACTCGTAAAGTTTGTTTAAGCCAGTTTGTTGCCTCACAAGTGAGTTTCCACTTTCAAATGGACCTCCATTTGAATTTTCTCCAAGAGGCAGCCTGCATTCCTCATCAGGATAGGTGTTCATTACAATCACACTGTGTTTGGAGCCGAGTGGGAAGGAGAGTGGCATTTTTTCCGGAGTAACAGCTGTGAAGATGAACAGATGCAGTTGATTAGCTGTGCGGTGTTGCTGATTCTAAGTAATTGTTATGAGTATTGAAATGTGGCTGAAATGATACGCTTGGCAATATCAATTTCTGTAGCATCTTATTCCTATTCATCACATTTGTAATTCTTGTGTTTATCCAGTTCATGGGAATTTTCCTTTTATGACTATTTAGATTTCATTAGTCATCTCTTCTGTTAACATACCAAGCCATGGGTATATTTGTTAGTAAATGATCATGAAAGAGAAATATGAAAGGAAATAGACTACTTCTCAAACTAAAGAACCAAAAAAAAAAAAATGAGATGATGGATTCTTATCTATATGGAGCCTGGTATTGAAATAATACAGAGCTGTAGAATAAACAGGTTAAATAAATTAATATTGAGCCCTCAATCACTCATTGAGATTAGGGTTTGTGATTTGGACTGTGCTGAAAATGAGAACAACTTAAATCCCTATGTGACCCCAAACCGTTAAATGTGTTGTGTGCTGTATTGAAAATATCAACTGTCTGACATGCTTATCTTTGTCCCATCAAAAAAATATGCATCTTGATGTATATGAGTACGTACTGACAGCACATTCTTTGTAAGAATATTGTAATTTTCATCTCAGTAAAAGGGATGATGACTGTCTATTGCCTTTGGAATATATTTATGTGAATATTGACATATCTGATGTTAGGATTTGCCTTCAGACCCATTATAAAACTCAGTGGAGAAGTATATAGAAATGTATGAGTTTGGCTTGTTTGTAGTTTCTCAACTGCTCTCTTCCCCCATTTAAAAAAAAAAAACCCGGCCGGGCGCGGTGGCTCACGCCTGTAATCCCAGCACTTTGGGAGGCTGAGGTGGGTGGATCACGAGGTCAAGAGATCAAGACCATCCTGGTCAACATGGTGAACCCTCGTCTCTACTAAAAATACAAAACATTAGCTGGGCATGGTGGCGCATGCCTGTAATCCCAGCTACTCAGGAGGCTGAGGCAGGAGAATTGCCTGAACCCAGGAGGTGGAGGTTGCGGTGAGCCGAGATCGTGCCATTGCACTCCAGCCTGGGTAACAAGAGCAAAACTCCGTCTCAAAAACAACAACAACAACAACAACAACAACAACAACAACAACAACAACAAAAACCCAACTATTAGTGATGTCTTAGGTGGTCAGGGTAAAGATAAAATAGGGAGACTTGGCGGGCTTTAGTTTGGTGCAGGTAATGGTGATGGGGCTGGTTCTTAGGTTCACGGCTGCATTTCTCTCTTTGAACGTCTGCCCTTTGTATGCCTGCTTCCTATAATGTATACCTTGTTTTGCTGTTTTCTAGAATTTTTAAATACACAGCACTAAATATTAATGAGAATTATCACCATGTAAAGATTAAATTACAGTTTTGATCAATAAGAGATATGAAGACATAAATTTAACTCAGATTTGGTATATTTACCTGTGTACAATAATTTGAAAATGTACAGAATTGAGTATTTAATAAAAGTAAGGCATGTGAAAATTCACTTTTGGCAACATGAATGTAATGGGAAAAAGTAAGGTTGATTAATTAAAATGGGGAGTTAATGGAAAATCCTATATAGGACAACCTGATATTTGAGTGTGAGAAGCTTTTTTCTATTTCATTTCAGCCTGGAATAATTACATTTTGCCACAGTGTTCATGTGGTATTGAAACAACAGTTACTGTTTATAAGCTCTAAATGCCGATTTAATGTAAGAAAAAAAATCTGAAACTTACTATCTGGTACCATAGACATTATTATAGCAATGTGTCATATTTGACTCAACTACATATTAGATTAAACGGGACCTGTATGTACATGTTTTCATCCATGTCTTATAGCCTTAGTTGCTGAAGAACATGCTAGAATGTGCCAGTGATTCAGAACAACATGAGAAATCTCATGAGGTTATAAGTTAGAGAAGAAACTATTTTAAGGAATATGTAAAAAAAAAAAAAATAAAAAAAAAAAAAAAAAAAAAAAAAAAAAAAAAAAAAAGCTTTAAAAAAAGCAAGAGAAGTATTTGAATTGTCCAGAAGCAGAAAATTCAGATTCTGCAATAGTGATCTAATGAACTTCCATCAGTTGTTAAGACCAATGTTGGGTATTTGTGAGTGATCTCAATCTAGGTCTACACAGATGACAGTTAATGAGGGTCTGTCTTCAACTGCCATTCTGTGTTTCAACAGAATGATATTATCACAATATGCATTATAATTATGCACATAATTACATTTAAGTTTAAACAAAGTGGGAGGAAATCTTAATTTATAAATCACCAGTTGAATATTAAGGAAGTTTTTTGTTTTAACCATTTAGGCAAACAAGATTTTAGATCTGGGACAACTGAATCACGTGTTAAACATTGAGTGTAGCCCATAAGCAGGGACAAGCTAGTTTGGTCTACAGCCATGCTGCCACATAATAAGCAATATGTAACCTGCTCTTAATGTTTCTTGACAAAGCTCCCCTTGTAGCAGTAACTTTTTGTATCCACAATCATGCAATTTTTAAAAATGGCAATGTGAAGGTTTGTAATAGCTTATTTGGTAGTAATACTTGACGGAAAATGAAATGAAGCTACTTATAGTGTTTGTCTCATTTAGCACAAAGATTCATACATTTCCATACATAATATTAATGTCTGATGCCGGCCTCCTTCCAACAATTTCCGCAATAGTTGTTTACTATGTTTCTATAGCTGAAACATTCTGGGTTCTGGGGCAGATTTGGTCCCAAGTGTCTCAGATAAAGTATTGTACACCCTCTGCCACCTCTATGAGTATTGAAGCACACACATAACTTCCTCTTTTTTTGTTTTTTTTGTTTTGTTTTGGCGACAGAGTCTCGGTCTGTCACCAGGCACCAGGCTGGAGTGCAGTGGCCTGATCTCCGCTCACTGCAACCTCTGCTTCCCAGGTCCAAGCAATTCTCCTACCTCAGCCTCCCAAGTAGCTGGGACTACAGGTGCATGCCACCATGCCCAGCTAATTTTTGTATTTGTAATAGAGACAGGTTTCACCATGTTGGCCAGGATGGTCTCGATCTCTTGACCTTGTGATCCGCCCATCTTGGCCTCCCAAAGTGCTAGGATTACAGGCGTGAGCCACTGGGCCTGGCCACATAACTTCCTTTTGATACTAAATGGCCTTGGATGTTCCCTGGAGAGCCACATTCCATGTGACCACGAGATTCACAGCCACCCTGGTAGGATGAAGAGTGCAGGCAGAGTTGCTAGGTCATCAGGGGCGCTGCCCAGAGCTCGAGCTGGTTACTAGCTGCATGACCTGCAGTGATTTTAGTTCTACTCATGTTTCACCCCTCATGTGTGTAACATGCACATTGCCTTTCTTACCTCATGAGTTAGCTTTAGTAATGGAGGCGATATGTCTCCGTACATAGAGCTCAAGAGATACAGTAAATACTTTATAAATGACACTTACCAATATAAAAGGGGATTTGAAAAATCTTAATTCTTCAGTAAAAAGATAATCCTATTAATGCAAAACTAAAATTGTTTCTTGTTGAAAGTAGAGGCACTAGGTCATGAAGTTTCTGGGAGATCAGTAATTGATAGAAGAGCTTCCAGGAAATTAAACTGATGACTCTAAACGTACATAATACTTGTAAATAATTTTATCCTCCTTCCTTACATTTGAATGTGGAATTAGTACTCAGAACTCTGAAATTTGGATATAAAAAATCACACAAGGTGGGAACAATCAGGTATATACACAGAAGCAAGATTAGAAACAATTTTCCATCTAAAATGTGAACACCACAATCCATCATGGAGTGTTAAAGCCATAAGTCTCACCTAATTTTGAGTAAATTGAATGCACACATGCATATTAATAAAATAAATGTGATAGAAAACACTTTAGTATAAGTTTCTAAACCTGTTTTTCAGTGTTTAGTGCCAACTTGACACCAATAAATAACAATCCTGTAAAATAGGGCTGTCTTCAATTTAGTAATATATCCATTTTGAAAGTTAATATATTCCTTTATAATATGAACAGGGAATTTTCTATGGGTAAAAGCATACCAAAAAAACTGACAAAATATGTATTAAATTGTATAATTATTATTAATTTAAATTGAACTCTAAATCTTTGGAATCACTTTTTTGTTTAACAAAGATTTCTTTATAATGTCATTTTAACAAGTGAATTTAGTTATTGAACTAAAATGCAAAGAAAAGTAATTATGGCAGCGAAATTGTTTAAATTTCAAATGTACAACAGATAATTAGTAGCTTAGTATAATTCCATCACATAAGTACTTTGCTCTGTAATTCTAGAGTCAGTAAGGAATTAAATTCTATCCATAATGGATTCACTGGAAGAAAAATAAAGCCTCCAGAAGTCAGTCTTAATGTCTTTTCATTTGGGGTAGTACTACTCTCCATGAAATTATTATATCAGCAAGAAAATCTCTCGCTTCAATAGTTCTAAACATTGCTAGCAGAGCAGGGACTCTTAAGGAATGTCAAGGTTAATTATTTAGCAGTAATGACCATTGTGGAAGACATTACTACAGCTTCTAGTATAATTTTTAGCAGGGTGAGGAGATTATATATATATATATATATATATATATATATATATATTCAGTTCAAATTATAAAGTTATGGCTGTAAAGGCTGTAAAATATTTCATCTTAAGACAGCAAGGTATTTATCAACATCTACTATTTTAGATATACGTATAGAAGCATGATTGTCTAACACAGTCATGTATGGTTAGGTGTACATTATGTGATATGCTGGTCAATCATTTAAATTATCTAAATGATTTTATTTCTTTACTGTTTTCTTCTGGGTATTTAACTCAGTGTTTCCAAAAATATTTAATATACAAGAAGAAAACTGTGTGCTGATACGTGCCGGCTACAGAGCACTCTTTTGCTCTCCGCACGTGAGGTCAGGGAGGAGGCCATAGGGCAATGGGCGCAGCATGCAGGCCCCCACACACTTAACCGCCTCAGGGCCACCCACGGCAGGGCCTCAGAGGCACAGGCCACATCCGAATGCCCCCACCGTGTCCTGCTCTACCAGTTCTTCAGACTGTGTTTTAACTCATCTCCAGCATAAAGTAAAAGAATCTAAATCCAAGAATGCATTATTTTCATAGTCTAAAATTAAGACCATTACAAATATGCAGATTTTAAATTTGAAAATTGATGATCTATTTCATGGTGAAATTATCATGCAACTGGGATATATGGGAACTCTTTATCGCAAGAAGTGAAAACATTCAATTTAGAATATATTTAATTTTTAAAACACGTACCAATTGAACCTAGATGGTGATTTACTGATGTGAAGTATTACATTCAGCTTTTCTTTTGTAGAATCAAACCAATTGTCCCTGGCATGACTGAGAGGATAAACATCTAAGTGGCTGAGCCTTTCATTGTGAAGGCTCCCATATACCAGAATGAAGGGGTCTTCCATGTTTTATGGATAGACAAGAGGATGCTAATATCTGATTTACTTGAATAATTATTATTGATGTTATATTAATATTTTCATTATGCACTATTTATATATCATGATTGATAAATCTTTGTATTCCTATCAACTTCATAGTAATTAAGATTCGCATCTTGCCTTATTCATTTTTTGAAAAGTACAGAAGCAAAATTGCTACTCATATCTATCAGAAATACAGTCTATAGCAGTGGTCCCCAACCGTTTTGACACAGGGACTGGTTCTGTGGAAGACAATTTTTCCACAGACCAGGGTGGGGGCAGGAGACATGATTTAGGGGTGACTCAACAGCATTACATTGGTTGTACATTTTATTTCTATTATTACATTGGAATACATAATGAAATAATTATACAACTCACTGTAATGTAGAATCAGAGGGAGTCCTGAACTTGTTTTCCTGCAGCTAGACTGTCCCATCTAGGGGTGATGGGAGAGAGTGACAGATCACGAGGCATTAGATTCTCATAAGGAGTGTGCAATGTAGATGCTTGGTGTGTGCAATTCACAATAGGGTTTGCGTTCCTACAAGAATCAAATGCCTTCGCTGATCTGAGAGGAGGCAGTGCTCAGGCAGCCATGTGAGTGATGGAGAGCGGCTCTAAATACAGATGAAGCTTTACTTGACCACCGCTCGCCTCCTGCTGTGTAGCCCACTTCCTAACACTATTAGTCCTTGGCCTGGGGCATGAGGACCCTGATCTACAGCATATCTCCTTATCTTCTCTTACCTTGCTACTACCAAACTGTAAAGCATGACCAATCATATTCCATCATTGATTTTTATGTTTGCCATTAAAGTTGAACAACTGCTGTCTGGTTTCTTCTTTCTTGATTAAACTAACAAAAATATACCCACTTTTCTCCCCCCTCGATCTATTTCTGTTTCTCTTAAGGACTTATATTTATTACATCTTCTGAATATGCATCTACTGTCAATTTGTTTTTATGCACATATTCTGCTTGTCTGTGGCTTGGCTTTTTTCTGTGTTAGGAGTCTCTGGGTAGCGCTAACATTAATTTTTAGTGAAATACTCTGGAACATACCAACTTGTATTTCACTATTTACTTTTTGTGTCATGTTTAAGACGTCACTCCTTGCCCTACATTCATGAAATAGTCTCTTATATTTTCCGCTAAAATATTTATAGTCATTTATTTTCCCCCTTTATAAATATAATTTTAATGCATTTTATTTTTTTATAAATAAACTTGGTTCCAGCGATGAGGTGAATTTATGTAAGAGAAGAAAACACAATTGAAACAGCAGCCATGGGCCCTACTGGTGCTGAAAAGGAATTCGGAAGTATACATTTGTGACTCCCCTCAAGGCTACGGTGCCTGATTGAACCACCATGTACTGCGGTTAGTGATGGCTGTGACCCAGAGAGCAGAGGCGGCAGTACATGCCTGCAGCCCTGTGGCTCAAGGGAGGGCAGTGGTTATCAGCTACTTTCCAGAGGGTGTCCTCACCCTCCACCTTCCAGTGCCCCAGAAGAAGTTAACTTTAGGGAGGTACTCTCTTTCCAGTATGGAGCAGCTTTTTTTGTTGATCAAATTTGGGAGCCTGCAGGTGGCTTTTAAGAGCCAACCTTTGTTTCAGCCATAAAATTCCTTCAAATATTACTAAGATTCTGTTTCTGAGTAATGTGATATTAAGGAAATTGCAAAACCGACATTTTCTCTTCCTATGTTGTGTCTCTTCTTGACAAACTTTCTTTTTTTTTTTTTTTTTTTTTTTTTTTTTT
>NW_016107540.1:818317-820628 GCF_001604975.1 Cebus imitator | reverse complement strand
TTTTTTTGAGATGGAGTCTCGATCTGTTGCCCAGGCTGCAGTGCAGTGGCACTATCTCAGCTCACTGCAACCTCTACCTCCCGGGTTCAAGGAATTCTCCTGCCTCAGTCTCCTGAGTAGCCGGGATTACAGGCGCCTGGTACCATGCCCAGCTAATTTTTGTATGTTTAGTAGAGATGGGGTTTCAGCATGTTGGCCAGACTGGTCTCGAACTCCTGTCCTGAGGTGATCTGCCCACCTCAGCCTCCCAAACCGCTGGGATTACAGGCATGAGCCCCCACGCCCGGCCAACTTGACACACTTTCTAATTGACCGGCTCCTGTGCATTGCCCGTCCTTCTCTGTCATTTGTTAGAATGTGAGTCTCTCTAAAGTCTCAGGCTAACAGAGGCATTTAAAGTGCAACAGCAGTCCCTTCTTACACCTCCTTGAGCTAAATAATGACCTCTTGAAGCCACTTGCTATGGGCCCTATACTGAATGAAGCCAAGTAACCGTAAAATGCCATATGCTGGACATCATAACTCATACCCTCTAGTTCAGCAATGGGTAGCCAATCCCTATACAATGTTATCTCTGCAAACCAGTGAGAATTTCTGTCAATCAACTGCGTCAGCCCACTCCTTGTCTCCCTTTGCCTACAAGAACCCACTTGTAGCAAAGGTCCAAGGGAGCCCTCCCAAGGCAATGTGGAAGTGTGTCCCGGGAAGCTGGCCTCAGTCTGGCTCAAGTAAAAGCTTTAAAATTCTTGTTTGTGCCTCAGTCTCTTCCTCTAGGACAATGCTAATTAGGGCCCTCTAGAAAGCAGGTCAGAGAGGAAAGAAACTGTTTTTTGCCTTCAGGTTGGTTCCTCTTGTTTCAGTGAAGTGGGGGGAATTTGGGGAAAGTCTCTGATGTCAGTCCTATTTTATGTTGCTTGGAGAACAGAAAAAAAGTGCCTCTTCTAATTTTGTAAGACCTCTGTGGATTCTTAAAAATGTAGATTTCAGGCCACCTAAGGTGAGCCTCCCCCTCTGTTAGGACTCCCTTAGATCACCTGTTTGCAAACGGGAACCCCCTTGCCTGGGATAAGCTCACTTGTGTCTTCCTCAAAGCAGCAAAGGAGTGTCTGACGCCCATGAGCATGTCCCTTTCTAAATCAATTTCTCTACAGCTTGAGGCTCTTGGGCAGCCTGATCTGTTTTCTGATCATTAAAGTGACTGATTTAGGAAAGCTTTGCTATTGCATGACGAGGGATGGTTTCCCAGGCTGGAATATGTGTTTTCCTCCTGCCCACTGGCCAGTCTCTAAGAAAATAGATTATGGTTCCATTCCGCCCTCACCTTCTTCAGAAAGAAAAATAAACAAACAAACAAAAAAAACCAGTTTTATCTCAGGAGGGAGAGCCCAGCTCACCCAGCTTTAGCTAGGTCCAGGGCAGCCAAGCTCCAAACTATATTCCACATGTAGGGAAGTTTACATTTTTCTGTTCAGAGGTGAGTCTATAAAATAGATAGTACATAGATTAGCAGAAAAATAGGCTTACAAATTTTATTATGTGCACAGCAGTTATACAAAATATTAGTAGTCTCAAAAAATGACCAGATGGTTGCCCCTTTTATACCATCTTGAGGTTACAAGAAAATGAGGGCTGAGAGACCGGCCCAGAACAGGTTATAGGAGAAGGCAGGTCATGGGGAGAGCCTGACCCCAATGGCGGTCTTGTTATGTAGATGAAACCTCGAAAGTAGCAGCCCTCAGAGCGAATAGAAGGGAAATGTTTCTTCAGAACATTTAGGGGCCTCAGACTCTCATTTAAATTTTCCTGGATCCAGGCAAGGGATCATTGTCAGAGAAAGCCTGGTCATCTCAAGGCAGAATATCTATAGCTCGTCCCACCAAGACAGCTTTGCAGGGCCATCTGTCTGCTGGTCCACTGAACAGCCATCCCAAAATATGTCAAAGTATATTTTGGGATAAAAAGTTTTGTTCTCCTTTGTTGAGACCGCCACCTTGTGTGAACACTGTTGAGTTTGTGCCCCACGCATACTGAACTCTGAGGCACAGCTGCAGACCTTGGTCCCAGATCCCAGCAGACTACAGCTGCAGCTCTCTTTCTTGCTTTGCGTTTCTGTTCTATCGACGGGACGCAGGAACAAGTACCTATGTGTGAACCCAATTCCGTATTTTTGGTTTTCGTTTTTTACGTTTACCCTATCAATTTAGGCGTTTGGAGAAGACAGAAGGCATCAAAGTAGAAACTTACTGAATTATTTTGCTTTCAGATTAGTGGGATATGGCCCTGGGAATAATTTGAAAACATGGCAGAGTGA
>NW_016107540.1:750500-816556 GCF_001604975.1 Cebus imitator | reverse complement strand
GCTTCTGCTAATGGAACACAGTCTTTCTCCATCAGGCCTTGTTCTGTTGCTGATGAGGAACTGTGATCCCCTGTAGAGGGAGAGGCGTTCTGATTTTGGGTATTCTCAGCCTTTTTAGGCTGGTTTCTTCCCTTCATTATAAATTTATCCATCTGTGGTCTTTATAATTACCGTCTTTATAGTTGGCTTTCTGAATGGACGTCCAACTTGTTGATTCCCGGCGCTAGAATCTGAGCAACCCACTGCGCCAGCCAAAACAGCGGCTTTAAGATTGATGGTGCTTTTCTGACTCTGCACCAAGAACCGCCACACCAAGGCAGCGGCAAAACCGCCTCGCCGGCCTCAAGAGTCACGCTGGCGACACGTGGGGCTCCTCCGCTGGGAATCTCCTGGTGTGTGAGCAACAAAAATTGATCTGAAAGTGTGGCGTCCTCTCGTTCTCTGCTCTTTCAGTGGGAGCTGCAATCCCGAGCTGCCAGTGATCAGCCATCTTGGATCTCTCTCCATCGACAAAGTTTTATATTGTCTGTTTCTTGGAGAATAAACTGAGTGAAACATTTTTCCTTTTTTAGACATTGTCAAATTTAAGAGCTTTCTAACTAAACAGCTATATATTTAAAATGCTAAGTGAGTAAGAAGCTGAGGGAACATGTTTCCTGTGTGGGAAAGCTCGGGAGGTCTTTGGAAATCAGAGGTGCTTATGTTATATTTATAGGTATCCTCTTGTAACCAGACCCAGGTTTAGCTGCTCGTCAATTGGAAGCCAAACACAAGAAACCAGGGTTGGTGGGAGGAAAAGCAGGTTTAACTCAAGAGCCAGCAAACCAAGAAGATGGTGAACTAGCATCCTAAAGTACCATCTTCAATTTTAAAACTTCCCATAATGTTTTTTAAAGGGAAACTTGGTATAGGACAGTGGGAGGGGTGCAGGGTGCAGGATCTGTGTGTCTTATTCCAAGGGCTGTCTTGGGTAGTCAGCCCTCCCGACGGTGGTGGGCTAATTGTCAGTAGAAACTCTGCTTAAGCAGGAGGATTCCATAGTGGGGACTCTGAGCCTGGTATGTTTCAGGATTAGCCTCTGGGATTTCTAGGAAAGCTCATCATTAGGTAAGCATGCACTACCAGAGGAGGGCGTCTAGAGAGGGAAAACATGAAGAGGTAAAAGGGGAGGCAAGGAAGAAAAGAAAGTGCTTGATTTTTAAAACTGGGATCCCCGCTTACAATCTCTGGCTGATGGAACTGTATTTTCCCTGTCATTCTCTTTACTTCTTTTTTTTCTCTATTGAACATGTATTCCTTTCATAAGAAAATTATTTAATTATATTTGGCTTTAAAAGAAACTTCTAGGAAGCTACTCTACAGGTGTTTTTAACTTTTGCTATAAGATTGTCAGAAAAAAAAATTAGCTTGAAGATGATAATGGTAACAGCTACCAGCTGAAACGTCATAACTTTCCTGCACTGTATTGTTATGATTTCCTCCTCTTGAAAGAAGAAGTGCAAGTGTCATAACAAGTTTAGGTTACATATTATTTTGGGATTATCAAATCAGGCCAGAGGGAAGACTTATTTTGTTTTGTATTTTAATACTAGCAAAAACAATCTGTCTCCCTAAGTCAGGTTATCTGGAGGTGCTGTGGTGAGCAGCCATTGTCTCTGCACTGCTTCTGTCTGGCTCCCAGGAGAAGAGAAATGAGTGTGAGGTGATTCGCTGCTTTGGAAATGTTCCCAGCCAGGATGGCTCCACAAGGAGCAGGTGTGGGATGTGTGTGGACCTGCACCAGGAAGAGGGCAGCTGGCCTGAGACGGCTGGCGGTTACAGTGAGTGCCATTAGAATTGCCCATCTTTCAAGTTGTCATGAGACTCAATCCTCTTTTTTTGTCTTTTCTTGAGAAAAGAAAGAAGGAGACCTGCAATATTAAGCCAACAACCATGAGGAATTGTCAACACCTCACCTGCTGTCAGTTGCATGTGTGATGAGGGGACTTGTCTAGAGAATGCAACAGGAGCTCAGACTATCTTGGTTCAAAGTAGTCAATGAAAGTACTGTTCACTTTTGTTATAGATTATAGTATGAAAACTATTTAGTTTGGTACAACAATAATATGTGTTTGCAGGAGGAATTCCAAAAAATTAGAATTTGCTGGAAATTGTTCAAGCTAATCCTAATGCTATTCTGCAAACCTCCCTTTTATATCGATTTTGCATAGATTTTCCAGTTGGCAGATAGACAATTGTTGACTCTCCTTATTGGCTGCATAACAGAAGCCCACACAGATCCCAGGGAAAGTTCCCCCAGGCTTGGGTGGGCGTTAACACATCATTTGATACTAGTGACCTTTGAGGGTCTTATCTCACTGCTAACTAAATTACCCCAGCCCCTTTAAGCCTGGTGTTGTTTGTAATTTTTTAGTTTCTTTTCTCTTCCTTTCATTTCCAACCAGACAGCTTTAATGAAGTTAATTTACTCTACAATCACAGCCTCAAAGTTACATAACATAGATGAAATTACAGTAACAATTTTGTTGAATATACTGGAGGACATTATGTCACATGAAATAAGCCAGGCACAGAAAGACAAATACTGCATGACCTTCCTCACATGTGGCAATCAAAAAGTTGATCGTAGAAGAAGAGACTAGAATGTTGATTACCAGGAGTTAGGACAGTTGGGCAGGCTGGGGAGATGTTGGTCAAAAGATACAAAATTTTAGTTAGATGAGAGGACAAGTTCAAGAGATCTGTTGTACAACATAGCAACTATAGTTAATAGTATGATGCATTCTTAAAAGTTGCTAAGAGTGGGCTGGGCATGGGGGCTCATGCCTGTAATCCCAGCACTTTGGGAGGCCGAGGCAGGCAGCTCAGGAGGTCAAGAGATCAAGACCATCCTGGCCAACATAGTGAAACCCCGCCTCTACTAAAAATACAAAAATTAGCTGGGCGTGGTGGCATGCACCTGTAGTCCCAGCTACTCAGGTGGATGAGGCAGGAGAATTGCTTGAACCCGGGAGGTGGAGGTTGCAGTGAGCTGAGATCGTGCTACTACACTCCAGCCTGGCACCTGGCAACAGAGTGAGACTCTGTGCCCCAAACAAAAAAAAAATTGCTAAGAGTGGACATAAAGTGTTTTTATCACAAAAAAAATGACAGCTATGTGAGGTAATATATATGTAAATCAGCTACATTTAGTAATTCCACAATGCATATACACTTCAGAACAATATGTTGTACACGATAAGTGCATACAATTTTATTGTCAATTT
This sequence comes from Cebus imitator, assembly GCF_001604975.1. Lineage (NCBI taxonomy): Eukaryota > Metazoa > Chordata > Mammalia > Primates > Cebidae > Cebus > Cebus imitator. The sequence continues at coordinate 813,290 of NW_016107540.1, read as the reverse complement.
TTTAAAACAAAAAAATAATTTTTAAAGCAGACAAAAATACTCGGGTAATTGCCTGCTGTAATGCAAAATACATTTTAAACATGCTTTGGTAAAATATTTTTTAACACAGAAGTACATTGTTACTTTACGCATAATAGGGAATACCGGTCCACATTTGTACAGAGTCAAGTGATAAGTGAAACATGCTTTCTCATTTCCCGTTGTAATTAGGATCTCTACATACAGAATACTTAGAGGAAGAAAATGCCTCTGATCTTTCAGTGCAAGCTCTCTGTGTTATTTTCTTTTCTAGAAATATTTATTTGGGCTAACTTTAAAATGTTAAATATATATAAAAGGTTTTCTGAATATAAGAAATACTTATTAGTATAGAAAATCTAATTTTGTACTAATTGCATTCATATTATTGTGTTTTGCAAAAACCGAATGCACTTCTCTGATTGCCTAAATTAAACTTAGAGCATAATTAAGTGCTGCAGAGTTTCTTATTTCTTATCTGGAAAGTCAAGTTTAAGGCTATAGTTTAATTACTCATGTAAGAGACATCCCAGTAAACCTCAATGTAAGTTTGCAACTTGGAGATTTCTTTGTTTTCCAGTCTTTATTTCAGGGGTTTCATTTTATAACTTTCACCTTCTAAGAAGAGTGGAGATCTTTACACATTACGTAGGCATGTGCCAATTTAGATGTTGCATACTCTCTCATGTGATTTTCAACTTTTATCAGGTAATTCAGGGCAGAAATTTGCTTTTAAATTTTTTCAGCAATTATCATTGCTGTTATTTTTCTAATTGTTGTGTTACTGTGTGTGCTCTTGTACAACAGGCTACTTACCTGAGACTTGAAGACAAATACGTTTCTTCCCATCCAAATGCGTATTTTAGATTTGTTATTTGGAAGATACCAAAATTGTTTAATTTTTTAAAAATCTGATTTGCCTGTTTGATACTGTTTTGTTACTTTTTAGCATTTACTACTCTAGATAGACTTACAAATCTTATAAAAAACTAATTTTTTAAAGTGTAGAATATTTTTGTTAAAAATACTTGGCTTATATTTCATTGTTAATGTTTTAACAATTCAACAATTAGACCATTTAACTAATTTAGTTACTTTTCAGCTGAAAAAATATGTCCATAAAGATTCATCAGGAAATTACAAACTGAAAATTTTATGAATAAACAAGGTGGGTTTCAGGGACAGAGGGAATCCTATAGGAAAAGTATAGAGAGTCTGGGGGTTATAGGAGGTGTGGTCAGTGCAGATCTTGAAAAGGGTTTTAATTTTGTTCCACAAGTGAAGGGGGAATCATTGAAGGATTTTGAAGGAGTAATGTGACTTGGTATAAAAATTCAAAGATCATCATCAGCTATATGAAGAAAAGAACAAGGAGCAGAAGCAGGGAGTCCAGAAAGGCACTTGCTTGGGAGTTCAGGTGACAAATGGGGATGCCTTGGCTTAGACCACGAGAGGTGGAGGAGAGAGGAGTCTAAAAGAGACTATATGTTAAATAGAGACATGGAAGAATTTATTGAGGAATACATTTGAATTATAAAATAAAAATAAAAGTAAAAATCACTCCTAGAATTTTTGGTGCCAAGAAGAATGAAGAATATTATCTCGTATACTCTAGTTGGAAACCCTGTTGGAGAAGTGGGTTTGGGAAAGAGATGCAGAAAAGGACTTTTGCTCTGGACTTGGTAATTTGGAGGGGTTTTTAGATATTATGGGAAGAATTCAAGCAAACAGTTGGATATATGAGTTTGGAACTGAGAGACATAGTGGGGCTAGAACATACTTTTGTGAGCGATTGGTGTTTGAGTTGTACCTAGAGCCACCATTATGAATGACAATATGAACTATGAGAGGGTCGACATGAAGACCAAACTCTCCCTGTGTGATGCTCATTTACATTTTCTTCTAGTATTTTTATTATTTTCATTTTCCCTATTTGGTACCTATTTTAGTTGCAGGGAGAAGATGTTTAAAGTCAGCTTGTTTTTTAGCTTAAAAAAGCATTTTGCTTCACTTTTCTTTCACATCTATTCTGATTTAACATTCCCCTTAGGAGAAATTCTAAAATTCCCAGGTTGAATTTTCCCTTATTTCCCTTAATTCTGTCAAGTAAAAGACAATCTGGACTTAGATAAGGAGAGAGTTTATTCAAAAACACTATTGCAGCAGAAGGAAAGGATTGTTGCACAGGGGAAAGCAGACATTGCAAGCTGGAGAGCATGCCAACAGTAAGATCCGAGGGTCTCAAGGTTCAAGAGGAAAGGGCTTTTTTTGTATAAGGAGGGAAAACCAGGCTAGAAATAACCGGGCCTCAAAGTAAATTGATCAAGAGCTTTTTCCCTGAGGTTGGTTGATTCTTGCGAGGATTTCTTAAACAGAGGTTGGTCCAGTTTCTGCTGCTGCTTAAGATCAAGGGTAAGTCAAAGTCCAGGGGCCTGGAGGAGGCATTCATCCTGACTAAGGTTTGGTCAAGTTAATATGCATTTTGTCCAGATTAGTGGAGACAATCAGTTCAGCTAATCACTTAGCAGACAAAAAAAATGAGGATTTAGAGGACCTGCGTCTGGCCTGGTCACAGATAAACAAGGGGATTTTGTCTAAATCATATGGAAAAAGGTGATTCTTTACAGTAAACTAACTCACAAGGATGGGGTTGTTTCTTAACCATCACTGCTTTCCAGAAGCACAGACTCAGGTAATGTGCAACACTGTCCATTTCAATATAATGTTTTCTTTTTTTTTTCCCTTTGCCTCTTTATTCTGGGAGAAAACTCTAGAGATTATTCTTGATTCTGCTGATTCTTTTCCATACTGCCAAATTTGCATTTTTATTCAGTTTCCAATAAGAATTTTAAGTTTGCAACTGCATTTTCTATTTCCTTAAAGTTTGGAGGGTGACATAATAATTGATTCTTCTATCTGTCTCATCCTGTTCTAGGCTTGCCTTTTGATCTCTTTCATGAAGCTTTGTCATGAATCCTATTGTATATGCTAGGACATTATACCTTTTATTCTCATGTTTCCAGTAAACATTCAGAGCTATGCCTTTCCTCTGACTCTCCATAATAAACTTTGGATTTCTTGTGTCTTTTATAAATCACATTGTTTATGTTTAAAACTTTTATTATTTTTTTCCTTTATTCAACCACTGATTACTTGTGCTGGGTTCTCCTCTTTTTCCATTGCTTGTTGTCAGAATGTTCTTTTTAAATCCAAAACTAGAAAGCAGGTTTGTTAAACACATACTTCAATTTCTCTCTGTAACCTACTTTCCCAGAGGAAGGTGTACCTTATGCTTGGTTCTCTGACACTCTCAAAGATTGACACATATATGGTGTGGAAATGCACTCTAATTATTGATTTTCCTTCCCCTGTCTCCTCCATAGGTATTTGTCAAGATGTGATTCTTCACTGATATTCAATCTGCCAAATTTCTGATTTATGAGTTTTCTGTGAGACAGTCCATAGATTCAAAAATGCCAAATTTATGTTTCAGAGGTAGTGCTGATTTAGCTTTGGCTGGTAGGGACCATGAATCCCAGAAGCCAAGGATACTGTAAGAAATAAATGACTGATGAAACTACCATCCAGGTGGGCAAGACTCAGATAATAACACTCCAATCATTGCTGCACCATAATTCCTGCTTCCATTATTTTGGTTGTATTATTAGTGGATTGGTCTTTTTTAGTTTCTTGGAGTAAGTTAAATTATCTTTCATTTCATATGTTATGCTGTTTCTTTTTGTCATATTCTTTAACACACTTTTAGTCGTTTCTGTTTTAAAAGGTGCTGCTGGCAGGGAGGTGGAAATTATGTTTAAGGGAGGCTGGAGACCGTGCTGGGAACAGTTAGCTATCCTCCATTTCAAACTGAAAGCCAATATTTACCCAATATGAGTGGAAAGGAATATTGAAGCTATGCTGCACAATAATCCACTCAGTCACACATATAATTTAAATCAAAGCAGACCAGAATCATGGCAAATTGGGCTACAATTTTTAACGTACTAAGACATTATTCAGTACGAAGTTAAAACTTAAAAGAATGCATTTTAACAGCTTTTAGAAATATTTAGTCAATTGCAGCAGCAGCGTGCCTAGATTGTATCTACTTAAACTGAAATAAAAGGATTGAAGAAATCTATAAAGCATTCAAGCAAAGTAATAACTTTCAGAAACGTTAACATAAATAGACTTTGCATCACCTTCTGATCATACTGGTATTGTGGTCATTTAGTCTTTGCCATTTACATTTTATCTCTTTTAAGACTATCTCTATATGCTTCTTTTTCAAATATTTTAGTCCAACATTCCATGCTGGCATCGAATTACCCGATAGGAATAAAATAAAATGCTGTCAAGGTCTATAACAAATATTGTGGATGAATTTTCATTTCTTGAGTTATAATTTTCACAGGGTTAAGTATAACTATTCTTATGCAATTAAAGCAAGTGAGTAAAAATAATTAAGTATGAATTTAATGACTACATTTTACATATTTGATTTAGAGCCTTCTGTATATGCTTTTTCATGTAAAGATAAATATTAGGTTGATGCTTAACCAGACCCAAGAACTTCTGCTTAATCATGAATGCATTAATACTTAAACAAGTTCTGATTGATTTGCTATTTACATAGAAGTTGAGTATTTAAAGAATGTCAAGATGTTCAATAGACACCTTTTTAGGATTTATTGTCAACACCACCACTACAAGACACATTGACTTCTGACAGTGATATTTAGCTATTATCTGTCCAAAACTTAAGCCACACGTGATTACTCCTGATTTTTTCCCCCTTGACACTCTGTTTTACTTTTGCTTTTATTTCCATAGTAACCAACTAGCACAGGAATGTTCAAACAGTTCTGTCGGCCTCAAATCTCTCGCCAAGTTATTCTGCTGAAAAGGTGCTGCCTTTATCATATTCATGACTCAGTTTTCCACTGAGTTATATTTCTGGTTATTTAATGCCCATCAAATTGTATTTATTTTTTATTTCAAAAGATACCATATTAAAAATTTAACAGTTAAACCGATTTATTATGGCAGCTAATTTTATTTTTCAAATTTAAAAATGTTTCTGCATATATCTATTTTGTGTCTTTTAATCAAGATGAATGGATTTCATTTAATCTTTGAACATCTAATATATTTTGGAATGCTAATAGCTACAAACATATATAAGTTAGGAGTATTGCACTCTGAAAACCATATTTTGTGGGGAAAAAAATGTCCTTAAAGTGATCATTTTAAAATAAGATTTTAAAAAATAGACTGTAGAAATTATGATTGATTTATAAGAGAGAAGGTTTATTCTGATTGGGGAGGAACCATTGCATAAATGAACACTTGCCAGAAAAAAACTTAGAAGATATTTAAGAAGAATAATAGAATCGCAGGAAACAGGAGGCTGAGAAAAGGCCTACGTGTTCAGAGAAAATAAGAGACATAATGTTCCTAAAGTGGAGAATAATTGGAATTTTAGATACTCGAAACTAATTTAACACAGATATCTAAATTAGACTACAGTTTGTGAACAGAATACTTTGCTGAAGATAAGCAACTGCCTGGATTAGGCAATCAAGAGCCAAACCATTTCTGAAGAACAGAATCAAAACATGGGTTTTGAAAAAAAAAATGGCAAGGATGTGGGGAATGGGATTCAAGGGAAGAGTGTACAGAGAACACATCTGGAAACAGCTGTGTGGTTTAAGGAAGAAGTGGTGGTCCCTGAATTACAGTGTTGCATGCAGGTATGAAGAGTAAGAAGAGAGTTGAAAGGTATTTGATGTATAGAAGCTCCGTGACTCCAAGAGCAGAAGATCAAACACCGCATGTTCTCACTCATAGGCGGGTGTTGAACGATGAGAACACATGGACACAGGGAGGGGAGCATCACACACTGGGGTATGTTGGGGGAAATAGGGGAGGTACATTGGGGGGTGGGAAGTTGGGGAGAGATAGTATGGGGAGAAATACCAGATATAGGTGAAGCGGAGGAAGGCAGCAAATCACGCTGCCATGTGTGTATCTATGCAACAATCTTGCATATTCTTCACATGTACCCCAAAACCTAAAATGCAATAAAAAAGAAGAACTTACTCATGTAACCAAGTACTGCCCGTTTTCCCAAAAACCTATGGAAATAAAATCAATTAAAAACAAAAAAAAGAAGCTCTGTGACTCATGTGAAGATGGGTAAGGAAAAAAGAAGAATCAGGAATGAAGTAGCTTTGACACTTGAGAGTGTGACCATGCCTTCAATGGAGAAAAGGATATTACAAGGAGATTTCTGGGAGTGGGGAATGAAAACGTCATATTATTTTTTTAGTTTCATATTTTCCAGGTGGCCTAAGGTTTTTTGTTTTTTGTTTTTGTTTTTTTTGGTATGTTTGTTGTTTGATGTTGTTTTGATTTTGGGTTTTTTTGAGATGAAGTTTCACTCTTGTTATCCAGGGATAGAGTGCAATGGTGCAATCTCGACTCACTGCAACCTCTGCCTCCGGGGTTCAAAATTCTCCTGCTTCAGCTTTCCTAGTTGTTGGGACTATAGACTCGCGTGGCACCCTGCCAGACTAATTTTTGTATTTCTTTTTTTTTTTTTGTAGAGATGGAGTTTCACCACATTGGCCAGGCTGGTTTCCAACTTCTGACCTCTGGTAATTCATCCTTCTCAGTCTCCCAAAGTGCTGGGGTTACAGGCATGAGCCACCATGTCCAGCCGGCCTAAGGTGTTTTAAGCAGTCATGAATATCTGTGTCACACTTTAAGACTAGGGTTCTGATAATAGCTGTTATTAGTATTTTCATGGTACCCAAGTGTAGTTTTAATTAGGCATGGAAAGACAGACACCGAAAAGAAAGAGGTTTTGATTATTCTCATGGTCCCCTAGAAAGAGGAGACAGCACGCCCTACAAGGCCTCCAAGCGAGATGGGAGGCAGAGAGGTAAGAACTGTAGACAGCTGCCTTTACTGTGGATTCCCAGGGGAAAATGGGCAATGCCAGAGAAGCAAGCTGAGCAGTTTTAGGATTGGATGGTTTCAGTGATTTCTGCAGGCTGTGAGCGGCAGGGGTGGTCCTAGTTGTCTAGTTCCCGACCCTGGTGTGCCAGAATTAGAGTGCCCCCAAAAAAGAGTGTTTGGGGTATGGACTCCAGATGGGTCAAGGTGTGCTCATGGGAAACTTCTTTGCTGTCTCTAGGGATTAGCTAGCCTTGGGAGTGGCAGCCCTTCCAGTCAGGAGAGCCCCCGATGTCAAAGCATCAAGAATACAGAAAATAAGAAAATATCGTTAATATAATGAACTAAAGTCATGGAAGTAAATGTGATGTTTTCAGGAGAGTTTCTACATTGAGAAGAAAGAAATCCAATGACAAAATCCCATAAACATCAGCATGGAGGAAGAGAATGGAGAAACAAGACACAGAGAAGAAGCTATGAGGGTGCAGAGGCAGCAGGAGAGCCAGCTTTGTCATTTCAGTGCCAGCATTTATTAATGGTGGAAAATTTAGCTAGATTGTAGTCTATTAATTCATTGCGGATAGAGCTAGTAGTATATGTGGTTGATAATTGTAGGATTGAAAGTAAAAACAGAAAATCAAGAGTGGGGAGGGTGAAGGAGCATAAGAAGGATAGTTTTTATTCGTTTTCTCTGCTTTTTGGAGAATAATTTTGGATTATGTGCTCATTTCGGCAGCACATATACTGGAGAATAACTTTGGATTTTTTTTTTTTTTTTGAGATGGAGTTTCACTCATGTTACCCAGGCTGGAGTGCAATGGCGCAATCTCAGCTCACTGCAACCTCTGTCTCCTGGGTTCAAGCTATTCTCCTGCCTCAGCCTCCCGAGTAGCTGGGACTACAGGCGCACGCCACCACACCCAGCTAATTTTGTATTTTTAGTAGAGATGGTGTTTCACCATGTTGGCCAGGATGGTCTCAATCTCTTGATTTCGTGACACGCCCGCCTCGGCCTCCCAAAGTGCTAGGATTATGGACACTGTGGCCGGCCAATTTTGGATTTTATAAAAGGAGTCAACACAATTAAATGATATTTCCTGTGTCTTTAGAACTGAAGTAACCTTGAGTATAACAGTTCACACACATACAGATCTTTGTAGAAGTTCTCACTCTTATCCTTAACGCTGTTTGATGAAATAAACTTTAATAAATGCTTATTGACTACTGAACAACACTTGCAATAACTTAAAAATCTCCTAAAACAACTTTAAAATACCATCTCTGGACCTTGTTTATTTTCATAATAAGAAAGATTCTAAAAGTGGTAGCTTTATTCTTTCTAATGACTCTTACAAAAAAAAATATATTTTTAAATTTGTTTTCAATTTGTGTACAGGGTGGTGTATGGGGAGGGATTTTTTTTTTTTTAAGCAATGGTGTCTCTGCTTTTGAAAATAATTGACAGACATTTGAATTAAGACTTGGTATTTAAATTAATCATTCTAATTGAAATTTTATATTTGAATTTGAGGTCTAAAGGACTGCCTATTTATTAATCCACAACCACCAGGAAAATAAATGCAAGCAGGTTAGATGCCTTATAGACATAATGACGACAGCTTTTGTCAAAGGCACGGCATGAAAAAAAAGGCACATCATCACAACGAGAGAGAGAGGCTCCCAACTCCTTTCTAACCACTTCAACAACAAAGTAATGAAATATCTGCAAAAGGACACCAAAGAAATGCAATTTTTAAAAAATGCTATGACGGGGCATGGTGGCTTACAATTGTAATTCCAGTGTTTCAGGAAACAGAGGTAGAAGGATCATTTGAGTTCAGGAATTCACAACCAGCTTGGGCAACATAGTGAGACCCTGTCCCTACGGAAAATAAATGAATAAACAAATTGGCCACACATGATGACATGCACTTGTAATCCCAAAGAAAGCTGTATCTGTTATGTAACTGTGAACTTCATGTTGAAAGAATGTCTGTGTGTGGTTGTAATCTTGAGAACATTTCTGCTTGGCCGGGTACAGTGGCTCACGCCTGTAATCCCAGCACTTTGGGAGGCCAAGGCAGGCGGATCACGAGGTCAGGAGTTTGAGACCAACCTCGCCAATATGGTGAAACCCTGTCACTACAAAGTACAAAAATTAGCCAGGCATGGTGACACGTGCCTGTAGTCCCAGCTAATTGGAGGGCTGTGGCAGAAGAATCCCTTGAACCTGGGAGTTGGAGGTTGCAGTGAGCCCAGATCATGCCACTGCACTCCAGCCAGGGTGACAGAGCAAGACTCCATCTCAAAAAAAAAAAAAAAGAAAGAAAGAAAAGAAAGAAGAAAGAAAAAAGAAAAGAAAGAAAGAAAGGAAAGAAGAAAGAAAGAAGAGAACATTTCTGCTTCAGATCTCTTTGTTGTGTTGTACAGACTAAGTTTTATGCTGTAGAGATGGACAATCAGGTAGAATCCTGTGGACAGCTCTGCTCGTCATTGTCATTCAAAGATCTAGGCTGACAGACACGTCATCTCAATAAGCATCTCCAGGGTCTCCAGAACAATGGGAATGGACCACAGCAGCCTGATGGATGTCACTTCACCCATATTTCACGGAATAAGACAAGCCACATGGCCACGCGATCTTCAAAGAATGAATGGGCAATCCTGTGTGGTGCCTAGAAGGCGGGAAGCTGGGATTATTTGGTGAACAGAAGAATGACTATCTCAGTCTACTTTTCTGGCAGCAAATATTCTGCTCACTTGTGCTCCCATAGGAGAACGACTTCACTCCCTCTGTAAAGTGTTATCCTAAATCATGCTGTAGGAGCAAGATACCCCGATATCAATACTTAAAACAGCAAAGTTTTATTGATCATGTGCACTCCCTGTTCAGAGGTGGATGGGTCTGTGCTCCAAATTGTCCTAATCCTCAGGCCAAGGCTGATGGGGGTCCCATCTGGAAAATTGATAGTCATAGTAAAAACACATGTTCTAGAGGCTGCAGCCAAAACGGACCCATGTTATTTCCACAGCAAAGGAAGGGAAGGGATTCTTAAGTTTTCCAAGGCCCAAGAAATCTCAGAAGCAGGTAATAAGGGGAATGGTGGGGAGTGAGGAGGAGATGCCCCTGTTGGGAAAATGTAGGGTGATGTAAGGAACCCATGTCAGGGGTTCTGTGGACACTGGGACTGTTATAGGGTGTTACCCCTTTATCCCAGAGAACCCCAAATTTAGAAGGCTGAAGAGAAGAATGTTGGCTCACCTCTTCATCTCCATCCAACTCCCAGAGAGGAGTCTAATAAACACCCTTCAGAGACAGTGGTCAGAGTCCCTCCAGGCAGATTCAGGGTTGTACCTCCCCTCATCCACACAGACCACCACCAGCAACCCGGGGTTGCAATGGCCTCCCTCTCCCACCCCATCTGTCCCCCATCTCAAATTGTTTGCTTCATCAAATGCTCACCTCATTTCACTTCATCCCAGTTTTTCATTGCTGCCTGAGTTCTTTGAGCTCACACATTCTCCTGCTTACATTTATCCTATTTAGGTTTGTTTTTGTTGGAAGATCTGCAGAGTGAGTATAAATACGAGATGTCACTAAGTAACTATGAAACTGAAGAGAGTTGAGATTTGAATAGGATACCTATAGCTTTACTCAACAATACGGCATCTATTCTTTGTCTTTCCTGGGTGGTGCCTTTTTCTATGTCTGGACAATCTTTTTATTTCAATGAGTCATCTTCTACTCTTTTTAAAGTCAAGATCCTGTGTAAGGTGGTTGTCAAATCCTAACTTTGACATAGGTTACTGGCTTCAGGAAGCTAAGGGGTGGTCTGAGAATCATTCATCTCTGTAGAATGCTGACTCCCACGTAGGGAGATGCATTTGAACGCTGACTCTTCAATGCTGCTCATGGTGGTCATCTTAAGAATGCCGACCAAAAAGGTGGATACAGTCATGAATGTTTAGCTCCAGCGACAAAGCTCACCAAATTAAGCGTAGCAAGGCCACTGAAATCCATATTCACAGCGAGGCAAGGACTGAGACAGATCTCAATGTGTTTGTGTGGGTTTTCAGAATTAAGGATTTCAGAAGGTTATGAATCACTATGGTGGAGGAAGAAAGTCTATGCCTAAGCATTATAAATGAGATCCAATTGAGAAGTATAAAGTTTGATCAATGAGAATGCGGGCATGTGGTAACAGTTTCCCTTCTTTGTCAAAGTGGGCATGTATCACATTTTCAGTCAACCTGCTTTAAAATCTGTAAGGCTCATGGGTGTCTGTGATCATCATATTAATTCAGTAAGCAGAGAGGAAATGGACAAGTGACAGATAGCCCTTCTAGTGTTAAAGCTATTGTTATTAGTCGTGTGATTTTCATGAAATTATAAGAAATTTTATTAAAATCTTGTCTCTTTACTGATCACTAAACATAGAGTAGTTACTGAATACATTATTTTTAGAGCTTCCAAATGAAGTTTCAACTTCTTTCATACCAGTAAATTCTTTACACTGCTGATCTTGGGAATTTACATGAAGCCAACATTTTACTACCCAGGCTACTTCCGTTAACTGAGCTGCAAAAGATGTTACATCCCCCTGTTGTGACTGCCGCATTGCAAAATCACACTCGTAGTGAGTATAATTTGCAGAGGTTTTACAGTGGCTTTGGGGAAATTAAAAAAGTAGATTTCGATTACATTTTGTGACTTTCAAGCTTTAAAGATCTTATCAAGAAGGAAATTAGGCTTTCTCCATTTTTTTTTCTCTTTTTAAGGAGCATGCCTTGAAGTACTTCTTTTCTTTAGTGGTTGGGATAAAAACAACTTAATTCAGGTGTTTTAAAGGGTGATAAAACTGACCCTGCATGTTATAGGCCAATCAACTTCATTAATGCTGCAGTTAAATTGCACATGAGAATTTTATTGCAGTAGTTGGAGCTGATGAAAAAATTTAAAAGGACAGATCTAATATGTTAATGGTAGTTAGGTAATTTCCCAAATATCCCAAAGCAAAGCATTCTTTCTTATTGAACATTGATGTTGTCTCCACTAGTATTTCAGCATATTTATTCAAAGCAGGATGACAGGCAAAATGTAATTTGTGTAACTGTCACGGACAAGGCTCACTTTTGTTGGAATCTCAGCCTCAGCTACTTGCAGTGACCCCTGATTGCTTTCTGGGCTTCCCTCCGGGCTCAGGACAAGATATTAAAAATTCACAGCTTAGTGAACAATAAAGTATAATTTGAGAGGGATTGAAAATCCCAGCTTCCACTTTATTAATGTGTACCTGATTTTCTTAGACAAGGGTATTTGCATCTACATACATATGCATAACAATAAGTATTTGTCTCTGAATGAAAGCTTACATTCATGTACCGCCAACACTTGCAAGCGACAACGTGTTCAGGATTGTTTTAATCACTTTGTGTGTATTCATTCCTTCAGTACTCAAAAGAAAGCAGCCTCTGGGTGCATGAGCCCATGCGTCTGTAAATATCATGTGAATGTAAGGAAAATGAGCCTGGGTTGCAGCGCTCTAAGCTGGAGTGCGCATGCACCTCCTGGACAGCCACCCCAGGTGCACATGCTGTATCATTTCTCAGGGTGGGGCTTCAGCAAGTGTATTTTTAACAGATTTTCAGGTAACACTAATGCTTACCAAAATTTATATATCACTCTTTCACACATTGTCTTGTTTATCTTAAATGATTTTCTTAATAGGAATTCTAAAACTGGTAGTTAACAATTTTTTTGTCACGACATTCTGTGGCTTCAACTCAGTCCTTTCTGACATTTCAGTAGTTCTCAGATTCACTCTGCACACAGTAATCATGTCTTAAAGATTAACTACTCCACACTCTAGAAAGCTGTTATCACTGATAATATACTCCCATGACTGATAGCTTTTTTTTTTCAACCGTTATAGGTTTTTTACCGCATCGCCTTATAAAGACCTCCTTTCTTCAGTGTAATATTCTGCATGACCTGGTCCATTCTCATTTAAGTCCACATTCTCTTTTTAAGTCATAGGCACAAAGGCAGTTCCCAGGCACCCCTTCTCAGATGGGACCCTTGCCTTGTCATGTGATTGTGTGGCTAGGTAATGCTTTCCTCTTGGTCCCTCAGAGGACTCTGCAGCTCCATCACTGCCCTGTGTCATTCTGTCCTGTGTAACATTACGGTCCTTGTAGAGGCTTTTCCATCTTTTTATGAAGAGATAACAAGTTTACATATCTATAGGTGTTCTTCCCTATCAGGTTCAAGATTATAGGAAAACAAACAAAACAGGGCCTTTGTTACCTCGAGTATCAGTTCCCTCCTCCCAGCTGGTGAAAGCACCCAGCTGAGTCCTGACACTCTGGATAGAAAGCTCTGATCTACGCCAGGCTCTGTTTCTCACATGCCAAGGATCCCAAGCTTTCTCCTCCCAGCATCACGTGGGATAGTTTATCTGCTGTTTCAGATTTGGGAGAGAATGAACAGCTTGCAGGCCGATTCACCCCTAGGAAATACAAACAGACACTTTCTTTATGATGTTTTTAGCTTCATTTTCAGATTTATTTGTACAGACAGTTTCATTGTAACATCCTTGGAACTAACTTTTAACCGAGTGGCACAAAAAAAGGTATTTATTACATTTTTATTGCTAGGTATAGATTTTTAGAAGCAGAGATTATAAAATATCAAGAATTGGATTCCAGCTCCAATTCTGCATTTCCCCGATGCCATAATGTTAAATGGAGCTAAATGCACATACATCTCTTGGCTATAATATATGACTCTGGAGAGGCTATGTCAAGGTCATTAAAGGGTATAGTCATTCGTAAATGGAAGTCATGTATGCCATGTTATTGGAGACATCCCAAAATGGCAGTTAGTTTATTTTATAGTGTATCACAGAATGGTAGAACTGGGAAGGACATTTTAAGATAATATCTTCTGATGCCTTTATTTTAAAGATAAGGAAATGAAGTACAGGGAAATTACAGTCTTTGTCCAAGGCTATGGAATACCTAATTACTATTTTTCCATAAATGTAATAAATCTATATTTAAAACTTGCATTCATTTTCCTGCAGAGAGAATGTATGCAAAAAAGTTTATAATGTATAAAGTAGAGAATACAGGGGTAGAGGTAAATGTGAAAATTGTTGCTGAAGAAGATTGGGGATTTTTCAAACTCAGAAGTTACTCATGCTCTATCGCTCTTTTTTAAATTTAGGAATTTGAATTAAAATCCTATTTACATATACCTGTATATGTAAATACTCAAGCAGACAGGTTACACAGAGACAGGTTAATTCTGTGTAAGAGTTATGAATGGTTGCTTAGCTTTTATTTATTGCATTTTTTTTTGTTGAATATAACAGGGCAATGGGGGAATCTGAGAGCTGGTGACAGGTATAGTGTCTGGTAAGAATTTACCTTTTCAGTAGGATAAGGGAAGGTGGCCTTAGAACCACAGGACAAGATTTACAATATTAGTTCTAAGAAGACCATGAGGCAAAGTGAGATGAGAACAATTTGTTAGAATTTAAGGATGTCTCTAGACAGCTTTTCTTCTTAAAGTCAAATAAAAACATACCTGTAGAATTATGATCCAGTTCTTCCTTTTCTGTTTTTTTTTTTTTTTTTTTTTTTATTTTTGAGACAGAGTCTTACTCTGTCACCCAGGCTAGAGTGCATCGGCACAATCTTGGCTGACTACAACCTCCGCCTCCTGGGATTCAAGCAACTGTCCTGCCTCAGCTTCCTGAGTAGCTGGGATTACAGGCATGCGCACTATGCTTGGCTAATTTTTGTATTTTTAGTAGAGACGGGATTTCACCATGTTGGTCAGGCTGGTCTCAAATTCCTGACATCATGACCTGCCCGCCTTCACCTCCCAAAGTGCTGGTATTAGAGGTCTTCCTTTTCTTAAAAACCAAACTTTCCAGATGGAGTTATTTAGTCCTAAGTCTCAGCTTGTAAACTTCAGCAAATTATTCTATGCCTTTGAGTCTCAATTTCCTCATGTAAGAATTAATTGAATAAGTGCATATACATCACTCGGAGCTGCACCTCACAAAGTGTGTGTGATCTCCATCATCTGCCTTAATAGTTAGTAGTTGAGCAGCAGCGGAACTGTCCACAGGCATCAATTTTCAAGGAGACATTAAGTTCCTTGAAAGGAGAAGGCATATTTAAAATAGGCTCGTGTTTGTTTATTACCTGTTTTACTTCACTTGTTTTCTACCATTTGGCAGCTTCTCTCACCAGACTTTTCTAACTTAAATTCTCATCTCTTTTCTGCATTCACATTAATGATGGCTTAGAATTTCCAGGACTACTTACAATAGAGTATTGTGTGACATTGATAAAGCAGGTATCATGGGAAGAAAACAGGTGTGGGAGTAGATAGTGGCAGTAAGTAGATAAAAAGTACAGTTTGGAGCATGTTGAGCTGAAAAGTTAATTGAAAATCTACGTGGGCTTTGTCTACAGGTCATCTGGAATTTGTGGCTCAGGCGAAAAATCAAGATTAGAGTAATGGCTTTGTCCCAAATCATTATTACAGATTCAATGTTTTTATTTATGGAAATGAATACAATTATAATCAAGGAAGAGCAGACAGAAAAGAGAAAGTCACCAAATTCAAAATATTAAGATTAAATTGGCAAACAGGTAAAAGGAGGAAGAAGAGAGTGTGACACCATTTCAGGATGTGGGGGTAGGACATAGGAACGAATGGTCAGGAAACTGGGAACTCTCATCTGGATTATGTTTCAAGGGATTAAAGATGAAACTTTTGAGAAAAAATTCCCCCAATTCTGTAATTTCCAAAAGGTTTTACAGATATGTAAGAAATTTACAGAAAGGCAGACAGTTAAGAAATCTCTGAAATTGAATAGAAAGAAATATCAGAGAATTAAATATTTTAGAAGAAGCAAGTATGAGAACTTGCAGCATAACTTTCAAGAAGAAACAGAGAAGTGTAGTCACTCCCTGTGTATTTATGGCTTTTAATTTGTTTTTATTTATTTCTATGCAATCTTTCCCTTTGGCTGTAGCTTTTGCATGTTTTTGAATCCCCTGTGTGGGATCCCATGTTTTTATATAACACTCTGTGCATTGCACAAAAAGTAGTGTTTAGCAGCCTTTTAAAACTTTTTGTTTAGGGACATAGGGAAATAGACATAATTAACAAACGTAGCCAAGCAGATGCAAATGCTACAACCCCTTCAGGACCTACTGAATATATCTGTTTTTCTTTCTGCTATAATTACATATAGTCATATCGTTTTTCCATTCAGAACTTACATATTTATTCTAGTCTTTCATCTAATAAATATTGATTGAGCATCTTCTAGGCATTTTTGGATCTCTGATTCTAATAAAGAGAGCACAGATAACTCAGATCAAATCTTCCACTCACAAAGATTTTGAAAGAAAACAATACAAAGCCATCTACTGGGTTGCGTGGGAGGGCTAACACATTATGGAAGCATAACTGGCTGTGATCTGGAAAAGGATTTTTAAAAAGGCAATTTAGGTCAGTATGCAGTGCCACTTTGGGGCAAGGGGATTTTGCTTGTTCCAGAATGGACAAATGGAGGGTCAAAGTTTGCACAAAACTTTTGACAACCTCTGGAGTCTCAGAGGAAGAGTCTGTAATCCAGAACCTTCCCAAATGTCAGATCTATGCTAAAAACTCTCCACTTTGGGCTGGAACTTCACAGTGACAAACCTCTGGCTTTGTGTGGCCAAGGATAAGGCAGACCGTCACAGAGACTGCAGCTCATATTTAAATCATCTTAGCTCCCGAAATTGAATCAAGCTGCTTCTGGATTATTGACTACTGAGGAGCCTGATGAAAGTAAAGAGAAATTCTCTTTTGAGGGAGGAAAAATCCTAGTTTCCAAATTACTTCTGCAAATAATTTGCAAATTCAATGTCATTTTTAAAATAAAAAAATCCAAAGAAGATGAGGAGATGACAACAAGAAAACTAAAGACAAGAAAACAGAAAGCAGATAAGACACACAACAAAAAAACAAGCCTTCAGAGCTCCAGATATGAGGTTATTGGATACAAACTTTAAAATATATGTGTTTAAAGAACTAAAACAAGATGGAGAATTTTGGTAAACAGTAAGAGTCTATAAACTATAAGGAAAAATAATAGAACTTAAAAAAATTAAAATTAAAAACTAATGGGTTCATTCTACAGCAGCATAGAGCATTTGCAATAATAGTATATTAAAAAATATTCTCAAAAAAATTGTTCATAATGAGATACCAAATGGTGAATGAGAGTAAGAAACATCAGAGAAATTGTAAGAATTCTAATATACATTTCTCTGAAGTCTTAGAAAAAGAAGTAGGACTTAGAGGTGGAAACACATTTTTGAAATATAAGAACTTTCTAAAATTGAAGTATGACATAAAGTCAAATATTCAAGAATCGCCATAAATAGCTGGCTGAAATCATGAGTAAATAGCACTTAGATGATAATATAGACACTGTAGAAAAGTAAAAAGAAAGGAAACATTTAAATATATAGCCAGAGACAGAAAGAGAAAATACTATCTCCAAATGTAAAACAAATTGTTAGTTAGATTTTCACAGATGAAAACTAGAAAAAATAGAATTATATGTATAAGGATCTGGAGGAAAATGCCGATCTAGAATTATTTTGCAAGTGAATATATCTTTTAAGAATGAAATGGAAATAATGACATTTTCAGATTAACAAAAACTAGGAGAATTCCTCAACACCTGACCCGCTGTAAAATACATACACATGAATTTCTTCATGCTAAAGTAAAATTACTAGCAGGGATGTCAGATATTTAGCAAGGGATAATTAAAATGAAAATAATGAAGAGCTAAATCTAAATCAAAATTGAACAAAACAAAATTAATTTCTATTGGGGCATACACACACGCACGTGCATATATGAAGGGAGATCTCTGTCTCTCTCTCTCCTTTCACACTGAGAAAATACAAAGGATGTGTAAGAAAAATACACAAAGCACTCATACACTGAATAGTAAGACAAGGAATATAATTTGTAAAAGTGGGCAAAATATTTAAATACACATTTTATCAAAGATATGCTAATGGCTAATAAACAAATAAAAATATCCTCAACATTATTTGTTGTTAAGGAAATGCAAATTAAGATAACAATGAGATGTAGATGCATTTTATTGTATGCAATTATATCTCAGTATCCTGTTTAAACATGTAAAAAATTAAATGGGCTAAATACTGTTATTTAAAAGCAAATAAGAAAACCAAACCATACTATATGATATTTAATGAAACACATTCATCACATAAAGATACATAAAAAATGAGAAGGAAGTGTGGAAAAGCTACCATATATAAATAACCAAATAATTTTTAAAAATAACTGCCAATGAACGCAATTAAGGTAGAAGGAAAGAATACAGAAAAAAAACAGGAAAATAAAACACAAAATATGAATGTGTGTGGTATATTGCTAAAGCAGGCTTTGAAGAGACATGCATAACTGTGAAAACCCCTGTCAGGAAATAGTAAGATGTCAGATCAATATTCTAACTTCCACTTTAAGAAACTAGAACAAGAAAAGCTAATTAAACTCACAATAAGTAGAGGAAAGGAAATAGAAGTTAGAACGACAACAAAAAAGAACAAGGAAATAAAAATTATGAAGAAAATAAAACAAAAAATTTTTAAGTAATGAAATTCACAAATGTTTAGCTGTATTGAACTAGAAAACAAAAAGAATAAGACACAAGTTTCCAAATATCAGAAAAAAAGAGGACATCTCTAATGACACTACATATTTAGAAAATTCTAAATGAATATCTTGAATAATTCAGTTAGACACCTAAAATAAAAATTAAACACCTAAAATAAAATGATTAACTCTAAGAAAACAAATTAGCAAAACTAACATTCAAAGAAATGAAAAATATGAATATACATATATCAAATAAAATCATTTAACTAATAATTAAAATTTTTCCTACAAGAAACTTTCATGTCCAGACGTCTTCACCAGTAAATGTTATCAAATATTTAAGGAAGATAGTGACAATCTTTTAGAAATGCCGTCAAAAAATAGAGAACAATTTCCAACTTGTTCTACATGGCCAGTATCACCCTGACACTAAAGACAAAGATAGTACAAGAAAGTAAAACTACCGATGCCCAGCCCTAACAAAGATATTGGTAAAATCTTTACTGTTAGCAAATCAAATCCAACATTTTAGAAAAAGGGCTATGAATCATTAAGAAATGTCATGTACCTCAGGAATGCAGGATAGATTTCACACCTAAAAAATCACTTAATGAAATGCACAATGCAGGCAGGAATAAAATAAAGAACAAACACTACATGGTCATCCTAATAGATGAAGAAAATGCATTTGAAAAATGAAAAACCCATTCATGTGAAACTGTCTCACTCAACTAGCAATAGAAGAGCAAATTCTCAAACTCATTAAGTGTCTCCAGAAATACAGTAACGTAGCAGGAGAGGTCTGAATGTTCACTGCTTTCCCCTGAAGGCAGAAAATAAGACAAAGATGTTCACTTTCATCAAAAGTAAAATAAAACCAACAAAAACAAAAAAGACTCTAGATTGGAAAGGAAATCATAAACTTGACTTCTTTCACAAATAACATAAACCTGAATCCTCGATGTAGAACATCCTTGAGAATTCACAACACACACACACACACACACACACACAGGGAAGCACACAGAATTAGAACTAAAAAATGAGTTAAACGTAGTCTCAGAAAATAATGATATCATATAAATATCAGTTGTATTTCTATATACTAGCAATAAAACAAAGAGAAAATAATATTAAGAAAAAACCTATATCATCAAAAAGAATAAAATATGTCAAAATAAATATTTGGAAAGCAATGTGAAATGTACGATAAAAAGACAAACAATAGTCAGAGAAACCTAAGATGGAAATAAATTGAAACGTATTACATTTTTACGGGTTGTATGACAATATTTTTTCCAACATTAACAATAAATCAACATAATCACAATTAAAAAAAAAAAAAAAAACTCCAACAGGCTTCTGTTGGTAGAACTTAACAAACTGACCTAAAATGTATTTTAAAATGCAAAGGACCCCAAATAGCTAAACCCGTTTTGAAAAGAATATCAAAAGTGGGGATACAAACTATCCAATTTCAAAATTGAGTCTAAAACCACAGTAATCAAGAGAGTATGGGATTGGTGCAAGGAAAGGCATAGAAGTAAATGAGACAGAACTGAGACTCCAGAAATAAGCCTTCATTATTATGGTCAATTGAATTTTGACTAACATGTCATAAAAGTTCATGGAAACGATAATTTTTTCACAAATGATGTTGAGGCAATTGGTTATTCACACACACACACATACACACACACACACACAAACAAATAACATAGATCTTTATCTCACGTTACACACAAAAATCAACTCAAAATGGAAATTGACCTAAAGGTAAGGGCAAAGTTACTGAATTTGCAGAAAAACATAAGAGAAAATGTTAATAATAAAGCAGATTCATAAAAGAATGATTTGATAAAATTAAATTCATTAGAATTAAGAACTTTTGTGCTCCAAGTACATTAATGAAGTGATTTTTTTTAAAAAGTCACAAACAAAGAATACATTTGTATATTATATATAGTGTTAAGGACATTTGAATGTGTAAAGAATTTATAACTCAATTACAAGACAGACAACTCTGTTCCTTTTTTCCTTTTTCTTTTTTTGAGACAGGGTCTCACTCTGTTGCCCAGGCTGGAGTGCAGTGATGTGAGCACAACTCACTGTAAACTTGAATTCCAGGGCTCAAATGGTCCCTCTCGGTCTTTCAAAGGGCTGGGATTATAGCCACATTGCCCGGACGATTGACCATATTACTCAGCATCCTACACTGGAAATCTCTGAATATAAATGAAAACATATGTCTATACAAAAATATACAGCCAAATCAAATATTCACCATAAGATTATTCATAATATTAAAAAACAGGAAATAATTTAAGTGTCCACCATCTGGTGAATTGATAAATAAAATATGCCTACAATGGGCTATTCTGCAGTAGGAAAAAAGGAGGAAATACTAATACATACTACAATATGGACAAAACACAGAAATGTGCAATGGAATCATACAATATGTGTCACCTTTGCCATCTGGTTACATTTATTGTATGACTTTGATTATATAAAATATCAAAAAGTGCACGTTTTATAGATAGAATGGTTTGTGGTTACATAAAGTTGGTATGGATGTGGGGATTAACTAAAAATAAGCACAAGGGACCTTTTGGGAAAATGTTCTGAAACTAGATTTTATTGATGCTTGTACAACTCTACAAATTTAAAACATCGTTGAATCATACATAAGTGAAATTTATGGCCCATCATTTGTACCTCAATAAAACCGAGTTAAATATTAGTTAAGTTAAAGTTAAGAATGTGAAACAATTAAAAATAGAAAAATTTTAGGGATATAGACTAGCAGAAAAATAATTGCCACATAAATAACAAAAATTCCTTCTAACAATATATTGTATTCTATATACAAAAAGTATAAATCAATAAAAATAAATGCCATATAAAATGCACAAGTGACTTCAACAGGTCCTTTATAATAGATGGTATTTAATTGCTCAATAATCATAAGTCCTCAACCTCATCACTGCTCAGAGAAATGTAAATTAAAACCTCATTAAGATACCATTACAGTAACACTAAAATGGCTAAAATTTTTGTCTGAAGAAATATTACTGCTCTTGCGTACACCAAGCATGTGGATCTTGCACGCACTTTCTGAGGAGGTGTACGTTGGTACACAAGTCTAGAGACCTATGATGTGCAGCATGCTCAAGAGATGTGGCCAAGAGACCCTCATAAGCTTACATTCTCAGCAAAGCCAAAGCCTGGACACAAATCACATGCTCATCAAACTATAATGGATGAATATATCATGCTATATAAATTTAATGGGCTGCAGAAAGAAGCAGCAGCAATTTATAGGCATCTATGACGATAAGCTCCCATCATAGACACACAATGTTGTGCAAAATAAGACAGGTGTAAAATACATATTGTATGATTCTACCTCAAAAACTTAAATGTTCAGAAGACTATAATTTAGGATTCGAGAATATAAGCTCATGTACTACAATTATAAAGAAGCCAAGGGGGTGATTAATAAAACAGAACAATTAAGGGGTTGAAGGTGTATTGATTTTCAAAGGTATGAAAGAATTTCTGTCAATTGGCAGTGCTCTCAACCTGCACTGGATGGTGGTTATGCCAGTCTTAGCTTTGTGAGAAACCATTCATCTGCACATAGATTCCTTTGTGCCCTTTGTCTATACATATCTGGTATTTCACAAGGATAAAGAAGAAGAAAAGAATTTTATTTAGTATGGAACTTACATGGAAGTATAAATTTTTGGTGAAAAATTTATCTGAGAAGAGGAAATAAGTATTTCTGACCAGGATGACATCTGAACACTTTTTAGAAAATAGTAATCATCAGTACATTCATAACTTATTAAGTAGCTCTCAAAAGTTTGCTGTGTTGAAATATTCCTTTAGGAGAAAAGGGGCTATTGAAAATGAAAAACAAGTATCCTTGGATAGTCACACCATGATGGATTAATTATTCTTCTAACTTTCTACATGCTGTGACCTGACACTCCCATTGGTGGAGGAGGAGGATTGGAGGAGGATTGGATTGGGCACTCCCATTGGAGGAGGATTGCAGATGGGTAAAGAACACCATTCCACTGCTCAGATTTATGATGTTTTGGTCTAAATAATCAATATCATGGTATTACTAATAAATATCTGCTAACAAGTCTAACAAATTGGACTGTATTATTTTACCATCCTTTAGGGAGCAAACCCTATTCTACAGGCTTAATAATATGATTTTTGTCCCCAGCTCTTTACCCATCTCTGAATAGGCTGGTGTCTCCGCTGATGAAGCAGCACCTGACTACTCACTCTAACATAGCCCTGCCATATTTATCAATATTTGGAATTACTTGTGTATATGTGCGTTTATTTCATAACTCCCTGCCCCATCAAACTGTATGCCTCAATAAAAAGCATGGGTGTAGAGACCCCACTGCACCAGCAAAAGTGAATTTGCTGGCTGAATAATTTAATTTCAGTGCCCACTTCTCTGCCCATGTCTGAGAAAAAAGAGTCACAAGAAAGTAGATGTTTGTCTCGTTGGCTTTAACATCAATAACAAAGAAATTCTCTCCTACAGCCTATGTGGCCTAAGAATGGTGCACAACCTTTGTCTCTTGGTTTCTGTCAAGTATGACCTTAAAGAGGAACGTCGCTAAACCAATGGTGTGTTGGAGATGTGGCTGCAAGCAGCCGGAGAGTCACTCAGCCATTTTTCACAGCTTGCGTCTCAGTGGTGTAACCAGTTTTCTGTATTTTCTGTGTTCACGTAAAATTCTAAGCTTCTGAAGATAAAACGTGAAAAAGGAGGAGACCAATTTTGTCCTTAGCGTATCCACATGTCCAATGTGTTGCATTATGTCAGAAAACATAAATTGTAGAGCAGCAGAATGATTAACTATTTTGACTCCACAACAAAACACTTCTGTGCCACTAAAACTCATAGGGTTTTGAATAAAATAAATAGGAAAAAGTTTCTTAAGAAATTAATAAAGAGACTTCCGTATCCCAAACACAATAATTTTGTATGTAGAGTTCTGGATAAAAAATATCTGCTGAATAATTTTCCTGACAATTTAATTATGTCTAACTGATTAGCAACTCAGTGGAATAGATAATTTCTGAGATACAATTTAAAAATTTCTAGCAACGACTCAACAGTAAACATCAACACAATTAAAAATGAACAAATAACTGGACTATGCATTTATTTTAAATTTTTGATTAATTATTTTTAACTTCAGAATCAGGGGTTACATATGCATGTTTGTTACATGGGTATCCTGTGTAATGGTGGGAATCGGGCTTCTGGTGTTCTCATTATGCAAATATTGAATACTGTACCCAGTACATAATTTTTCAACCCTCAGCCCTCCATCCTACCTTCCCCCGTTTTGGAGTCCCCAGTGTCTATTATTTCCATCTTAATGTCCATATGTTCCCATTGTTTAGCTTCCACTTGTCAGTGAGAAGATGTGACATTTGATTTTCTGTTTCTCAGCTTACTTAAGGGGCTATAATGCCTCCAGCTCCATCCACGTTGCTAGGAAAGGACATGACTTTATTCTTTTTTAATGGCTGAGTAGTATTCCATGGTATAAACACACCACATTTTCTTTATTCAGTCAACTCTTGATGGACAGTTAGATTTGTTCCACAACTTTGCTATTGTCAACAGTGCTGTATAAACATAGAAATGCAGATGTCTTTTGGGTAAAGCAATATCTTTTTCTTTGGGTAGATACCTAATAGAGGAATTGTTGGGTCAAGTGACAGTTCTATTTTTTGTTCTTTGAGATATCTCCCTGCTGTTTTGCAAAGTCAAACGGATATTTCTCAGAAGGAAAAATAGAAGCTTCCAACAAACACAAGCAACATCACTAATCATCAGAGAAATGTAAATTAAAATCACATTGAGATATCATCTTAACCCCGTGAGAATGGTTATTATTAAAAATAAAAAAAATCATGGTGAAGCCCCATCTCTACTAAAAATACAAAAATTAGCCGGGTGTGGTAGCACGTGCCTATAAAGCCCAGCAACTAGGGAGGCTGAGGCAGGAGAAATGCTTGAACTTGGGGCTGGGAGGTTGCAGTGAGCCAAGATGGTACCACTGCACTCCAGCCTGGACAACAGAGAGAGACTCTGTCTCTCAAAAAAAAAAAAAATATATATATATATATATATATATATATATATATAAAGCGAAAAACTGATGCTTCTGTGGACGTGGAGAAAAGGGAATGCTAACACACTGTTAATGGGAATGTAAATTGGACTACATAGTTCTTCCAAAAAGACTTAGGAATAACCAACAAGCACATAAAAAAGATGTTAGGCTAATCATTAGGGAAATGCAAATCAAAACCACAAAGAGATACCACTTCACATGCATTAAGATAACTATAACAAAAAAAAAAAAAAGAAAATATCAAGTATTGGCATGGTGAAGGAGAAATATAACCCTGTGCATTGTCAGTGGGAATGTAAAATGCTACAGCCTCTGTGGAAAATTATATACCTGTTCCCCCAAATATTGAAAGAAGGAACTTGAACAGATATTTGTACCCTCATGTTCATAGCAAGAATATTCAAAATAGCCAAAGATACAAACAACTCAAATGTCCATCAATAGATGAATGGATAGACAAAATGTGATATATGGATACAGTGAAGTATCAGTCTTTAAAAAAGAAGAGAATTTGGACACATACTCCAACGTAGATGCACCTTGAAGACATGACACTAAGTGAAACAAGCCAGACAAACAGAACAAATACTATACAATTTTATTTATATGACGTACTTAGAATAGTCAAATTCATAGAGGCAGATGTTAGAATACAGTTGCCAGTTATTGGAAAGACAAATAATGGTGAATTGTTGAATAGTTCCAGAGTTTTAGTTTGGGAAGATGAGAAATTTCTGGAAATGGATGATGGTCATGTTGCATAGCAATGTGATGTTTAATGACAATGTCATACTTAATGACAATGGACTGTGCACATAAAAAATGTCTAAAATGGCAAATAATATATTAGGCATAGTTCTCCACAGTAAAAAATGTTCTCTAAGTTTACCCCTTAACCAAATATTGCAGTCAGTGTGTGCATTACATCTCCTTCCCACTTTGGAGTAAGTGAGGCTTCTTAAGTTTTTTTTGTTCCTGAGCACTACATATCCATCTAGATCTAATTCTGTTTTCTGGATACATCATTCCTTTATGTTCTTGTTTCTAGGCACCCAGAAGTCTTCTATTCTCCATTTTTTTACAATTTAGTTTCGGGCACATTACTTACATTAGCTAGTAGAACTT
The DNA here is from genome assembly GCF_001604975.1 of Cebus imitator. Taxonomy (NCBI): domain Eukaryota; kingdom Metazoa; phylum Chordata; class Mammalia; order Primates; family Cebidae; genus Cebus; species Cebus imitator. The sequence continues at coordinate 787,280 of NW_016107540.1, read as the reverse complement.
GTCACCTTCACAAGAAGCCTTTCATTCCCATGGTTTGATTCTCCAGCTCTCAACTTCCTGTCTGTAGAGAGTGTGGAAGTACATACTGCTATAAAGGGAAAACTGGAGGTTTGCATGGAGATAAAAATGCTTTGAAAATCACCCAAACCTCAAAGTAAATGCACATGCAAGAAATAAACTTTTGTAGTTTTAAGCACTTTCTGATTGATACAGCAAATTCAAACACATCACGTCATCAAAAATTAAAACATTTGATGGTATCATATGTGAGAAATGAATGGCTTCTCTCATGCTCTACTGGTAGCAGTAAAAATTGATGCATATATACTGGAAGACCAATTTATTTATGATATTTAAGATGCACATATCCCATCAGGGAGTGATTTCACATCCTAATATAAGATGTGAAGAACCACTCCCACATGAAGATAGACATATAGAGATGTTCAGTATAGTGTTGTTTTTAACATTCACATATCAGAAATAAATTAAATGTCAATTAATAGAGCAATGACATAGAAATGATATTTATAAACAACATAAAACACTAGGCTGCCACCTATGAAACATAAAACAGCTCTCTATGTGTGAAATGAGTTTCAAGGTACAGTATTGGAGAGTCTCATGATAATTTGAGCTCAGTGATACAATTTATGTAACACAAATTCAAATTCCAAATATTTAAAAGGAACTCTTAGGTAAACTCCTTGGTATACAGGTCTAGAAGAATTCATGCCAGGATTTACAATTACAATTACAGTTCTAACATCAGTGAAAGGAAAGGAATTGGAAGTACTGCAAAAAAGGACTTTGTCTTCTCTAACAATGTTCGATTTATTGTGACAGGGGTCTATTCACATATTCCTCATGTATTCACAAGGCAATACCTTTGAGTTCCCCTTTTGATAATAGAAGACTAAGTAATTCAGACCAACCAGGTCTATGAGAAAAACTTCAAAAGCTAAAAACAACTAAATAACTGCTTCTGAAATAATGAGGGAGCTAAAAGGAAGTGAAGAATTACACAGTCAAGATCAAGGAAAGAAAACAACTTAAGCAAGCTGGGCATTTGGGATAACAAATGCAGATGCTGATTTTAAAAGATTAGAAGCTGAAAACCTGAGCAGGTTTTGGAACCTTTGTCAGGTGTAGACAAACACAAACTGAAATCCTAGAACCCACCAATTTCAGGAAGGACTTTTCACCTATATATTTTGGGGATTGAGATGTGAAAGGCTGCATCATACATAAGGATTAGACCAGATATAACCAGGCACTTAAAGGATAGGAACTTATAATAAGTTATAAGGGGATCAATTAGATAATGGAAATAGACCAATAAAAATCCAAATAATGAAGTTTTCAAATGCAGATTTTTAACATAACTATGTTAAGATATAAAAGAAAATTAAAGAAAAAACTCAGAATTTCAGGAGAATACTGAAAAAAATGGAAATTATAAAAAGAAAAATTAAAGTTAAGGAATCAATGGAAGGATTTAACAGCTGGTTAAACATAAAAATTAAAACAATGGCATACCGAAATGAGGAATAGAAATAATACTCTGTGAAATGTGAGGAGAAGAAATTAAAATGTAAAATGTAAACTACAAGATTACAGAATTGCTGCAAGAAGAATACCAGTAGTAGAATCTTAGTGGGAAAGGGGAGGATAGTGCAGTTACAATATTGAAGATATCATAGTTGAGGATTTCCCAAAATTGACAAAGGACATCAAGCCAAGATAGAAGATGCATTATGAACCATAAGCAGGGTATACCCAAACAATCAGACACCTAGCCACATAAAAATGATACAGCTAAAAGACAAAGAGCATGTGTTTTAGTCTGTTTTCACACTGCTGATAAAGACATACTCAAGACTGGGAAGAAAGATTTAATTTGACTTACAGTTCCATATGGCTGGGGAGATCTCACAATCATGGTGGAGGGTGAAAAGCCCTTCTTACATGCTGGCAGCAAGAGAATGAGGAGGAAGCAGAAGTGAAAACACCTGATAAACCCATCAGATCTCATGAGACTTACTCACTGTCATGAGAATAGCATGGGAAAGACAGGCCCCCATGATTAAATTTCTTCCCACTCAGTCCCTCCCACAACATGTGAGAGTACTTGGAGATAAAATTCAAGTTCAGATTTGGTTGGGGACATATCATTCTGTCCCTAGCATGTCTCTAATTTGATGTCCTCACATTTCAAAACCAATCAGGCCTGGCTGGGAATAGCGGCTCACACCTGTAATCTCAGCACTTTGGACAGCCGAGCTGGTTGGATCATGAGGTCAGGAGATCAAGGCCATCCTGGCCAACATGGTGAAACCCTACCTCTACTAAAAATATAAAAATTAGCTGGGCGTGGTGGTGCGTGTCTGTAATTCCAGCTACTTGGGAGGCCGAGGCAGGAGAATTGCTTGAACCAGGGAGTTGGAGGTTGCAGTGAGCTGAGATCACACTACTGCACTCCAGCCTGGCAACAGAGTGAGACTCCATCTCAAAAAACAAAACAAAACAATCAAAACAATCAAGCTTTCCCAACAGTCCCCCAAAGTCTTTTAACTCATTTCAGCATTAACTCAAAAGTTTACAGTCCAAAGACTCATCTGAAACAAGTCCCTTCCACCTATGAGACTATAAAATCAAAAGCAAGTTAGTTACTTCCTAGATATAATGGGGTTACAGTCATTAGATAAATACATCCATTTTAATTTGGAGGAATTGGCCAAAACCAAGGGTGTTTAGGCCCTGTGCAAGTCCAAAATCCAGTGGAGCAGTCAAATCTTAATGCTCCAAAATGATCTCCTTTGATTCCATGTCTCACATCCAGGTCATGCTGATGCAAAAGGTGATTTCCCATAGTCTTGAGCAGCTCTGCCCCTGTGGCTTAGCCCCTTTCTCCTGGCTGCTCTCACAGCCTGGCATTGAGTGTCTGCAACTTTTCCAGGCACACAGTGCAAGCTGTTGGTGGATCTACCATTTTGGGGTCTGGAGGACAGTGGACTTCTTCTCACAGCTCTGCTAGGTGGTGCCCAAGTAGGGACTCTGTGTGGGGCTCTGACCCCACATTTCCCTTCTGCAATGCCTTAGCAGATGTTCTCCATGAGAACTTTACCCCTGCCCCTAACTTTTGCCTGGACATCCAGGCATTTCCATACATCTTTTGAAATCTAGGCCAAGGTTCCCAAACCTCAATTCTTGACTTCTGTGCACGCACAAACTCAACATCACATGGAATCTGCCAAGACTTGGGGCTTGCACCCTCTGAAGCCATAGCCTGAGCTGTACCTTGGCCCCTTTTAGTCATGGCTGAAACGGCTGGGACACAGAACACCAAGTCCCTAAGCTGCACACAGGATGGGGACCCTGGGCTTGGTGGCACACAAAACCATTTTTTCTTCCTATGCCTCTGGGCCTGTGATGATAAGGGCTGCTGGGGAATATCTATGACATGCCATGGAGACATTTTCCCCATTGTCTTAGAAATTAACATTTGGCTTCTCATTACGTATACAAATTTCTTCAGCTGGCTTAAATTTCCCCTAAGAAAATGGGGTTTTCTTTTATATCATATTGTCAGGCTGCAAATTTTCCAAACTTTTATGCTCTGCCTCCCTTATAAAATGGAATGCCTTTAATAGCACCCAAGTCAGCTCTTGAATGTTTAACTGCTTAGAAATTTCTTCTGCCAGATACCCTAAATCATCTCTCTGAAGTTTAAAGTCCCATAAATCCCTAGGGTGTGGGCAAAATGCCTCCAGTCTCTTTGCTAAAACGTAGCAAGAGTCACCTTTATATCAGTTCCCAACAAGTTCCTCATTTTCATCTGACAACATCACAGCCTGGACATTATTGTCGATAATGCTATCAGCATTTTCGTCCAAGCCATTCAATGAGTCTCTAGGAAGTTCCAAAAACTCTAAAGTTCCAAACTTTCTTATATTTTCCTACCTTCTTCTACACCATCCAAACTTTTCCAAGATCTGCCTGTAACCCAGTTCCAAAGAGGCGTCCACATTTTTGGGTAACTTTTCAGCAGTGCCCCACTCCTCTGATACCAATTTACTGTATTAGTCTGTTTTCATGCTGCTAATAAAGACACACCCGAGACAGGGCAATTTAAAAGAACAAAAAAAAGTCTAATTGTAATTACAGTTCCATGTGACTGGGGAAGCCTCACAATCATGGCAGAAGGCAAAGAGGAGCAAGTCAAGTTTTGCATGGATGGCAGCATGCAGAGAGAGAGATTGGGCAGGGAAACTCCCCCTTATGATATTGTCAGATGTCATGAGACTTATTCGCTATCAGAAGAACTGTGAGGGAAAGACCTGACCTCATGATTCAATTACCTACCACTGGGACCCTCCCACAACACATGGAGATTCAAGATGAAATTTGGGTGGGGATACAGCCAAAACATATCATTATGAGAAAAATTAACAAGCATTCAGAGGTAGAAGACATATTACCTTCAAAAGACAACTGACTTTTCAAAAATATACATTAAAGCCACAACCAATGGTATGCGTTACCCAATTTGAAAGAAAATGCTTGCAAACCTATTATTCCTTACCAATTATAAATGTGTGTTAAGAATGAAGCTGTAAAGGAAAAAAAATAATGACCAGTAACCCTTTGCCAACACACTATTCCAAGGTTTTTTTTTAGGCAAAAGAAAAGTAACCCATTAAAAATCAATCAAAAACCCTACTGAGCTCATTTGTAAGAATAAATTCCAGGGTGATTGTTGATCTTAAGTTGTAAAAGATAAAATTTAAAATCATAGGGCTTCCCATGTTCATTGCAGCACTTATCATAATAGCAAAGACATGGAGTTGTGGATAAGAAGAAGAAAATGTGCTGTATATATACACCATGGAATACTACACAGCCATGAAAAAAATCATGTTTTTGCAGCAACATGGATGCGGCTGAAGGACATTAGCCTAAGTAAATTAACACAGGAACAGAAAACCAAATAATGCATGTGCACACTTAGAAGTGAGAAATGAACACTGGGTACTCATGGACAAAAAGATGAAAACAATAGATACCAGGGACTTTGAAAGACAGAAAGAAGAGAGCAGGGCAAGGGTTGAAAAACTAACTCATGGGTACTATGCTTACGTCCTGGGTGATGGGACCAATTGTACCCCAAATCTCAGCATCACACAATATATCCAGATAACAAAGCTGAACGTATACCCCTTGAATTTAAAATAAAGGTTGAAATTATAATAAATTAATAAATAAATAAAAATAAAACAATAGTCCTTCTAAGAGGCCTTCAAGAATAAAACTCCTGTGTCATGTCAGGCTGAGAAAGGTATCTTAACATAAAAGTGTCAATCATAAGTGAAATTTGATTAAAATAAACCACCTTAAAATTAAGAATTTTCATTCAGCTAAAGACTTTAGAATAGAAAGCTACCAGACAACACAAAAGCAAAACATTATGACAAGGACAGGTGCTTTTCAAAGTAGGTACCTTCTGTGGTAGGCAGCTTCCTAACTGGCTTTCGATGATGCTTATTTCCAGGTAGTCACACGCTGTCTAATTCCTTCCTCTTGAGTTCAGCCTGGACATGGATACTAATTAGATTCTGATTATGCAACAGAGCAAAAGTGAAGAAAAATCATTTCCAAGATTAGGTTTTAAGGAGACTGTAGCTTTCAGCATGGGCACCTGCTCTCACTCTTTGTCGGCTCTTTCTGAGCGAAGCAACATGCGTGTGTCCTGAAGAGCCCTGTGGGGAGCCCACAGGGTAACTGTCAGCCAGACCCAAGGTCTGCCAATCACTGTGTGAAGGGGCTTGGATTTGGATCTCCTGCTCGCTGGGCCTGGAGAAAATTACAACCCAGTGGCCACGCTGACTGTGGCTTTGTGCAAGACCCTACAAAGACACTTGCTAAGCTGTGCTCAGACTCCTGACCCAAGGAACTCAAGATATAACATGTATGTTGTGTCACATGTAAGCCAGAAAATGTCGGGTGATGTATTATGCACCAACAGGTAATTAATACATACCCAACTGTTCAATAAATATTTATAAAGCACCTTAACATCATTATTCACTAGGAATAACCAAAATAAGATACCACTATACAATGATCAGAAAGGCTAAAACTAGCAATAAATTTTGATCTTACTATCTACTGATTTCAAGCAATAGAAATTATCATGCATTGCTGGTTGAAATATAAATTGGTATAAACATTTGGGAAAACAGATTAAATACGTGTATAATCTTTAACCCTGCAGTTACATCTTAGTTCGATAGGACACATGAAAGAAATGAGCATTTGCAAAAAGACACACAATATTGTTCATGTCACTGTTGTTTTTATTTACAATATCCCACAACTAGAAACATTTAAAATATGGATTATGGTTAGAAAGGAAAAATTAATTATATAAACACAAGGAAATACTGTAAACTACCAATGAAAAAACGCACATACAGTTACACACAAAGGCACATATGAAGTCACGAACACAATTCACAGCATAAAGGAATGATTAACACAAAAGAACATAAGCTGTTTTGTAAGACGAGGTTTAAAAACAGGGACTTAGTCATCATCTAATCTGATGAAGGCCTAAATAGGTAAAAACGTGGTGGTAGGTGAATTTACTCTTACTGCTTAAACTGAGACGTCCACCTTCTGCTCTCCCACATCAGTGCCCCTGGTTCTTGAGCCTTGGGATGCAGACCTGGACTTACACCAGTGGTTCCCTTACACCTGTGGGCTTCTCCTGAAACTGCCCGGCTGGCTACCGGGGCTTCCAGTTTGCACAGAGCAGCATGCAGGACTTCTCAGCCTCCATCATCATGACAGCCTATACCTCATGATAAATCCTATTTCTGTATCCATATTTATCCAGTTGGTACTATTTCTTTAGACAACCCTGACTACTACAAGTATTAAGGCAGGGTAAGTGAATGCCAGCTCTTTTAATAGGGGGCCATCTAAGGTATTGGAGGTAAGGATTTTCTAAGCTCCATGGGGTTACTTGAGTGTTCTGTGGACTTTTCTGTACATTCCTTATACTTCCAAAAATTAAAAATAAATAAAAAGTAATTCTTTTAAAAAAAGAAAGTTACCCTCTGCAACCTTTCTATTTCACAGAGGGAAGCTTATTTTTCACTGCAAACTGTATGTCAAAATTTAACCCTAACAGCCTTTGGAAGGAAGATATTTCTCTCAGATTTGGATGATATGTTGACTGCATGCTCGTTTCATTGTCAATTATTAGATTTGTCTGCTATTGTAAATATTTTAGTAGGAATCTAAGAGAAGTCCTACTGGAAACCGTTAATTTGTGGAGCAAAATATTACCTTTCTAGAATCTAAATATCTCTTTTTTAAAGTTATTAAAAACGAACAAAGTGATTTATTATAAGGCATCACTATTTCTATATGTTAGTAAAAGTTCTTAAAGTAATAAAATGCCACTTCTGTAAGATATAGTAAAACTCATAAGCCATACATTACATTTAGAAAGTAGAGGTGGCAATCAAATTGGTAGAAATATTTTGTAAAAAGTAAAATATATTTAAGAGCTTTAATAGAGTTTATTTTCTTCACAAATGTGTTTCTTTGAGCAATTTCTCATGAGAAGATACTATGTTAATAATATTAAAAGCAAAGATAAACTGAAAATGACTCAATATAAGTAGTAAGTAGTTAAATAAACCATTTACTGTAAAAAATAAGATACTAAGAGAAGACTAAACAGAAGATGTTAAAATGAAATGATTGAAAATGTAAGTGTATAAAATTGTTGAATTCAATAAAATATGAAAGGGAAAATCATTATAGAATGAAAGAAGTGGTGTTGAAAAAGAAGGTGACCGTGTTATTGCGGTTTCATTTTTTTTTCTGAAATTTTCAAATTAAAATAGTTCAGGTATTACATTGACAATGCAAAAATAAATGTCCATCATGAATTTTAAATGACTAAGGTGCTGCACTACACATGCTGTGTTCCTGGTTGATGATTTTAAAGACAGAAAAGTTGAGAGTTCAAGATTGTTTGGGATCAGATTCTGAGAGATCACCATCAACTTTTTGTACTATCACTAAATGTGACTATTACTACAACTTTGTCATCTGATTTAATTTATATGTCTATGTGCCTCTAGCCGAATGTGATAACCATCTTGGAGGCAATTCTGACAGCATAGGGTAATAACACTCTTAATTTGTTTTCAGCAGCTTTAGAATGAAGGGTAAGGAGACCTATAATTTATTCCAGTTTTCCAGCTTCTGCCTATATGACCTTTGGTGTAAACTTTCTATTTCTTCCTCATTCCCCAAAAAATCAATGGATTATAACAGTGCATATATAAGGTACCTTCACACTTCCAGTTTTTCTGGATTAGTGTATAATTTCACTAGCCAAGTAAGCTGGTTATATTAATTTATTACTTTTATAATTCTGATGCTGAAAACATTTTTTTTCTAGTTAATAGCAAACGGGAGTTTATTTGCAATTACTGGGAAACTCCCTAGAGACAGTAGTTACAATGGTAATTAGCATCACAGTTTGAATTAGCTTGATCATTATCTAAAAAATTAACTGATTTGCTGACATTTTGATGATTTATTTTCTTTCTGAGATGGCAGCAGCTCACCCAGGCACATTTAAAATTGTCTGTGAATTGTATAAACTCACCATCAATTTCGAGGTATTTTATTTTAATGTTGCAGCACAGGAATTTTTTACAACATTACAGTTAACCTAATGGAGCATGTTTTGGTTTTAAGTTGCAACTAATTGAGAGAAATATTATTACACTTCTCATAGGAAGTTCTGCACTGAACTTCTCTAAAATACACTATTCTACCCTGCTGTTTCAAATTTTGATTTATATTTCATTCTCTGCTGGCTAGCTTAGAGTGAAATACAATAATTTATGTAGGTACTTATAATTTTTATTTGTTAACTTCTGTAAAAGACATACAACAGGACAGCATGTTCTATGAAGTCATTCCTTTCCAGAAATATCCTACAGTCATGGAACACAGGCTAAAGTTATTTGACAGAATTTTGCAATTAAATTGACAAACAGCATGTTAGGGTCTAGAAGCATAGAATGTCATCTCTGCATTTGATTGGTCTCATAATGACTCTCACTCAAATTTTTTAAAAAGGCTTTAACATGTAAACAAATTTCCTAGTTGGCTTAATTTTTACAGTTTCTTTTAAGATCTTCTGCATGTGTTGCCTTATTAGGAATAATCAGGTAACCGGAAGAAGGCAAAACAACTTAAAGATGTCTCCCGCTATGGGACTGGTAGGGACAGGGTAGCTGTTACAGCCAGGGCCCTATATCCAGGGAAGTGGTTGAGCTACAGGGAAAGACATGACACTAGGAATGGCACTGGGGCTGGAAAACATTCATCAATTCCTTTTTTCTAGATGTGTTCTCCTGTGTGTTTTTTCATTTAGGAGTCTTATGCTTCCTACCTGATAAAGTGAAAAAAATTTACCTGAAAGTTTACTTGTTCATCCATCATTCATCATTCAGAACGTATTGCAGAACTCAAGGTTCAGAGCCCTAGAGGAGAGGCCTATATGGAGACTATGAAGACCGCATTTTATTTCTGAGCCAGCTCAGCATGCATAGGGGAAATCAAGAGGAAATCAACACACCATTGGGCAGCTCCTGCCATCAGCAACCTGGGCTTTGCAGTGGCAAAAGGAGGAGCTTTCTCCAGCTCTGGCTGCTATGTATTCTGGCTTCCTACTTTAAAAATATGTTTGGTAGAAAATTACTCTTTTCTTCAAGAAATTATTATTTAAAAATAAGGAATTACTTAAAAATGATATTTTGAATGCAATCAAATTACTATGAAGCTGTGTGTTACCATAAAATTTATTTAACTTTTTTGTGCTTGCTTTTTCTCGTTAGTAAAATGGAAATCAGGATAATATTGCAAGAGTCAGGTTGCAGGGATATACGTGGGAAGTGACTGTGCCCAGACTCAGCTGTGGAAAGAAAGAAACCAAAAGAAACCACTCTGGGTATTTTACTTTGGAAATCTAACATGGAAAATTGATCACTCAGTTAGTGGAAGGCTGAAAAATAAATCAATCAATGCTGAAGTGACCTGGAGATTAACATCCTCAAGAAGCAGGTATGCCCCCACAGAACTTAGGGAACAATGGGCCCCAATTGGCAGAACCTAAACAAAAAGCCAACAGGTGAAGGAGTGTGAGAAATATATAAATTCCCAGGACACTTATCAGTGGACATAATATAGGATAGCCTCAAAGCTGAGAGACCACGCAGATAAATAACTAGCACAAGTCCACCTGACAGGGTTGGCGAGAGAATTAAATGAACTGATGATACATACAGAGCATTCACAGCAAAGCCAGGCAACAGGGTAAAAACTAAATTAACCTAAATCTCGCATTAATTATTTTCTTTATTATTTTATCTTAAACATCAAATTCTTTGTAAGGAATTAGCTGAAGAAAAATTGAACTCTAAAAATCACATGGTGCAGGAATTCCCAGCAATCACTTCCTCAACTGTGCTTCCCTTTTCTTCAATAAGAAGATGATCCCGATGGAAACTGTCAAACCAGTTCCCTTTGTAAACTTTTTTCCACTCCTTCTGTAGGGTTGCTTTGTTTCTTCAAGAGTGCCTATAATTCTTGAGGGACTTTTTTTTTTTTTTTTTTGAGATGGAGTCTCACTATGTCACTCAGACTGGAGTGCAGTGGCATGATCTTGACTCATTGCAACCTCCACCTCCCAGATTCAAACAATACTCCTGCCTCAGCCTCCTGAGTAGCTGGGACTACAGGCGCTCCCCACTAGGCCCTGCTAATTTTTCTGAATTTTTAGTAGACACAGGGTTTTACCATGTTGGCCAGGCTGGTCTTGAACTCCTGACCTTATGTGATCCACCCACCTCAGCTGCGTTAGCCTCCCAAAGTTCTGGGATTGCAGGGGTCAGCCACTGCCCCTGGTGGAGTGGCATTTTTATAACAACAGAGATGACCACTCTTGTTATCTGCTGCATAGTAGTGATGATGTGGAAAGAAAGCTGGAGGTGCACACATTAAACCCACGGCAGAGTCACACAGGAGGGGTGGAGAATGGGTGCCAAGCAGGTTACGCTGCACATGTCCCTGTGTCACTGCAGTGTTCTAATCAGAGAGAGGCTTTGTTTGACTTAAGTTTATAAAAATCACTTTCACATCTGTTTGCAGACTGATTGGGTGAGGAAGACAAGTGAATAATCAGGTTGAAGATGTTTAGGAGTCTACCGATATAATCTAGGTGGGAAGTGACTGTGCCCAGGCTCAGCTGAGGAAAGTGCACCTTGATGAAAAAGCAAGTTTCGAGATCTACTTTTAAGAAATAAATGGCTCACAATAAGTAATACTTCCTTTAGAAAAGAAGGGAAATTATCTCAGTACTTCAATTTTTACATATTTTAGTTGCATATTTTATTCTATTTTCTATGCAGAGGACCTAGTTTTACTTACCATTATTCGAAAATAGAAATTGATGACTACATTGATCTTAGAAATGGCAATTTCGAAGATATATACATATCTAATACATATACAAATATATCATAGAAGTAATATATAATATACATTAGTTCTTATTTTTACATATTTCCAAGTATTTACAAGCAATGGTACTTGGTTCATTGTAATTTTATTTTACTGGAATACCATAGCTTGGTTCATTGTAATTTTATTTGACTGGAATGAAAGAAAAATTAGAATGTCTCACAAAAAAAATGAGTGTTGAGAAAACCTAGCATGAATAAATTCCAATCTTTCATTTAGATCACACTGTGGCATAAGTTTTAGATTTAAAATGGCCAATTTTAAGTCATTTCAGTGTATTTCCATTTTAATAGACTCAAGCAGGGAAACCTATTGAAGACACTTAATAACTGAGATAATACTTAGAACTTGAAATAGATTGAGAAGAAATGTTTGTTTCAGGATAGTAGATGCTACCTCCTTTTGGAGGCCTGGAATGATCAGAAATGTAGTATCTATTGGCAAGTTAAGCAATGTAAGTATGTAAAGAATGATGCTGAAAGATACTATGAAGCTCTTACTTCAACAATGGAGAACTAGTCTTACGATTTGGGAGTTAAAAGCTAAACTAAATTATATTAAAGTAGCTACAAATCTAACTTTTGGTCATTTTGGAATCAGCCTATGGATTGATAAATAGTCTCTTCCTGACCTCACTGTTGCTACAGTTACTAACCAGAAAGCAGAGAATAGAGTAACCTGCTTTATAAAAGCTGAGGGTCAGTCAGTGATCTCTTCTGGCACCTCTGGAAACAAAACCAGGAAGTGAAAGTACAGCAGTTTCTACCACATCCGAGTTCTCAGAAAATAAAGAAGAATGGAAGCATATGGCAGTGGGTAGTATTTGTCTTAGTCTAGTTTATGTTGCTAGAAAGGAATACTTGAAGCTGGGCAATTCATAAAGAAAAGAGGGTTATTTGGCTTGTGGCTTTGCAAGCTGCATAAGAAGCACAGCGCCGGCATCTGCATCTGCATCTGGTGAGAGCCTCAGGCTGCTTCCACTCATGCAGAAGGCTGGCATGTGCAGAGGGCACAGGGCAGGAGAGAAAGCAAGAGAGAGAGGAGGGAGGAGCCAGGTCCTTTTCAACAACTAGCTGTTGGGAACTAATAGAGAGAACTCCCTCATTCCTTGAAGATTGCACAGAGACATTTATGAGGGACTCACCCCCATGGCCCAAACATCTCCCACCAGGACGTGCTTCCAATACTAGGGATCATATTTCAACACGAGGTTTCAGGGTGACAAGCATCCAAACTATAAAATACTCTTTTCAAGATGTAAACATATTAGTTTATTTTTAGAGTCCATCAGTCTACAGGATGTTAAAATGATTTATTGTCTAGAAATGCCAGAGAAAAGTAAAATTTCAACTAATTCAGATCAATCCATTGCATTAAATAATGAATATATTCTAACTTTGCATATTACCATTTGGAAATAAATTGATATAATGCCTTAAAGATGCCACTTAGGGCCAGGCGTGGTGGCTCATGCCTGTAATCCCAGCACTTTGGGAGGCAGAGTTGGGCAGATCATGAGGTCAGGAGTTCGAGACCAGTCTGGCCAACATAGTGAAACCCCAACTCTACTAAAATTACGAAAATTAGCTGGGTGTGGTGGTGTTCACCAGTAATCCCAGCTACTTGGGAAGCTGAGGCAGGAGAATCGCTTGAACCTGTGAGGCAGAGGTTACAGTGATAAACATTAGAATTACAAACAATACTATGTCATCCCAAAAGAAGGTGATAAATAATAGAAATAGACACAGAATATTTGGAAGAAGTAAAAGAAAAACAAATGTGAAGAAAGTATATTAAACACAAAAATAGTATCTCACATTAAATATAAAAACTAAGATAAACAGACTAGATTTTTTTTTTAAATTATGTACTGCTTAACAGAAATACCTACATTTATGAGGATATAGAGGTGGTAGAAGTAAAAAAATGGAAATAGGTATGTAAGAAAAACCACAAGAGTAAAAACCAAAAAATAAGTAAATAAATTCTGGTTATACTATAACCATATACTACATAAAGATCAGACAAAGCAGATGTCATTATGCGATATTAGAGATAAAGCTGAACATTATCATAACAGTAATGTTTCAAATCATCAAACAGATATAACTATTCTAAATTTTGTGTGAACCTAATAAAAATCTTCACACTACAGAAAGAAATAATCTATAAAATTCAAAGGAAGGATCACTACAGTTAGAATGGTGATCATTAAAAAGTCTGAAGACAGGTGCTAGAGAGAGTGTGGAGAAATAGGAACACTTTCACACCATTGGTGGGAGTGTAAATTAGTTCAACCATTGCGGAAGACAGTGTGGCGATTCCTCAAGGATCTAGAACTAGAAATACCATTTGACCCAGCAGTCCCATTACTGGGTATATACCCAAAGGATTATAAATCATTTTATTATAAAGACATACACACACTTATGTTCATTGCAGCACTGTTTACAATAGCAAAGACTTGGAACCAACCCAAATGCTCATCAATGATAGACTGGATAAAGAAAATGCGGCACATATACACCATGGAACCCTATTCAGTCATAAAAAAGAATGAGTTCATGTCCTTTGCAGGGACATGGATGAATCTGGAAACCATCATTCTCAGCAAACCGACACAAGAACAGAAAACCAAACACCACTGTTCTCACTCATAAGTGGGTGTTGAACAATGAGAACACATGGGCACAGGAAGGGGAACATCACACACTGGGGCCTGGTGGGGGGTGGGGGGCTAGGGGAGGGACAGCAGCGGGGTGGAGAGATTGGGAAGGGATAGCATTAGGAGAAATACCTAATGTCGGTGATGGGGGGATGGAGGCAGGAAACCACCATGGCATGTGTCTACCTATGTAACAATCCTGCAAGATCTGCGCATGTACCCTAGAACTTAAAGTAAAAAAAAAAAGAAAAAAAATTCAAAGGAAATACTTTTTAAATCGTAACTGTACTAAGGGATTTCATGTCACTCTCAATATCAAATAGTCCAATCCAATAACAATTTCAGGAGCACCGAGGTCTTACATAGCACGATTTCAAAAGCACACTCGTTGATACACAAGGGACACTACATCCCCAAACTGTAGAATACACCTTTTCAAATGCACAATTGACCACATTGGATAACAAAGCAGCCTTGACAAATAGACAGGATTGAAATCACATAGAGTATGACACCTGATGAAAGTGGAGTTAAAGTAGAAATCAATCATTAAGAAGAAAGACGAAGACTAGGAGGGGAAGGAGAAGGAGAAGAGAAGGGAAAAAGAAAACAGCTTGCTCTTCCTTTTCCCCATTGATTTCCCCTTGCTGCTATCCAGAGGAAATGCTGTCAATTATTTTAGATTTGCTTATGTTTGTTTGAACCTAGAGTTTTGTTTTCTTCACATCCTCTAACAGATCTATACAGCATCTCTCATTACAATTCTTACAGTCAAATGTGTCAGCTCCTTGGAGAAACGACTGATTCTATTGCAGGGGTAGAGGAAATACAAGAGGAGACTGGAGCGAACAGCAAGAAAAGAAGTGCTTAAAAAGTCACAGAGAAAAAAAGAACAATGCATTCAAAAGGACAGAGGAGCCAACCTGAAAGAGCTTCTAATGGCAAATGCTGAGAAAATGTGAGCTACAAAATCCCGATGCTATTGGATTTTAACACAAAGAATACAACCCATATCTGTGAACCTATGCTGATATGAAGAAACAATAGCATAAATTATAAGTGGAGGGAAAGAGACACATCTGTCTTATAGAACAATATCAAACAATAATCCTGGGAGGAATGGTGGAAATAGAAAGTCACCGTCTCTGTGGTAAGCTGACCAAAACCATAAACCTAGTTTAGTCATGATTAAACACTAGGCAAACCCAAATTGGGAGAAATTCTACAAAATATCTGACCATCACTCCTCAAAAGTTCCAAGACCATAAAAGCTCAGCAAAGACTGAGAAAGGGTCATAAATGAAAGGAGGCTAAGGAGATAAAGCAACTCAAGGCAATACAGGATCTTGGATT
Organism: Cebus imitator; assembly: GCF_001604975.1. Lineage (NCBI taxonomy): Eukaryota > Metazoa > Chordata > Mammalia > Primates > Cebidae > Cebus > Cebus imitator. The sequence goes on along the minus strand of NW_016107540.1, from coordinate 771,646 downwards.
GAATCCTGGAACAAAAACATCAGCAATTTTGCAAGCTCTGGGTAAAATCTTTATCATAGTTAATAATATTGTACCAATGTTAATTGCTTAGTGCTGATAAACTGACCATACTTTGTTATATGTTAACATTGTGGGGAAGCTGAGCAAGGGATATACAAGAACCCAAGACTTTATTTGCAAGTCTATAAATCTAAAATTATTGCAAAATTAAAAAATAAAAAATAAAAATCAGTGAATAGGATTCTTCAAAGGTAATAGCATAAATAAACGTGTGATGGTTTCAGGGGAGTCATAGTGAGGGTTTGTCAGTGGAGTTTCTGATTAAGTTTCTTGTTCTCTCATAGCCTGGATTTTTGGATGGAAATTACTCTCCATAGGCAAGAGAAACCTGGGTAGAATATGCAGCAAAACTTGCACATTTAAATTTCATATATAGTGCTAATACTCAGGAATTAATTTTGTGTAATTTATCATATACGATAATTAGTGAAAATGACATGAATATATTTATAATATAAAATGTCTTATATTTTGATGATAAAATATAAATCTATTTATATTTTACAGATAATTAAAACAATTAAATAGTATCTACCTAAATTTATCATTTGTGAATGCCAATATTTTATGAATGTATTAGGTAGTAAAATAATATATTCATTATTCTAACTGCCTATTCTTGTCATTTATATTACACACAGATTGTTCTTTCTAGATATCCAGGGAATATGTTTGTAATATCTTATATGTACTCAATTGTGTTTTCTAATCTGTTTTTGCAATTGAAAAACTGAATGACAATATTGATTCCTACATAGAAAAAGATTATTTATGGGAATAAAATTCAGGTCACTTTCTTAAATGTATTGAGAATAAAATCTGTTTTTATAATGATATTGGGGAAAATTACACATATAAATAGAAATTTTTTAAATTAAAACACTGAAAAAATGAGAATTATATTTGAAGGTTTATAAAGATAAATTCATTCGTTATTTTTGGAGAGTCATGTAAAATATCACTATTTTCTCATAATTTAAAAGTATTAACTTAAAAATCTAAATATTATGTAGATCATGTACAAAACATTTTCAAGCACTTTGACACTGGTTTAGTATTAATCACATTATTAAAAGCATTTTCTTCAAATAATGCTTACACTGATATTAGCAATATAATTTTTCTTCAGATTGTTTATATAGATTGTATGCACATTTCTGTATGTATAATCTCAAAATAGGTAAAAAAAACTCTCAATTTTGTAAAAAACTTTTGAATAAAATGTTTTCAAAAGATATTTTAGTCTTAATAGTATACTAGAACTAACTTTAAAAGTCAGCTAAGAAGGTCAGCAATGTAATATTAATAACTTTTTCAAACTTATATTAAAAGTTCAAGAAGTAAGTACCTCTTTTTTGAGGGACCAGATTTTTGCTATATCTTCCAAAATATACACATGTGCACACACACACAGAGAAATAGGATACTTCAGTTACGTATGTATATTTACGTTGTTTAAAGGTGATCCCTGATTAAGTAATATCTTGACAATTTGGGAAGCACCACCCAAGGTTTCAGTTTTCGGTAAATCAAAAAGTGTAGTTACAAGTCATTGCATAGAGAGCTTTGATCAGGTATTCAAATACGAGCACTAATAAAGCCATGACATTTTTTAGTTTTGCATTCTGTTGCAAATGCCCCATAAATGCCGACATAAATCCCAAAGGCTATTTTCTAGGAATTTTCGAGTTGAAATTTCTAATCGCATCACTGTGTTTGGGATGTGATTTTGACAGACACGAACCAAGGAAGCTGTCCAGATGTGTGGCTTCCTATAAGTGCTTGGTGGGGGCCACTGATCCTTTTAGTTTGGTTTTGGTTTAACTATTTCAGAGCTGGTTAGCACATGGCTTCTCTCTATGTGATCTCAATCCTAACTTTAGATAAACTCTTTGTTGAGGACCCTTAGTAGTAGTTCTTGTTTTGCACGCCCAGCTAGTGTCTAGTGTCCACACTGAGCAGGAGGTACAGCTGGAACTGAAGCCTCCTCTGTTTCCAACATTCATCTCAGAGTTAACTTCAGGAAGGACCCTTGGCTTGGGCAGCTGAAGAATCAGCACTTTCTGGCCTGACTTTGCAGACAGATCTGCCTTGCAGACAGAGCTCAACAGACCCCCAAAGGACTGTGCCTGAGAAATGTGTGTAATGAGACCGGCTCCTACACTGTCCACTTTTTGGCATAGCCTGTTTTCCAGACGCCACTGTTGTATCCCAGGACATGCATTGCCCCTTCCTTAGGTCTGACTTTGAGCACAGAGACCAGGGACACAGTGTCGTCTGAGGCACTGTCTGCTTCTTCGGCCCATTCATGCTGCTCACTGTACGGTGAGGTTTCGAGGGCCAGAGCTTTTAACATTAAATTCACCAACTTTTAGAATTGATCCCTTCTTATAATATCATACGCCTTATAATAATCACATACTATCATCACCTTAAGGATGATAAAGTTTATGACAAATTCCTCATGCACATTTACTGCAAATGTTAATCCATTTTAAATGCAGCCAATACAGAGAAAAATAATTGTTTTTAAGTGTTTTTATTGTGCACATCAATGACAAAGGTCAGTAGCAAAAATTAGTTTTACGTACGTTTTTCTATTTTTTATAAGTGATGGTTTTAACTCTAAAAGCAATTTTACTTTTCTCCCTGAAGGACTGTCATCGAAGTAGACAGTGATTTCCACACCTTGTCAGTAAACATAATTTTTACAAATTTTTGTAAGAAAATATCTCAGTCTGTGAGAGATACCTGTAAGGAGAATTATTTAGTAAACACAATTTAAAATGAAGCAGCTAAACTAAGTTTTTATAAAGATATTGTATATTAGTTGCTTAACTTTTTATTAGGGAGAGCATGTTTGTATTTCTAACATTAATAAAACAAATGTTAATAACATTATAATCACATGCAAAGAATTATTACTGGTGTTACTAAGATACTTTTAAATAATATTTTTATACGCTACTAGTCTCCCTGGATTATAAGACCATAACTTTATTTAATGTAATTTGGTTCAGCTGTATAACTCTGGACAGCTACCCAACTTCTGTTTTCCTTAGTTTTGCTATCTAGAGAAGGAAGATAGAGAAGGAAGACAGGAGTCCCAGCATCAAGACTGCAGTTAGAAAAAAAAGCAAACATGTAAAAACCTAAAAGGCACCAAGAAAAGCATCTGACACACATTGAACCTCAAAGATTTGTCCATCAGCATCACCATCATTTGTACTATAAAAGCCCATTTATTTTCTATTAAAGAAAGTAACAATTATTCAGAATCTTGTTAATGATGGTCAGGAAGGGCAGGCGTGGTTGCTCACGCCAATAATCTCAGCACTTGGGGAGGCCGAGGTGGGTGGATCACCTGAGATCAGGAGTTTGGGACCAGCCTGACCACCATGGTGAAACGCTGTCTCTACTAAAAATACAAAAATTAGCCAGGCGTAGTGGGGAGCACCTGTAATCCCAGCTACGGGGTAGGCTGAGGCAGGAGAATCCCTTGAATGGGGGAGGCAGAGGTTGCAGTGAGCTGAGATTGTGCCATTTCACTCCAGCCTGCGGACAGAGTGGGACTGTTCAGACAAAAAAAAAAAAAAAAAAAGGTAGCAAGATTTTCCTCAGAACCGCAGGGATGAGGATAAGAATTTCTTCAAATACAGAAAGGAAATGTGGGGATTTATAGCCAAGAAACTGGCCAGGGGTCATGGGATGAAAAATGACTAAGAGGAAAATCTAGGGTGAGCAGGATTCTGGCTAAACCAACCTGAAAGGATTCCCGCTGCTGGCAGGCCATGTGGGAGGTGGGAGGGGATGAGGAATTTGACCCAATATCCAGGGTGATGCAGATATCACAGGTGGGTGCCTCCTAAAGTGACTTAGCAGGATCTTTTAAACCTGGGTGACGCAGGCCTGACAAGGACAGATACTGGAGGCGGTGGCCTTAGACGGCTAGGTCAAGGTATTAGAGTAGGCAGGTAGTGGACATGAGCAGGAGAGGGGAGCTCCTGAGAACCAGAGGGCTGGAAAATCTCACACCCCAGAGACCACCCAAAACCTGCATGCTGGCTATGAGCAGAGAGGGGGCAATACCCAGGCAGAAAGGAACGTCTTTTCACATGCCGGGTAATCAATGGATCTGCAGTTAAAATGTCAGAATGTCACTAGGTGCATGCTAAGGAGGTGAAGAGGGCAAAGGAGAAATTCCTGAGATGCAGGCATTTAACCATGAAGTCCAGGTTTAACCACTATACAGCTGCCATTAGGCAAAATTCTTACCCAGTATGGCGAAGGGACATGCCCATCACTGACAGTCAGGGGGAATCCCACACACAGGGCGGAGACTTACAGCACAGGCAGGAAACCAGACAAAAACAAAGGGAGAGACTTGACACAAAGAGGCGGAACGCCGAGAAAGTTTAACATCATAAAAACCAGCAGGGCAGCTCTCTTGGGGCCGCTGGCCCACTTTTTCTTTGGAGCAGGCAGTCTGCAGTCGTCTTTCAGAGTGTACCCTCTTGGCTGCTGTTTAACCCCTGCTGCTACAGCTGCTGTCTTTCCAACCAGCCCAGCAGGTATCCCTCCTGGAATGCACTTGAATCCCCTCAATGAAACTTTTGCTTACATTATTAATTGTCTCTTGGTGGAATTCTTTCTCCCAAATTAGGCAAGAACTGAGGATTCCTGCACTTACAGGTAACAAAGGCGGAGTCTTTGTCACCCTTTGGCCAAAACTGGGTTTTCTAACCTAGCACCTGTATTTCTTTCTGGAGGCTGCTGAAACAAATTGCCAGAAATGGGGCAGTTTTAAAAGGAGAAATTTCTTCTCTCACACTTTCGGAAGCTGGAAGACTGACACCAAGGTGTCAATAGGGCTACATACCCCCCGAGGCGCTAGGGAAGAAACATCCTTGCCTCTTCTGGTGCACAGAGGCCGCTGACTGTTCAGGGTTTTCCTGAGCATGGCTCAATGACTGTGGTCACTGCATCCCTCTTCAAGTCACCCTCTCTGCCCTGTGTCCCTCTACTCTGTGTGTCCCTCATAAGGACACTTGCCACTGAGTTTAGAGCTGACTGAGATAACTCCTTGCAGCATGTTTCCAAGTTCAATGCAGAACTGAACTATAAACGCTGTTTCATTTTTTTTCCATTTTGCAAGCTTTCCTTTTCTTTTTAAAATGAATTAATAAAACTTATTAAGATAACCTAATTATGCCAAATACTTTAAACATATTTAAAGGCACAACATTCAAAGATAACAAATATTTGAATATAAGTTGTTTGCAGAAGCCTAAATGATGTCTTTAAAACTTTTTTCTGCATCATTTATTCCTAATGAAAGTTTGGAGCAAAGAAATCCAGAGCTGTTAAAAGTTCCACTTCCAACCTCTTTTACATTCATCCAATTATAAATTATTTTAGGTTATTTTTGTTTCAGCATCAGATATTTAATGTTGTAAGAAGTGACAGTCATGATGCAACGGAAATATGCTTAAATCACCTTCATTGAGTTGAATCATCCAGCTACTGGGAATTTTCATGTGGAATTTTCCCAGGTAAAGAGGCACAAATTGATCAAGTGCTTGAAAGCATTTGTACTTTCACTCATGGGTGGAACTTTTATACCCTCTTCTTCCCAGTTTTTTGTTTGTTTGTTTGTTTTATGTTTCCCTTTCTTTCAAACTAGCTATAGTGGGAACATAATTCCCTATTTTAGTCAGAATAAGAAGTGAATTCATGTGAGCACGTCATGGGACAATCTCCTCTTATTGTGAGAAACAGTTTACAGCGCTTGCCTTTTGGGATCAGATACATTTCCTACATTTCTGACTGAGCTCTACAAACTCATCTGTGAATCTGGCTAAGGATATTCTGTTTCACACATTTCCTGAGTGTAAATCGTGGGCCAGGATTTCTTTGTAATCTACAATGAGTATGCAACAGAATGCAGATTTCAACCTCATTTATTTCTGACTTGAGAGCTAGATTGAATATCTGCTATTTTCTGTGTTATTCATTTAAAAACTAAATATTCCTAAATTGAATTAAAATATAAACAACACAGGATATACGGTGTTTATGAGAAATATGCCTTAGGCAATATAGAACCAGAGTAAACAGCTAATCTACACAAGGCAAATATCAAATTTTAAGAAATGAATGGATGACAATATTTATTTCAGAAGATCACATAATTTAATATTTCAAATAGTGTTATATTTTATGAATAATAGATACAACTACAAAGGTGAAAATGGCAAAAGCATATTTTTGTGATAACAACATCAACATATAAAAAATTAAGTCTGCAGGAAATAGATGAAAGAATATTCAAAATCGATATCCTCATGTAAAATGTGAATATAATTATTTCAGTTAATGGCTGATAAAATGGGAACATTAAGGAGAGAGAGAGGTGGTTCCCAAATTATTAAGTAATGGGCCCTAATAACATGAAAGAGACTTCTGTCCAATGTGTTGTGATATTGTGCTGGCCTAGAGCCAGAACCGGAGCAAAACTATTTTATAAAATGCAAAACTGTTTTTTAAATAAGTTGAAGTGGCTGCCCCATTCTCCTCACAATAACTACTGTCCTTGGCCTCTGTAAATAGAACTGCTAGTTTGTTCTGCAAAACTATGTAAAGCTGCTTACCTTTTCTTATCAGTAACTGCTAAAATCTGTGACTTCTATCACCACCCAGACGATGTGTAAACAAATGTATATCTTGACATCTGTAAACCACTGAAGTAACAAACAGAATGACAAAAGTCCCCTGGCCCTTGGAATGTCCGGACACCCCCACCCTTGTCTCCTCCCAGGAGGTGAATCACAGAATCCCCTAGCCCTTGGAATCTCCGAAACCTTTTAATCCCCATCCCCGCCCCTCACCCCCACTCCCAAGGTGGTTTCTTGGGTATAAAAAATCGTGGCACCCTCCGTTTGGCACCACAGGTTGGAGAGGCGTGAGTCCTATGTGGTCGCCGGCATAATAAATGACCCTGCAATCTGGCATACGTTTGTCTTGGTAATAACTTTCTACACTCGGTCAAATACAACAGTGTAATTCTTGCATGTTGTTTTATGGAATTCAGGAACCACCTAAGGTTCTAGTTTTGGAAGTTCCATTAAATTAACTATAAACAATATACACTTAAATTATTTTTAGAAATAAAACATATTAATGTCAAGTTTTACATTTTAGCCTATTTTTCCCATAGAAATCTTTTCACATATTTCAATTTATATTTAAGTATATCCTTCAGTAAGCTTCTTGAAAACAGGTGTTTTGTCCTTTTAACTCATGATAATATAAAAACTATTATGCAGTATCTATCCATTCTTATTTGATTTTTGGTTTTTGTATTAATCTACAACTTTGTACAAAGAAAGTCATAGAAACAAGGACTAACCCTGCAGAGCATCCATGGCATCTAGGTGACAGTCTCAAAACGCCATGTCACTGAAAGTTGCTAGGGCTCTGCAGAGCAATCTTAGAGTCCAGTCAGGGCAGTAAATGTACACAATAAGCCTAATGGTTTTGTCACAAAAAGCAACGAAGCTACTACAGATTATCAAAAGGACACATTTGACAGATTTGTTTAAATACATTAACTTTTAACGACACAAAATACACACACACACACACACACACACATAAACTAGTCCCACAAATACTGATGCACACTCACACTGCTATTTGAATGATAGTTACTAATTAACTTATCTAAGTAAATTTGAAAGAAAGAAGCGTTTCTCTTTATTTTCATGTTCACATTTTGTCTCAGGCAACCAAGAAATTGACAGAGATATGTGGATAACCAAATAATTGATGAAGAAATGTATCTTCTATAGAGTATTTTAGTTTATAAATAAAAAAGGGATGAAAGAATTAGAACATACCCATTTGCAACTCCTAATGAGCTAATGGATTTAATCAGTGGTCATCCATAGCTGCTGACACACACACAAAGGGAGACAAGCGTTTACTGATTGCTTTCTCTAGAGAGAAAGAGAATGCCAACTATGACATAGTCTTGTGAAAATATCAAACCTGAGTTTCATTAAGATCCCAGATACTATCACAAATTTCTAAGAAGTATCAGAATCACAGAAACATATAGTGACGCAGTCAGCAAGGTCCAGGCTATGGGAAAAAAGCTACAGGACCATAAAACACCAGTCTTTCAATGAATAATTTGAAAAGTTATTAATACGCCATATAAAAGATTTAAAAGACACACCAACAATTTCAATATGTATGCCTTAATTTGATAGATTCTTGATTTGAACAAATAAGCTATAAAAACAAATTGAAATAAAGAAAAACAAACACAATGTAATGATATTGAGCACTTAGTGTTTGGGTGGGACACAAATCTTTTATTAAAGTTTAAAAACTATCGTGTTTTGAGATATATTTTGAAATATTTCCAGATAAAACAATATGGTACTTGGTTCAAAGTAATTCAAAGGGAGTGGGGAAGTTTGTTGGAATAAAATTAAAATAAGATTGTTCATGATTTGTAAATGTTGTAAAATCATGATGATTAAATAGGGTAAAAGCAGTTTATTAGGTTATTTCTCAGCCTTTGTAAATGCTGATACAGTTCTTTATAAAAATGTTTTTTAAAATGTACCTCGAACCCAATGACATTTTTGATATAATTTCAGTAAAGAATTTGAATAAATGTTTACACTATTTAATTAATTATTTACATTTTATTTGCCCACAAATAGACTTTATTTTGGGGGAGTCACATTTATCAAGACTTTTTGAATTATTTAAATTAGTCTTCACAAATTTGTAACTCTTTATTTGCCCATTATTTCTCAGCAATTAAACTGTTTAATTATGACAAAAAGTATAAGTGATATAACAGTTAGAAATATACATAGCTGACTTTTAGTAAGCAAACAGCTCAATTGCTAAAAAAAATGTTGAAAATTTATAAGATGCCTTATTAGTCATTCACATGCTGGGCATTAGCAGTATAATCTCTCAAGGAAGTAAAGTAAGTAAAAATCTGGTAAACTGATTAAGCACAAATTGCTCCTACTTCGTCCTCACAATATATCCACAAAAATCACCTGATGTCTTTCTGCAAAAAAAGACTTTACATAAAATTACAGGGCCTTTGATACCTAAAGTGTTATCAAGTGGCATTTTCAAGTCTTCCCTTTATTTTCATCAATAAGAAAATAACATAAAGGGACACTTATTATATTTAGGGAGGACATCCAATGGTCTTATCCTTGATTCCTGACTTTTTCTGTGTCAAAATCCACAGCTATCCTGGGCACAGTGGCATGCACCTATAATATCAGCAGTTTGGAAAGCTGAGATGGGAAAATCACTTGAGCCTAGCATTTGAGACCAGCCTGGGCATAGTGAGACAGCCATCTGTACAAAAGGAAGAAAAGGTTAAGCAGGTGTGGTGGTGTGCTCCTGTGGTCTTAGCTACTTAGGAGGCTAAGGTGGGAAGATCTCTTGAGCCCAGGAGATCAAGGCTGCAGAGAGCCGTGATCACACCACTGCACTCCAGCCTGACTGAAAGAACAAGACTCTGTCTCAAAACATAAACAAAAACAAAACAAAATCCACAGCTAGATTGTCTGTTAATCAATTATAATCGAATTTATTAATCTCTTGGCCCAGCAGTTGATGTGAAATAAGCTAGTGTTAAGGTCTGTTTCTAAAACAAACAAAAAGCAATTATAGGGAGGTCAGGGCAGGATCTTTACAATAGCTTGAAAAGTGTTAGTTTTACAGCCCTGTGGAATATACATACTAGAAGTGCAGCTCTAGACTTATTCAACATGAAAGACAAAAGGAATGATCAAACCCCACTCCAAAACCAGAGTTAACAAAAACATCCTCGATCTATGTGTACTGGCTTCTTGCTGATGTCACCTGCTGAGCAAGTAGCCAACTGTGATCGTTTGAGCACACAGGTGCCAGAAGACAGAGGTTTGAACCCTGCTAAAGGAAAAAAAGGAAGTAGAAAAGACCCATATTATTCCCCAAGTGCCATGATATTGGAGGTATGTTCCTCTTCTTGGGAACAATGTTAGGAGAAATTGACTTTAGAGTCCATGTACTAAGGGTGAGTTTCTATAGAAATCCTTGGACTCTTCGCCTTTGAATGCCCTTCAAAAATCATATATACCTATGGTTAACTTATTGTCATTGTTCTGTTACTCACAGTCAAATGCATTTTTATCAACTGTGTAAATTGAATGCTCAATCATGTTAAATAAATTATGGAGTATTTTGTGGATGTAAGCAGTTGTTAAAAGTAGTGAGCCGAGGGAGGGGTAGGCACCAAGATGGCGGAGAGGAGGTAACACTGGAATGCAGCTCCCAGCCAATGAGATGCAGAGGGCTAGGGGACTTCACGATTCCAAATGACGTGCTGGTAAGTTGTGGTGGAACTGGCAGGATTCCAAAAATAGCCCAGGGAAGGCCAGCCAAGAAGCAGGGCGAGTGCAGCCCAGGGATGGCAAACCAAAACAAGAGAGGACACAGATGGAAAAACATTCCAGGCTCGTGGTTAGGAAGAATCAGTATTGTGAAAATGGTCATACTACCCAAAGTAATGTATAGATTCAACACTGTCCCCATCAAGCTACCATTGACCTTCTTCACAGATCTGGAAAAAAACATTAAACTTCATATGGAACCAAAAGAGAGCCCGCATAGCCAAGACAACACTAAGCAAAAAGAACAAAGCTGGAGGCATCACGCTACCTGACTTCAAACTATACTACAAGGCTATAGTAATCAAAACAGCATGGTACTGGTACCAAAACAGAGATATAGACCAATGGAACAGAACTGAGGCCTCAGAAGCAGTGCCACACATCTACAACCATCTGATCTTCAACAAACCAGACAAAAATAAGCAATGAGGAAAGGATTCCCTGTTCAATAAATGGTGTTGAGAAAACTGGCTAGCCATATGCAGGAAGCTGAAACTGGGCCCCTTCCTGACACCTTACACTAAAATTAACTCCAGGTGGATTACAGATTTAAACATAAGACCTAACACCATAAAAACCCTAGAAGAAAACCTAGGCAATACCATTCAGGACATAGGCATAGGCAAGGACTTCATGACTAAACCATGAAAAGCAATGGCAACAAAAGCCAAAATAGACAAATGGGATCTAATTAGCCTTAATTTCTTTTGCACAGCAAAAGAAATAATCATTAGAGTGAACCAGCAACCAACAGAATGGGAAAAATTTTTGCAATCTACCCATCTGACAAAGGGCTAATAATCAGAATCTACAAAGAACTAAGCAGACTTACAAGAAAAAGACAAACCCATTAAAAAGTGAGCAAAGGATATGAACAAATACTTTTCAAAAGAAGATATATATGAGGTCAAAACACATATGAAAAATTCTCATCATCACTGGTCATCAGAGAAATGCAAATCAAAACCACACTGAGATACCATCTCACGCCAGTTAGAGTGGCGATCATTAAAAAATCTGGAGACAACAGATACTGGGGAGGATGTGGAGAAATAGGAACACTTTTACACTGTTGGTGGGAGTGTAAATTAGTTCAACCATTGTGGAATACAGTGTGGCAATTCCTCAAGGATCTAGAAATAGAAATTCCGTTTGACCCAGCAATCCCATTACTGGATATATACCCAAAGGATTATAAATTGTTCTACTATAGAGACACATGCACATGTATGTTCATTGTGACACTGTTTAAGAAAGCAAAGACCTTGAATCAGCCCAAGTACCCATCAGTGATAGACTGGACACAGAAAATGTGGCACATATACATCATGGAATACTATGCAGCCATTAAAAACAAGGAATTTGTGTCCTTTGTAGAGACATGGATGAATCTAGAAACAGTCATTCTCAGCAAACTGATACAAGAACAGAAAACCAAACACCACATGTTTTCACCCATAGGCAGGTGATGAACAATGAGAACACTCGGGCACAGGGAAGGGAACGACACTCACTGGGCTATGTGGGGAGGTGAAGGTGAGTAGAGAGGAGGAGCAGTGGGGGCGGAGTGGATGGGGAGGGATAACACCGGCAGAAATGCCTGATGTAGGCACCGGGAGTTGGGGAGGGATATGGCATGTATGTACTTATGCAACAATCCTCCAGGATGCAGGATGTGTACATGTACCCCACATCCCAAAGTACAATTAAAAAATAATAATAGTAATAATAAGCTGAATACAGAATTAGTTCATGTTACACAGCTTACGGAAAAAGTGTGTTGTAGAATATGGATTTCAAGATTATATATTTTTGTAACTGTTCTATAATATCTGATTATTACAGCATAGTGTACCATATTTAATCATTATATATAAATTTGAAATGTCATACTATTATACCCACAAAGCTGCAAATAAGTGAGGGTAAATTCATTATTTTGACTGCATTTGCATCAAAATTGTTGATTATTTCACAACAAAGATCTGTTATTAACATGTTGTTTAAAAATAAGAGGAAAAAAAGGTTACAATCATTCCATCTCATTACCAAATATAAGTATATTATTCTTTAAATTTAGTATTCTCATGCCTACTACTTAGAAAAAAATTATCTAATAAAAGTATATTACTGCTGCATGCAAATATTTGGTAAAAAATCAAATATTCAGCCATAACAGTTTCTTTCAGAAAGCGATTTGTTAATAAATATGTTTAAATGCATTTTTCAAGGAATTTTATTCTTAACAATGTTTCTCAAGAAAATAATAGGATATGTAAAATATCTATATTTTCAATCATATTTACATATTTATAATTAAAATACTAATCGCAACATGCGAGTACAAAGTTGATACAGTTAAAAACAAATCATGTATTCTTTGTGAGGCAGTGGTTATAACAGCAATTAAGTTTACAAACCAGATGCACTGCTTTTCATATGAAAATGATGACTATGTGGAGGTAAAGCTAACACAGAATGAGCTCTTTGTAAGTGTCATGGAATTCTCCAGGAAATGTTATTTTTTCTTACGTCATAGAGGAGAGGTCTTGAGTTTAGAGAGTTCTACTTGCCTGCCCAAGGCCACAGAGGTAATCAGGAAGAAAACCTGTATTTTAAACCCATTCTACTGTCTCCAAAATATTTTAAAAATATATTCATGATAAAGTAGAGAAATAAATGATTTGCAAAACCAACAACTGAAAAAAACTAATTTAATTTTGGAATGTTCAATCTAGTTGTCTTAGGTTAGGCTACTATAACAAAATACCATAGGCTGGGTAGTTTAAACAACAGACATTTATTTTGTAAGGTTCTGGAGATTGAGAAGTTCAAGATCAAGGGGCTGGCACTTTAGGTCCTGGGGATGACTCTGCTTGGCTTGTAGAGGGCTGCCTTCTCCTGTATCCTCACAAGGGAGAGGGAAAGAAATTCTGGTGTCTCTTTCTTGGCACTGATGCCATCATGGGGATCCCACCCTCAGAACTTCATCTAAATCTAATTTCCTGCCCATCTCCTAATACCATTAGCCTGTGGGTTAAAATTTCAACATGTGATCAAAAATTTCAAGAAACATTTGATCCATAAAACTTGCCTATCTAAATGTCACATAATTTTAATTGCTGCAAACTGGTGTATTTTATATCAAAAAAGAATGGCAGGATACAATAGCATTTAAATAATTACAAAATAAAAGCATTCACCTGAGACTTATTCTTACCATACACTTCTATGGAACTCTGAGTTTTGAAATTAATCATGGAATCATAGAACAAATCCAGGGCATACGAAGCATCTCATTTCCACGTGCAGTTTCACCAGATTCCATATTCTCTGCACAACCAATCCACTGACACACACACTAGAGGGACTTCCATCCAAGTGCTGACACGAAATTATGTCATTAATTCTTAAATGTGTACCTAAAATTTTACAGTTTGAATGATAGAATGTAACGGGAATATATCCTTGGATTATATATACAACCAAATTTGGAAACTTGCTTTTTTGAACATTTCCAATTGAGGTATGATTACTTACATCTTGCAATGCACACCCAAAATCACCAGATGATATTTTTTCTTTCCTGATTTTGTAAAGATTTTAGCTAAGAAAACGTGGCCTTTTATTAATCTCGGATAACTGTATTAATAGATTGTTGATCTTTTTGCTTTACTCACTAAGGAATCCAAATACAATTCTGCCTGATTATAGAAACTTTCATGAGCTTTGGTTTTATATTGAATTATTCCAAGATTTCTTCTTTATTACTTGACTTTTTCCATTTTATTCTTGGTTCTTACTGTTTTTAAAATTATACTAAATATTTGTTGTATCTCAAACCATCTTGGTTCTACATTTGGGAAGTCTATATGGTATGCTTTAAAATTGTATTTATTTATGTAGTTATTTTTCAGAGCTGAGGTCTCACTATGTCCAGGCTGAACTCCTGAACTCAAGTGCTCCCCCCTGCCTCGGCCTCTGGAGTAGCTGATACCATAGGTGTGTGCCACAGTACCTGGCTATTTTCTGAGCATCATTAAGTAGCTAACGAAGTAACTTACAACTACGAGGTTTTAAAAGGTACCTTGTTTCTTTACTTTGGGAGATAGAACATGTCCTGTTGCTGAATATTATCTTAAAGAATATTCAGATTTCAAACAGCCTAAGTATCAAGATTTTAATGATAAAAAAATACCTGCTTACGATCAATTGGCTGAATTTTAATGGACAGCCATCCTCCTTTAAAACATTTTAAATAAACACAGAGGTTTCTCCTGCCCCTGCTTTCTGTGCTGAGTGATCTAGGAGGGCCAGCTCCATCCCCATGTTACCTCATATCCATGTACAAAGTGCAGTACCACGGTTATTCACACAAATCTCACCACCTGAGGGAGAGTAATTTCAAGAGTAAGGGAATTTGCTTATAAATACTGAGTTACCTATTACCTTCTGAAACTCAGTTCCTGGAAGCAAGGGTGTCTATGAAACGTGCACAGAAACATGTATATTGCAGGCTCTGCTGTCAGGTAATCTACAATCTCTAGAGCTGGACCCTGCAGTTCACTCCTTGTAAGTTAACTTCCAAAATCTATTTTTTTCCTCATTTGTATTTAAAACAGGATACTATAATACAGGATTGTTGTAAGGACTTGATTTTGTATTACATGTAGGAATTAGTCTAGAGAAGGCTTTTTACATGGTGGTAGGTAAATAAATGTTATTTCCTTGCAGTATTTTTTAAATTTCATTTTTATTGTGATTTTAATGGTGTATGTTACACATGTATGCATTACTTAATTGTGTATTTGTATTGTACTATAACATGGACCTTTTATTTTATTTTTTTTTAAGATCATTCTCTTGGGTTTAGTAACGAAAAACAAATTATGTATAACTGAGCAGTTGAATGTCCATCTAAAGCGAGGGAAAGCTTCCTAAAGGGACATCACACCTTTGGGATAGGAAAGAAAGCTGTGTGTAGTGAGTGAGGAGGAAGGGCTGCTGACTGGCATTGTCTCTGATATGTCCTAAGAGGGATTTTGTCAGAACAGAGGTCTGAGGTGAGTAGATCCACCTAGAGCAAGCTGACCAAGACGGTGTGGGAATGCCTGGGAACATGAAGGGGGCAAAGTGCCTGCCACCCGGGCAATCACAACACAATTCTGAACCTCACACCATCTGCACTGGGAAAGCTTGCTGACTGCATGTCAATTACATGTCAATCGCCTGTGCAGAAACCTGCCATTGGATGACCATGTTCAAAATTCCCCCAGACAATAAGCCAATGTGCCCCATGTGTAGGGGTTTTGGAAAAAGGATGTCCTTTCTTATTGTTGGGTTAAATTAAGCATGAAAAGAACATTTTCAACCAGAATAAGGAGATGATATTACAAGATTGAAACCAACCCATCAAATGGCTATCCGTCATATTCAAGGATAGTATTAATACCAACAATTTCATAGATATTTGTGCATTGTGAGAAGTTACTGCAATAACATTTATTTTCCTACAAATATAAATGTACGCTTGACTCTAAGTTTTCAAGATATTCTTTAAAGAAGTCATTATTTTACATAGTGAGCTAATATTTTATTATGCAAATCATAAAAAGGTAAATAATAAAAAGAATATCCTATATATGATACAAGGCTTTTCTATTTCCTTTCTGTTCCTGTTCACCTGCCATAATGGCATTCTTTTGTTGCCTCTGCCTAAGCTGTATATATATTTACACACACATACTAATTTTGCATCCTTTGTTGCTATGGCTTTGCTTCTCTTTCAACATGATAATTTACAATAAAATTCTGCTATCTCAGCAGGAAGATTTTACTTTTATGGCACGTGGGGACTTAACAGATTGCAAATTATTTATCCTATAACTTCTTCAGAAGGTATTATTTCCTTTAATTTTGTTTAGAATCTCAGACATAATCTACATTAATTTTAAGACACATAGGGTTGCTGAAAGTTTGAAAGTATGATTCAGTATAATTGGTTTTTTTTTTTTTTTTTTGGTAATTTTAAACTGGTCTGCAACTATTTTGTTGAACAGTTTTAGAGCTGTCCACTTGTTATAACCTAAAACGGTGTTTCCAGGGAAGAGTAAACAACCATTACCTTCTCATCTGTTTCAATTTTCTCTTCTTGTCAGTTACTTCTTTCCTTGGCTAGCCATGGAAACTCATAAACATCAAAGTTGGTTCATTTGTATTCCTGTTTCCAAACATCAAATAAAGCCATTCATAAATTAATTTTATGAGCAATTAAGTTCTTCCAAGTCAATACTTTCTAAATTGATTTCTCTTTTACAATCAAGACACAGTTTAGCTTCATTTATAACATTAGCCACAGCTCTCAGATAGTTTTCCATTTTAATTTTGGAGTCTACTTACATTTCATTTTTTTAAAGTAAAAATAAAATTTGGTGAGAGAGAGTGAAAGAGAGAAAGAAGACTTGAAAGGGTTGATGAAGGAGAGGGCTGATACCATGACCTGAAGAACTAAGTGGTGAAGGCAAAGGGGTGCTTGTCGGAGGGACACTGTGGGGGTGACATCCAGAGCTGACACTTAGTGGGCACAGGGAAGGGATTCAAATCAGCCAGCAGCCCAGGACAGACACAGGACATTCAGCATGTGTTATAGATGTCAGGAGATGTGGCTTGGGATAAATATTTGGCTTCTCCAAGGTCTTCGTATGGTCATTTGGAAGCCATTTTCACAGAACATTGACAACTTTGATTCTAAGAGTTTTTGAAACAAATAAAATAGGAAAGTGGGGCGATTCCCCCAAATTGTATGCCTGTTTGGAAGAAAAATTAACAGTGTTGGCCCAAGGAGAAATAGAAAGTCAAATATTACTTCAAGTGTTTGCTGCAGAGATTTAAAAAAATGAGATGATAAAAGGGTTAGCACCATGCCTGGTATATAATAAGCTCCCAATGTTTACAGGTGGTATACTTATGACTCTAATTGTCCTTACTAGGTTTGTAATTGCTGTGGCCTTTCTTCACTTATACTTCCATTCTTGTTTCATTTTATCCGTGCTATTTATTTCTCCTCTTTTAAGGAAATTACTGTTGGCTAAAACTTTTTGTCTGCTCTCCATGGGTGAAAGGTATGCTGCAAATCCAAAAAAATAGCTCAGCTGTTGGAATTCTGACTACACTGCAAGATGGAGTCCCCCATGCTTGCCGACTAAAACTAGGCAAGGCCATAGTACATCAAAAGCCGTAGATCCATTTGTTGAAGGAAAGGCTGAAATCATTATCAAAATAGCATTCCAATGGCATATTATAATAGTGAGAAAGGGAAAAATCAGATACACTGGAAAAACGAGTACCTAAGTGTGAGTCCATACATGTCATTGAAGAGATTGGTAGTAGGTGGGTGCAAAAGTAATTACAGTTTTCCCATTGTTTTAATGGCAAAAATCCCAATTATTTTGGCACCAACCTAAAATGAAAAAAAGGACCAAGAATGGAAGTATAACTAGAGCATTAGAAAGAGTTTGAGTAAGCCAGGAGCTAGGAAGTAAGATGCATGCCTTCTCTATAAGTCACTTTTTTTTTTTTTTTTTTGAGACAGAGTGTCACTCCATCACCAGGTGCCAGGCTGGAGTGCAATGGCGCGATCTCGGCTCACTGCAACCTCCGCCTCCCGGGTTCAAGCAATTCTCCTGCCTCAGCCTCCCAGGTAGCTGGGACTACAGGCCCGCACCATCATGCCCAGCTAATTTTTTTTTGTATTTTTAGTAGAGACGGGGTTTCACCATGTTGGCCACGATGGTCTCAATCTCTTGACCTTGTGATCCACCCACCTTGGCCTCCCAAAATGCTGGGATTACAGGCGTGAGCCACCGCGCCTGGCCGGAAATCACTTTTTTATACACACTATGGTATATTTGGCATGAAGCAGAAAGAACCGTATGCTGGTTTGGGCTCATACATCAAAATAACTTAGACTGGGTAATTTATAAACCACAGAATTTCATTCCTCACAGTTCTAGGGCCTGGGAAGTCCATGATCAAGGTGCCAATAGATTGAGTGTCTGGCGAGGGCCCCGTCTTTCTGGATGGCACCTTATGTGTTCTCACACGGCAGAAGGGCAGAGAGGACCCGAGAGCTCTTTCATGACTCTTTGGGTACTAATCCCATGCATGAAGTTTTATCTTCATGGCCTAAGCCCCTATCAAAGTTCCCATTTTCTAATATCATCTTCTTAGTGATTAAGTTTCAATACACGAGTACTAGAGAGACGCACTCAGACCACAGCACACCCATTTTTCTCATGCTCTTCATTCTGGATGGGGCAAGGCCATGGGCTCTCTGAGTCCTCCCTGTACGACAGCACTGTCTCACATGGGAAGCCCTAGTCACCTGTGGGTAGTGAAATTGTGACAGTCATAAGTCTGAAAAAGGGTATGTTGTAAACGTAAAGCTCACACTGTATTTTGAAGTCTAGGCCCACATTAAAAATGCAAAGTGTTTATTAACAATTTTTAATAGTATTCATGTTGAAATGATATTTTGGATGTTTTGTGCTGGATAAAACATATTAGTAAGATTAATTTTATCTGTTTCATTTCATTTATTTTAATATGCCTACCAAGAAAAACAGAATTGCATCCACGGCTAACACTATATTTTTTTATGCAGAACTGCTCCTGAGATTTTGCTCTACAGTCCTAGTTCTGACTACAATATTTCCAAGTGCTGGGCTTGGCTGTCATGTCCTTAGGAGTGCAGTATTTCTCTAAATGCATCCATGCTCAGGTGCTCTGTCAAAGTAGTCATTATATTTAGGTGTGGTCTTCAGAGCAGGATGTGAGTGAATTGGGGAAATTGACACAAAGAAAGAAAACATTTAATTAAAGTTTAACAGGTCATGAAGTTTCATCATTAGCCCAGGCACGCATTGTTCTCCAATTTAAATTTATTTCTTAAATTTAATTCTCAAAGCACTGCTATGAGTTGGATAATACTAGCTTTGTTTTACAAATAATAAAACTTACACTTCCAGAAGTTCAGTAACTTGGCTAAAGTCCCAATTTAGGCAGTGGAGCTAGGATTTCAGTAGAGTTCTATGCTGAGCTCGGTGCCATGATCTCTACCAACCCCTACTGCACCCAGCTCCAGTACAGAAGAATCGTACCCAGGAAGTGAATACGCTGAAACTTTCTTCTCAAATGAATTACGTAAGGACTCAATAGGTCTCCAAATCCATTTGCGTCTTTATTTGGCTTTCAAACTATCTCCTAATACTAAATTTGTTCAGGATGTACTAGTAAATGAAAGGATCAAGAATTGCTGAATACCTTCTAGTCTTAAAGAAAAAAAGTATACACATCCCAACAAATTAAATATTCAACTAGAATTAATTCAAGTAAAACTCAGTGCCTAACCTTGTTTTGAATGTTTTAATTTGAACAGTTGTAAACAAATTGTGATTTCTATAGTCCTTCGGCTAACACGAAGTGATTTGTGATTAAGTAGCATGGAAAACAAAGATGATTAAGAAATAGCTTTTGTTCTTTTAGATTAAAGAGCTTGTAGAAGAAGGAGGGAATGCAAGAAATGAATGTCATACATTTTTTTAAATGCCATAATAAATGTACAAGATAGAAAAGTGACAAAGTTAAAATATTAACATGGATTGGAGAAGGAGAGAAAATGCTTAATGGAAGAGTATGTGTCTTGGGACTTGAACAAAGATATGTAGCAAGACAGAGATGTGAAAGAGCAGTGCGCTATCTGGAAACCTTAGATCCTGGCAATGCCTATTCTCCCAATAACATCCAACAGGAAGGTCAGGCTGGTATTGAGTAGGCACCTTGAGAAAATGTGGCATATTTCTAACCATAACTGTGGGGGCAGACGATGAAAATAACATTCAGGAGAGACACAGTGAATTAATGGATCCCTGAACATCTTAGGATCTCTAATCATCTTGGTCGTGGGCTTTTCTTTGCTCACACTCTGCTGCTAAATTGTCACAGCAACAGAGGCAGATGGGTGATCAGTACTGTAGTGTCAGCTTATACTATAAGAGCAAGATGCTGTTAAGGAGGCCAGGTGTTCAGGAGTTTTAGCAAAGGAGTGGATAAATTGGCATTCTAAAGGATTAAACTTGTTAAGGAATAAAGCTAAGAAAAGGTTGAGGAAGCAGACAATGGAAGTGGCCAAGAGCCAGAGAATAGTGTATCTTGACTGTCCAAGCAGAAGGGATTAAGTGAAGGATAGAGGTGACGACAGATAGATTGCTAGAATTCACACTTGATTGGCTTCTTCAACTTTAAAAGTCAGTATGCGCAAATATTTATAAAATGACATTGCTTAAGTAGTATCATACTTAAAATGGAAAGATTACATAGCTAATATTTTTTTGTAAATTTCTCTGGGGAAAATAACTTAAAAATACAAATAGTAATGATCTCAGATTGAAATTTACCTCTGCAGAGATTATAAAAACGCAACATACTGTTAGTTGACAACAATGAAATATCAAAGGTCTTATATTCTTTTTTACTCAAAAATTTAAATTTTTTATTTGACTTTTTAATATTTTATTGTACTTTAAGTTCAGGGAGAGTCATATATTCTTT
>NW_016107540.1:722507-750488 GCF_001604975.1 Cebus imitator | reverse complement strand
ACGGAGTTTCGATCCAGTTGCCCAGGCTGGAGTGCAATGGCATGATCTCGGCTCACCACAACCTCTGCCTCCTGGTTCAAGCGATTCTTCTGTCTCAGCCTCCCAAGTAGTTGGGATTACAGGCATGCACCACCACGCCGGGCTAATTTTGTATGTTTAGTAGAAACCAGCTTTCTCCATTTTGGTCAGGCTGGTCTCGAACTCCGACCTCAGGTGACCTGCCCTCCTCAGCCTCCCAAAGCGCTGGGATTACAGGCGTGAGCCACCGCGCCAGGCGGAGAGTCATATGTTCTTAAGGATATTGTTTAAACTTAATATATGTTCTGACAAAATATCCAAAAAATTTCCTTTCACTTTCTTTCTTTAACTGTTCATATATAAGCAAATAATCTATGCTTGAAAGAAAGAAAATATTTACCGTATAATGATTCACATAAAGTCAGCGCAGAAGTGTTTGCGCAAATGCAAGGGAAATTCACCCATGGGGGTTTCCAGTAGCAGGGACCCGCCTGCCCACCCGTTGGAGAGAAGGACTCCAGTCTTCTGCTGTGGGTTCCTATGAAGGTCGCTCATCCCAGAAATTAGCCCTGCATGGGCTCAGACCTGACTTCAAGAAAAGGTTCAGTAGTTTTAACAGCGGCCCCCTGGGGCTTCTCCCCATTCCTCGGTGCCACCAGACGCTCGCGTCTCCAGCCCTTAGTCCGGGGAGCGGGGCCCAGGGCGCCCGGAGCTGTGCCATCCTGCCGATCGTCGACCCTCTGCTGGGGCCCCACACCCGCGGCTCAGCCCCACACAGCACAGAGAAACCCAACCCAAAACCGGCATCTGGGGACGCTCGTCTCCCCCATGTCCAGTGTTGTACTGAACCGAGCATAGAAAGTCAACACCAAGACAAAAGTATGCCAAATTGTAGGGTCTTTATTGTCGGCAGCCACGGAGGACTCGCTCCTCTCCAACCCGCAGCCCAGAAAGGAGGGTGTCAAGACCTTTTATATCCGTAAAACCACCTGGGGGTGAGAGTGAGGGGCTTCAGACATTCCCGGGGCTAGTGGATTCTGTAAATCACCTCCTGGGCAGAGACGAGGGTGAGGGGCTGCGGGCATTCTGAGAACTAGGGGACTTTTGACATTCGGATTGTTACTTAAGTGGTTCACAAAAGTCAAGATAAGCCTGTGTTTACACATTGTCTGGGTAGGGTGGAAATCACAGACCTTAATTACTGATTACCAGTAGCAGGGGCCAAGACGGCGTGCGTTTTGGACTGCTTGCCTGCCACATTAGGGTTACAGAGAGCAGTTTCAAGAGAAAGCCAAGATACGGTTGGGGTATGCAGTTTTATGGGGCTTTTACCATGTCACATCCAGCTTTCAAACAAACAGGAAGAATTCTGTGAGTTTCACTCTTCCGGCCTGGGAAGGTGCAGCGTTCCCAGCCCCGCCCCGCAGCTCCGCGCACTAAACCCGGGCAGCGCCTCAGGGCAGCGCCGCAGAGAGGAGCCTGCAGCAGCGGAACCGGGGTTGCTGATCGCCGCGGTGCGGAGTGCTCTCTGTCCTGGGTATTTTCCAATCTATTTTAGCCGTCTAGTAATAATGGGGGGTGGTGGGATAATTTCAGGGAAGAAAGGAGAAAGTCACCACAAAGGACGGAAATAAACTCATTAGGGATACAGAGCGGGAAGGGAGACCGCTGGCGCCAAACCGGGAATATCGGTGCACGCAGGAGGCTGTGCGAGGCCCCAACGCTGGGCACGGCCTGAGTTACAGGGACAGATTAAAGGTGCTGCAGCTCAACAGATTTTAATCTTCTTTCTGCTAGTGAGCATTCGAAGTTACGGGTCCCACTGAGCATTTTCTTCCACATTCTCTGATTCATGCCTAGCTGATAAAAAAGATGATACACCGAAATTAAAATAGCATGGCTATCCATCTATATATCTATAAATATAAAGGTGAAGTGTGAACTTCTGAAATGTGTTAGGTAATAAAAGTTGAAGAACACTTTTAAGTCATGTATCGGCAAATTTTGTTTGTTGACATAGTAATAAAGCATGCTTCAACCCGTGAGTAGAATTGGTTTTTCAGATCTATGTTCATGGAATAGAGAATACAGTCTTTTTCAAGAGCAAGAAGCCCTTTAAAATTAAATTTAATGGACTTTGCCGCGAAGACCCTTTTTCAAGGACTAGATAATTATCTCTGTTCCTAAAATAAAATCTCTCATTTCATAACAGTATTGAACTTTATAGAAAAGGATAAAATAGGAGTTGTTACAGTAAGCATTTTGACAAATCAATGGACACTTCAACTAAAATCAGCTTAAATTTACACAAATAGCCATCTTTTGGAAAGCAGTTACTGTAATTCCAGCTCCAGTGCTAGGTGTTTTTAATGCATGATATCATTTATCATCACAGTTACTGTAGAGATGAAGAAATGAGTTCTGAGATTTAACACATTAAATAATATCCTAGCGCTTTTTTTTTTTTTTTTTTTTTTTTTTTTTTTTTTTTTTTTTTCCTAGCGCTTTTAAGATTAGCAGAGGTGGAATTCCAGCCCAGGCGTTCTGATCCCGAGGCCCTGGCTATGAAGCTCTCAGTTTTTCTCCACCCTGCCTTTCTCAATAAGGCAAATGGAGTGAACGATAGAATATAGCCATATTTATCCAAGTAAGTAGTGGATACGTTTTTGCATTAATGTGTCTGGGTGGAATGTTTAGTCAGTTAAACCGTTGTAACAAAGAACAGCATCATAAAATGTTACAGACCCTTATTCAGATTCCCACACTCAATCTCTCATGTGTGCATACAACAGTGTGAGTGCATCCAAATACATGCAACACTGAAGTTGATTTTTACATTCGGCTCGTGTTATGATGGATACATTTACAGCTCAGCAGAGGTCTGATTTGGGCCTGATAAGAAGGAAGGGGCCTTTTTTTTTTTTTTTTTTTGAGACAGGATCTCACTCTTGTTGCCCAGGTTGGAGTGCAGGGGCATGATCTCGGCTTCCCGGTTCAAGCAATTCTAGCTGGGATTATAGGCGCCTGTCACCCCACCTGACGATGTTTTGGATTTTTAGTAGAGATAGGGTTTCACTGTGTTTTTTGTTATACGCGTAATGGGTTTGCCCAGAGCAATCCCTTTTCACGTTTTCCATTTGCCTTCCAGTGGCCTGCACAAGCTGTTTTGGAGCTGTGTGCTTTACACCACAGCTTCTGTGTCCAGTTTTGAAGCTCCATAGTCCATGTTGCAGTTATCTGTGTTCATCAGGAATTGCTCTCAGAATCAGGAGTGAGAACTATTTTCTTTCTCTCTTTCTCTCTCTTTCATTTTTTTATTGGCCTGAAGAGAATCATACTTGAATAATTGGTTCTATTGAAACCTTATTCTGTTAGATTTTCATCTTGTAAGAGTGAAAATTTGTACATCCTTTTTACACAAGTCTTTTCAAATTTTTTCTCTCTGTTTGGCAAATAATACTGTTAATCAAAATTAAAAAGTCATTTTCTATTTTACTATTTTGCTAATCATTGCATTTATAACATAAAGTATTGAATATTAAGATCATTGTTTCCCTTCCCTTCTTCTGTTACTCATGTCTGCCTTTCTTTCTCATTTCCTGTGACTTAAGGCAAGCTTGCAGGCTCTTCTGTCCCGTCTTCCTCTGCCGTTAAATTTCCCCCCAAACCCTCCTGTCTCAGTGACTAGTTTCTATCAGCTCTCATAGCATGTGTAACTGGTATTGCTCCTTGGAATCTTAGGCAGAGTGAAGTATCTCTTCTTCTCCTCAATAAGGTTGTAAGCCTGTCAGACCAACAAATGCTTTGTGAGACAAAGAACCTACCATTGCTGAAGTTCTTTCCCTCATGAGGAATAATGCCTTTCTAGTTGGAACTGCTTCCCTTTTTGTTTTTGACCGAGTCTTGCTCTGTTGCCCAGGCTGGAGTGCTATAACTTGATCTTGGCTTGCTGCCACCTGCACCTCCTGGGTTAGAGCGATTCTCCTGCCTCAGTGTCCTGAGTCGTAGGGATTACACCATGCCTGGCTAAGTTTTGTATTTTTAGTAGAGACAGGGTTTCATCATGTTGGCCAGGCTGGTCTCGAACTCCTGACCTCAGGTGATCCACCTGCCTTAGCCTCCCAAAGTGCTGTGATTACTGGTGTGAGCCACCACAGCTGGCCAACAACTGCTTTCATTAAATGCTATCTTTAAAGAAGTTACTTTTTGTCTGATTGTGGCACTAAGCACAATCAGTCCTTGTTGGGGTTTCATTTTTAATATCAGCAACATTGACTGGCCTTACTGGGATTTCATTTTTAATATCGGCAGCATTAACTGGTCAAGTAAGGGTGTCATCTTAAAGTATGAGACTTTCTCTCTGTTGATAAGAATTTGATGAACTCATCTAAGCCAGCATCACACTATATAAGGAGCATACTCAGCAGGGGTTTCTATTAAATTAATGGATACTAAAAGATAAATAAAATGTACAATTTTTAAACAAACATAATCTTAACATATTAAATCTGTCTGTTTTTCACTGATTATTTTTCAAATTCAGGATGTTTTCTGTAACTTGCATTAAAGTCTAGTCTAAGCTTCTAAAAGACTATCCTTCCCACGGCATTTTGTATGTTCAGGTACACTGATGTCAGATGCCTATATATTTATGACTGTTATAACCCTCCTGATGAATTGACCCTTGTATCATAGCGTGATTACCTACTTTGGCTGTAGAGACAGTTCTTGATCTAAAATCTATGTTGTCTGCTATAAGTATTACACTTGGCTTACTTCTGTTCACCATTCACATGGAATGTATTTTTCTGTCTCTTCACTTTCTGCCTGTCTTTAAATCTCAAGTTTCATTTTCGTAGAAAGCAAATAGTTGGATCTTCTGTTTTTTGTCCATTTAGACATTCTGTCTTTTGTTTGGGAAGTTTAGTTTATTTACATTTAAAGTAATTATTGGTGGAGAAAGATTCACTATTGCTCTGTTGTTAATTAATTTATGTTTGTCTTGTTGTTCTTTTGCCATGTATTTTTCTCTTGCTATTTTTTATAGTATTTTGTCATTTGTCTGGTTTTTAATTTTTTTGTATCAATATACTGAATTACTTCTGTGTGTGTGTGTGTGTGTGTGTGTGTGTGTGTGTTACTTCCACAAGTATTTTCTTCATGGTTACTTATGGCTTACATAAAATATAGCTGTAACAGTCTATTTTAAGCTTATAACTTAACTTCACTTTCACACACAGACTGTACCATTTTACTCCCACACACACTTTATATGTTATGTCACAATTTTCATATTGTGTAACTATTAGCACAGTTTCACTGAGTCAAAATAATATTTTTAAGTTTAACTGTTACACTAGAATTAAAAGTGATTTTCTGCCACTGTTACAGTAATATAGTATCCTGTTACTTGTCCATATATTTACCTTTACAAACAAGTTTTATCATTTTTTATGCTATTGTGTTGCTTTTTAGTTGTCCTTTTATGTCAACTCGAAACATTAACTTTTTTGTAAGTCAAGTCAAGTAGGGAGAAGTTTACTTAGCTTTTGATTGTCTGAGAAAGTCTTTGACTCCTCTTCATTTTTGAAGGACAGCTTTGCCATGGATGGTATCCTTTCTTGGAAGTTTTTCTTTTTCTTTGTTTTTATTTGAGAAAACAATTTATCTCATTCCAATCTTTTCTGCCATGCAATATTTCCACTGGGAAATGCACTGATAGTGTTATAGAGGTTCCCATGTATGGGACAAGCCACATTTTTCTTGCTGCTTTCAAAATTCTCTCCTTGACTCTTTCGACAGTCTGATTATAATGTATTTTGGTATGGGTTTTTTAAGTTCAGATTTTTGGTGTCCTCTGGGCTTCCTAAATCCTAATATCCTTTGGCTGGGCACAGTGGCTCACGCCTGTAATCCCAGCACTTTGGGAGGCCGAGGGGGTGGATCACAAGGTCAGGAGTTCGAGACCAGCCTGGCCAAAATGTTGAAACCCCGTCTCTACTAAAAAAATACAAAAATTAACTGGGCCTGGTGGCACGCGCCTGTAATCCCAGCTACTCAGGCGGCTGAGGCAGGAAAATCACTTGCACCTGGCAGGTGGAGGTTACGGTGAGTTGAGATCGCACCGTTGCACTCCAGCCTGGGTGACAGAGTGAGACTCTGTCTCAAAAAAAAAAAAAAAAATATCCTAATACCTTTTTCTTTTCCAGATTGGGAAGCTTTCAGCCATTTTTTTTTTAATTAAGCTTTCTTCTTATTTCTCTCTCTTCTGATACTGATCTAGTTGATGATGTCCTGTAAGTTTGTAGGTTTTCTTCACACTTTTTAATTATATTTTCTTTATTCCACTGAATAGATGACTTCCAATGGTCTGTCCATGTGTTCATAATCCTTTCTTCTACTAATTTATTCTGTTGCTGAACCCCTCTATTGAATTTTTCAGTTTACTTATTGTATTCTTCAGCTCTATAATTTCTGTTAGGTACTTATCAATATTTTCTATCACTTTACTGAAATTCTTGTTTTGCTTATGTATTGCCCTCCTGACCTCAGTGAACACACTTATGCACAGTGTTTTCTGTTGGGTAATTCCCAAATATCATTTTAATTAGAAGTGGTTTATGGGCATTTACCAGTTTTTACTATTTGGAACCTATTTCTTTATTTTTTTAAAATTTTCTTTGACTGCATCAGTGCATTAGGTAAAACAATGGCCCCTCTTAGTTTTCACATACTGGTCTTTTAAAAAAGAAGACTCCCTCATCAATCAGCCTAGATAAAAATTCTGGTGCCTCTCAAATGTCTGTTCTGGTCTCAGCCACCACCTTTGTTCTTAGCAGCCGCTGGATTCTAGAGTATTTCAAGTCCCATTGGTGCCCTGAGACAAGCAAGATAGAAGCTAGTCTCTTAAAAGAAGCCAGAAAAGTTGGGGCTCTAGTTGTGTGTTCTAACACCTTTTCTCTGCATAGAAATTGGGAGTTGCAATTCTTCCTCGTTTACTTTCTACTAAGCTGGAGAGGAGAGCTGCAGCAAATATCTGCATGCTTGTTCAGAGTGCGCTCTCTTTTAAACCAGTTCTTTTTTCTCTGCAGCTCTCAGGGGCCTAGCTAATGCCAGGCTTCATCAGCTCTTGGAGACAGGCAGATTGGGAGCCACTCCGTAAGTCCCTACTGGAGAAGTAGGGGGGCCAGATGTGTAGTAAAATGCCTTATAGGGAGAAACTAGAAGGATTAGTTTTATTGCCCGAGCAGACTGGGAGCAAGCAACAGGAAGTGTCTCCATACACTCATTCGGGCTTTCTGGGGAATAGTGATTGCATGTTCCATTAGCTCCCAGACACAGGAGAGTTAGAGACCAGATCCTTGACAGCAGCTGGAAAAAATAAGGCACTAGATGTGTAGTATAACCCCCAATCAGAAACGAGGACCTGCCTGTTAGTCTCTGTTCACTGTGCTGAGCTGAAGGGATCAGCCACAGTGAGTGCTTGCACTTGTGTTCAGAACTATCCTTAGGCTCCTTGCAGCCCCTGGAGGACTAGTGAATCCTGGACTCCCTGGCTTTCAGAAACAGGCAAATTAGAAGCCAGACCCTTAAGTAGCGGCTGGAAAATTTGCCGTTCAACCTTTCGCTCCTCAGAGAAACACTGGAAGTTGTGACCTCCACCCTGACTTCATGTCCCGTGCAAGGGATGGGGTTTATATTGAGATTCTGTCTCAGATTTTCATTTCAGTTTCAATATGGGTATTGTCTCACTCACTGAATGTGCAGGAGCTCAAACACTTACTAGATTTCCCACAAAGAGAGTTAATCCCTGTCTGCCTGGTAATTTGGGGTGAGGGAGTGTCTGAAATCTCCTACTCAGCCACCTTGAAGATCATCCCTTCTGCCACAGCATTGAAAACATGTTTTATTGACTTCATTTAACATATGACATTTTATGAACTATCAGAACTTCTTAAATATTGCATTAGTTTGCAATATTTAAGACATATTTAGCTGTATTTAGCTGTAATGACAATGTACCACAGATCAGGCAGCTCATACAGCAGAATTCTTTATTTCTCTCACAGTTCTAGAGCTAGAAATTGACATCAAGGTGTCAGTAGGGGTGATGTCTTCTGAGTTCTCTCCACTTGGCTTGTAGATGGCCATTTCCCCCCTACATCTTCACATGGTCTTACTTTGTACATGTCTGCATTCTAATATCCTCTCCTTATAAGGACACCAGTCAAACGGTATTACAGTTCATCCTAATGAACTCATTATAACTTAGTCACCTCTTTAAAGACCTCATCTCCAAATACAGTCACATTCTGAAGTATTGGGAGTTAGAACTTGCACATAGGAATTTTGAAGGGACATAATTCATTCCATACCACTCAGTCTTCTGGCCCCACAAAGTTTATGTCCTCACATGCAAAATGCATTTACTCATTCCCAACAGACCCATTTGATGCTTAACCCATTCCAGCATCAAATTTAAGTGGATGTCTCATCTATGTGTCATCAAAATCAAGTATGAATGATAGGAAGGCATTATTCATCCTGAGGCCAAATTTTTCTCTAGCTGTGAAACCAGACAACAGATTTGTGAATTCCAAAATGCAAGGGTGGGACCAGCCGTAGGATAAACATTTGCATTCTAAAGGGGAGAAATCTGAAAGGGGAAGGGGACTACAGGTCCCAAGGAAGTCTAAAACTTAGCAGGGCTTATCCTATAAGATTTTAGAGCAATTAAGTGAACTACGCTGGAATGTAACTATCTCCTAGAGAAAGGAGGGAGATTTCATTGACCCAAGTGTTGTCAGGATTCTATCTTTAGGGAGATATTATCTCTAGCTTCCAGGGCTGTTTTTATGCAAATTCTTTTGTAGTTGCTCAGCAGACTTAGAGAGACGCCAGAATTATAAAAAAANAAAAAAAAAAAAAAAAAAAAAAAAAAAAAAAAAAAAACTATCTCCCAAGGAAATGATATCAGATTCCATATCAGAGAGTTCAAATCCCCACTTTCAAAAAATTGAAGTCTATTTCTTATAATGTCTAACCTCAACTTCATTGAAACGAGATGAGAATTTCATAAATACTGGGATACACTAAATTAAAAGTACTGAAAGACATTAGTTGGTCAGTGTGATTAGATCGTCAACATCTGCTAATTGGTATTTATCAAAGTCAGACTCCATTAGAGTCAGGTGAGAAATGGGATCTCCACATTAGTTTATGGAATGAGGACACTGTAAGCAAAGATTCCCTTTCGATGTTAGTGTGAGAATATTCCACTGGACTAATCTGTAACACATTCAGTAGAAGATGAAAGGCAAAATGTACTTTTCCTGGAAAATTATTAAATCATTTCTGCACAAGATTGTGAATGAGAGTTATTGACAGCTGGAGCACTTAGAAGATAATCCAGTTTATAGTATCATTTGTCTAGTATGATATCTTTTTTTTTTTTTTTTTTGGTGATGGGAGTATGCACTTATCTAAATCTTGAGATACTGCATATATCTATATATATATATTTAAAGTGAAATACAAAGGCATCAACTCAAAATATTTATTATATTTAGGAAATATAATCATTTGACTTTAAATCAAGTTGGTTAAACTACTTAATGTTTCCTAAAGACATTCCAGCAAGTGATTTTTACATGTCATCTTAAATCATTTAAAGAGGCTATAAGAAACTTTATATTGGTTCAAGAGAAGTAAGGCAAGACAATATCACTAAATAAAGTAAAGAGAGAGAATCTTCTATTTCTGGGCAGTAAAGGTCAAGGAATTCTATATAGGTATAAAAATATGCCTGAAAAGTGTAATTCCCAAGGAGCTCTCACCGTCTGGCCTCTGAGTGTCATTGTCATGATCTTCTGCAGCTACACCTCAGAGAATCCAGGGTAATGAACTTGGGTTAACAAGACTTTATGTGAGGACAAAATACACAACTCAGATAGCATGCTGGCATTCCTGACATGAAGTGCAATGATCCAGGAAAAGCTGGCTTTAGGAAAATGAAGTAGGGATCCTAGTGCAGCTACTGCCCCTGAGAAACAGGACCCTACCTTGTGGTGATGATAGCAAAAAATGTGCCTCTTTATGAACCTTAAGATCCTTTTTCTGTTAGCAGATCTTGATGAGGGCCACCTCAAAAGTCTTCTCAGACTTTTATTCTCAGGGCTGAAGGGTTAGGTTTTAGTGGGACACTCATATCAGTGAATCCATGTACGCCATGATAACGCTTTTTCCGACTAAGGTTTATTTCAAAAGGTTAAGAGTGTAGGAATATTTTAAATTCCTATATTTGCATAAACAGATCAACCAAGCCACTCTTCTTAGAATTTGGTTAATTTGGTTTCAAGAGGATATGACAGTTTTAAGAAGTCAGAGAAGTAAAGGTAGACTCTGAGGGATCAATCAATGGTTCCTTGATACATCAGTTTGTTTAAAATGTCATTTTCTTAAGTATTATTTTGAATCATGCCAAACATCATTCCTTAACAATGCAGGAAGTCACAAAGAACTCCAGAATTGGTGTGATATTTTAAGCTGAAAACATGGGTGAATTTATTTAAATTCATCCTACTTGAAATTTGTTGAGCTTTGTGGATAGCCAGATTCATGTATTTTATCTAATTTGAGACATTTGCTGCTATTAGTTTTTCAAATATTCTTTTTACCCCTTTTTCTCTCTCTTCTCCTTCTGAAATTCCAATAACACTTGTGTTGCTGTCCTTGGGGTCATCCCACAGGTTCCCTAGGCTCTGTTTAATTTTCTTCATTTGTTTTTCTTTCTGTTCCTCAAGGTGAAGTGTTTAGCCTTCATGTTCACTGATTCCTTATTCTTTCTGTTCATATCTTCTGTTAAACACCTCTAGTGCATTTTTAATTTATTTTTTATAATTTTTAACACCATAATTTCCACTTGAATCATGTTAATCATTTCTTTCTCTTATCAATAAACTCATTGTGTTCATATATCATTTTACAGGTTTCTTCTCACTTTTGGTCCATGGTTTTCTTTAGCATTTTGAGTATCTTTAAGAAAGTTGGTTTAAAGTTTTTATCTAGTAATTTTAATGTCTGGTTATCCTTAGGAACAACTTCCAGCAATTTCTACTTTTCCTTTAAATTGGCCATATTTTTGTTTATTTGCATGACTTTTATTGTTGAAAACTGGACATTTGAATATTGTAATGTCAGAACTCTGAAAATCAGATTTTCCCTCTTTCTCAAAATTGACCATTTCTGGTTGTTCAGGTCTGTGACCATACATTTGTTTTAGATCTTTTCCAAACTTTTATTGCAAAGACTATAGCTCTTGTCATCTGGATTCATAGAAGTCTACTCCATTATCTGAGTGGTCAGGCAGTGCCCTGTCTTAAGAAAGATTTTCTTAAATGCCTGGGAGAGAGAGAGAGAGAGAGAGAGAGAGAGAGAGAGGGAGAGAGAGAGAGAGAAAGAGAGAGAGACAGAGAGAGAGAGAGAGAGAGAGAGAGAAGATATACTCTGCTTGTCATTATGTCATTACAGTTTGGCTCCAATACAGCTGTGCTGGGATACTGCTCAACGCTAAGCAGGCTGCCTACAGCCCTCCCTTTTCCTTCACCCTTTGCTTGAACAAAGCCCACATATCTGCCACATATCACGCACATATATGTGCATCTACGTGTTCACAGATCCTTTCTGAACATGCATGCAGTCCTGGGCTTATGCATCACACTCTTTCTTCAGAGCCCTTAATTCCATAAGAGACCTATTTTATTGCCTTCTATTCAACAGACTTGAGTCTTCATACCACTTGCCCCATCTGCCATCTCTTGGCACAGGTGGGTACAGAAAATATGTATTTATCTTTCAACAGACACTACCACTGCCCTAGTTAGAGGGGAGGGGCAGCAAAACAAAGATCATCCTCTGTGGTAGTCTCTGGGAAACAGCAGACATGTGAAAGTACGTAACCACAGCATTTTAACAGTAAAGCCCTTTTTTCATTGTGCCTGCACCAGCAAGCAGCACCAGAAATCCAGGGAGCCCTCACCATAATTGCTGCCACTGCCCTAGTAAATGAAAGATGGTAGGCAGGTGGGTGAAAGTGTTACAGTAATCTCACACCTAAAATCAGTTCTTCTTTTCTCTATTGAGCAGTTTTCTGCTTGCTGTTAAGTGTTAGATGAGGGTTGGGTGCTGTGGCCAGCACTTTGGGAGGCCAAGGCAAGCAGATCACTTGAGTTCGAGACCAGCCTTTCCAACACGGTAAAAACCCATCTCTACTAAAAATACAAAATTAGCCAGGCGTGGTGGCGCATGCCTGTAGCCCCAGCTACTCCAGAGGATGAGGCAGGAGAGTCACTTGAACCTGGGAAGCAGAGGTCGCAGTGAGCTGAGATAGTGCCATCACACTCCAGTCTGGGCAACATGAGTAAAATAAAAGTTTTAGATTCTTGAGTTCTACGAAAGTTGATACCAGTAGTGTTTCCTAGCCTACGGTTGTTTATTAGAGGGATCCATTCTGTGAGTGCCCCACTCTGCTACTTCCCCTCTATCTTTACTTTCTTATGTCCATTTTTTAAAATGTTCATTGTTGATATGTTAGGGATGCCATTTTCATCTTTAACATTTTTATTTGTTATTTTTCTAATTCTAATATGTCCAATACTTGGTATATTAGCTTTTTAAAATGTTATTAAAATTTTTTCAAGAACAATAAAAGAGCAAATTCCAATTTGTTGTTGTTGTTGTTCTGTAATTGGTTAGCGTTAGAACTAATTCAGTGATGTGGTTTTGTGTGAATGGTTAAGGGATCCTATACTGCTGCCCTTAGGGAGCATCTTCTGCTTTCCCATCTTCTGGCTTTAAGTTCCTTAGCTTACAATATTTTCCCCTAAATAAGCAATATAAATTCAAACTTCAGACCAATTTAACATACAAGATCAGGGTTTCTATTTCTTATGGTAAATTTTATTGTATTTAACCTATAAACAGTAGTAACAATCTTCATTGTTTTATTGAGTCATCAGACATACTTTTTTCTAGATTCTGCTAATGGTTCTATCTTTCTTGCAGGTTTCTCATTTCTAACTTTAGGCTTCCTGTTTTCTTTCATGTGTATTTAAAGCCATCACTATGCATAACACAGTCTACATTTTTCTTGTGTGGCTCTCAATTCTTTTTTCCAATAACTAGATATGTCCTTTACTTTTTTGCAAGATACAGAGCGTACTCTTAAAAAACTTCTATTTGCACAACACTTCTAAAGATTTACCAAAATTCTGCATGAACTTCCTGCATGTTGCTGAACTTGAACTGTCATTATTGACTCTTTAACCCATTTTAATCTGCATCTATTCATATCCCTTCACTGAATTACCAAACTCAACAGTATCTCTTATAGTCTTAATTCACTTGCTCCCTTAAAAGCAAATAATATGATAAATCAATTTCTTCTTTTTAAACACATTTGCATTTATCCTCTGTGCCCATATATTCCTTTTCCCATCTGATTGCTCTTTTCAGTATTTTTTTTCAGATACTCCTGGAATAATCGTTTGTTATTGAAAGTTTCCTACAGTTTATTGCTTGATTCTTCCTAATTCCACTGAAATCAATTTTTTAATCACTTTTGATAGTCTAGAATAGATTTCCAGAGGGAGGAAAAAACTATTTTATTACATTAACTTTAAATAGAAGACAAAAAATTCTCAGCACTGTTTAGACTTTCGGATGGATAGGCTTTCTACCTTAGTAGCAGCTGGTTACTAACTGATCTAAGGCATCTCCATGGATATAAGACAGGTTCAACCATGACCTAATTGTGTCATGCATGTGGTAATGGTGATATGCCTAGTAACAGAAAAACTATTCCAAAATATATTCAGTTAAATATTTTAAAGCACTTATTTCCTCCAGAAATCTGAGTAAAATAAATTGCAGCCGGAGTCTCTTGGCTTACTTATTAGTATTATTTAATAAATATAGATTCCGGGACAGAGTTGCCTTGTGGGTATACTAAGAGTTATTGTGGAAGCACAAATCTCCATTGACATCTGGTTGACCTAATTCTCCTATATTTATAGAGATTGGTAACTGAAGGGAATTTTCAATAGCCGAATACTTGCCAGGGTACACCTCATAGCCATTTTTGTAAACGTAATTGTGTCCATAATTTTGAATTGATTACATTTTTATTGGAGAAAATTTTGTTACACTGACAATTTTAACGCTTCTTCAGAAAAGTTTCCTCTTCTTTCTGCTAAACAGTTTGGCTTAATTAACTTGTAAGTTCTATTGCCTTTTATAAAAATGGAAAATGACTTCCTCAAAATAGACGATCTAACGCATTTATCCTTTTAGAAAAAGTTTATATGGAGCTTAGGAATTTCACATTTACATTTTGGGATAAACAAATTTTTAGTCCATAATGCTCAAACATTCGGATAGAAAGCATGTTACATTTTCACAATAGTGGGAAGAACGCCAGCGGGAGAGACATGAACAGAGTTGTCTCCCTCTGTCCTAAGGAAGAGGCCTGCAGCTGCCAAGTCACATGGGATTCAGGGGTGGAGTAAATTTCCTTCTCACATTATAGATGCATGGAGATTCTCTCAACAGCGTCAAGAATAACAACCTCATTGTTCCAGGGAGCTCTTTTCTTTTTTTTTGAGACAAAAATTTTTATCTGATTAATGAATGGAGATGGGCTATAAGATACTGCACATGTGTAAAGACAACTACAGTTCAAAATTAAAGGAAGCACTCCAGAGAAAACCTTAAATCAGCTTGTTTTACATTTTAGGACCTTTATCTACAACATCCCACTCTTGGCCCCAAATTCTATATAATGCCTTATGGAACCAGCGACTTTTCTAAATACATGATAGTGGTCCACTCAATGTCCAGATAACAGAATGAAGGCAGTAGTTATGATAATGATCATGATTTCTTAGAACCTCAAACACAGGAACCACACACTGAAAACTGCAATCAGTTGACATCAGAAGGATGTTTCACAAGGATGAAACCACAAGAAAGATCATTGAGAAAGCATAGAGGGTATTAATTTTTCCATAAAACATGGTAACAATGGCCAGATAAAAAGAGTTATTCACAATTCTATTGCTGTGTTACCCAAATCCCACCAAAAAGTAACATTTTAAATATTAAAATATCTCTAAATATATTGCACTCTTTTTTACTTACTTAGAAAATTATAATAAGCTTAATAATTCACATATGCTATGGGAGCATGTGCTGACATTGATTGTAATTGCACTGAATAACTGGTTACTTTCTTCAAAATTTCTTTCAGAAAATATTAGAAACATTGCTTTTGGGAGTTAAAAGTAGATAAGATGTGAAAATAAAATGATTTTCACTATGTTTATAAACTACTTGACAATAAAACAAGTATATTTCACATGTCCCTGGTAAGATCATTGTCACCCTCCCAAAGTTGAACGTCTAATGATATATGTGCTACCGACAAACCCACATCGGTACATGTAGCAGATATTAATATCAGTTACTAAATTGGTTGTGAATGACTTTTGGGTGGCAGCAAATGTCCTGGGGCCATAATATAATTTTCTCTTTGTGGAGAGGAGTTAGCCAAGGTCAAAAGTTGTCAGAAACTTGAGAGGATATGGAAAATAGAAGTGATGTTGAAGTAAAAATCAAGACAAAAAGAAATGATTTCATGTAGCTTTCTGCCTCTTTTCTGTATTTATTCATCCAGATTTACTTTTGGAGAGAGTGGAGGATAAAGATTAAGAAATGCTTGGATTTATTCTTTGCCCGACGACTTGTGGCTTTGTAGTCATAGGCAAATTACTTAATGTCTTTATATTGTTGGATTTTCCTTTGAAAACCCAATGCTTACCCTCAAAGCATAGGAGAAAAGCAAACTCTAGCTCAGAGAGAGGCCCTTCTTAATTTCCCTTTCTCCAGTCTGTGGAACTGGAAGCACTTCATGGAAGGTACCATCTGCCAGGCACCTTGAGTATCTCTGCTTATTATTGCCCATAATTCCCAGAAAGCAAGATGGGGCTGATTTTGATCTGGACCCTGCCTCAGGGTTGTGTTTCCACAGAGCAAACTTGAAGGATCAGGCAACAAAGATGATGTTTGTTTTTATTCACTGTAGAAGTGGTAAATCCTTCAGCTGAGTGTTCCATTCCAGAAATACTGCCCACCACATGTCCAGGCTGGGCCTCTGTGTCACACTTGGGGAGCAAGGAACCAGCATGAACACTGAGCATCAGGCCTGCGATTCCACCACTGCTCCTCCTGTGAGTCTTACAGTCTTTGTCTTTGATTCAGGAATCTTGTGTCTTCACTAAACTATGTATGGCAGGCTAGTTGGTTAGCTTAAATGCTGGGAGAAATTTGATTTTCTCACACCTTTCACAATTACTAGCAGTCACACTTCCCTATGGAAGTAAAATAATGTTACTTTTCAAAATTGAAGATGGAAATTTTTTAACTTACAGAGAATGAGCAATTTGCAAGAGGGATTTCTGAAATGTGGTAGGACAAAACAGACTTTGGAGTGTTTTTAAAAGAGCAGAAATAAAAGGTTAGCATTTGTTTGGGAAGAGGTCTTAATATTAATATCTTAATATCTTTGGAAAAATCCAAAAGTACGAGTAGTAAGGTTGTTTATGGTTCAACTGTTAAACTGTGTATACAACAATTCCGTTTCCTGATTCATCTATTGAAAGACAGATAAGAGGCCTCACAGGACGATGCATGGAGTATGAACCATAACAAAGGCATGATATTGCCGGGGGCTGATTCAGAATGCTTTGAGATGAAATAGAACAGTGATGAATATTCCATGATCAACAAAACCACCAAGTAACAAGTAACAGTCAATAAAATACACCATCAATGGTTCATAACTATGAAGAAGTGGGATAATCTGCTTTAAATTGCTTTATTTTAGTGAGTGAAATTTAACAACCTAAAAAACTTGCTAGGAAAAAAAATAGGCAAGCATACTGTACAAATCCATTTATTAGCCTTATTATTAGCTATTTGCAAATTGGTAAATTTAACCTATGGTCATGAATTCAATAAATATGATTAGACTAAGGAACATACCACAAAAAAAAAATGAAGACAATTGCAGTATGTCTTATAAAATCAGAAGACAGACACAAGTTTCCAATTAGCATGAGTAGGATGAAAATATTAAGTTTTGCATATGGGTACAAAGGTATAGTCTGTAGCAGGTCAATGCTCTCACTCCAATAAGTGAGAAAAGTTGGATAAATCGTAGGCTTAAAGGCTTCGGGGAACTTTAGAGGCAACCAAAGGAGAGGATAATTTATAGGGCGGTTGAGGATCTGCATCTATCCACAGAGGCATTTACCAATTCAAGGAAAGGCCAAAGGCTAAGAATTTAGGATTGGCTCAGCCAGTACACGTAAGTCACAAGGTGAGACGGTGCCACCATTGATACTAGTTGTCACCAGCACACCTTATTAACACACCTTTGTGGACTGCCTTCCTTCCTCTGGGCCACTTTCTAACTTCTCCACCTCCAAAGCTTACCCTTTGATCCTTCGCTCAGAGTCTGCTTATGAAAACCGGGGTTAATTTTACTGTTTTAAATTTAAGGATGTTCTTGGCATTATTGGCAATATGGCGGCTAGCATGAAACAGTTACAGCAATACAATGCATGCTAGATACTCTGGGCTTGTAGAGTTAAGACTTGAAGGATTGTATGTCATGTGAGGATTTCTTAGATAACCATGATTATGTAATCGACTATGACCACCATCCTTGGGGTACTACACACAATACTCCCTGAACCTAACGGTAATATGCCTTAAATAAGGTGTACATAAAAATGTATGTGAAGTTTCATATAACAACTGACATTAATCGAACTAAAAATAGTAATAAGAAAAGAGATGAATATTTATACATCCCACACATGCACATATCTAAATGTGTATATAGTCCTAAATTGAAATAAGTTAACTTTTAATTTTAAAAATAATTTTCAGTGTAGAGAATTTATAATCAAAAAG
Source organism: Cebus imitator (assembly GCF_001604975.1). Taxonomy (NCBI): domain Eukaryota; kingdom Metazoa; phylum Chordata; class Mammalia; order Primates; family Cebidae; genus Cebus; species Cebus imitator. The sequence continues at coordinate 732,437 of NW_016107540.1, read as the reverse complement.
CAAAAATAGTTACATGTACCAATAGGATAACAGACTATTATTTTGTAATCAATTTTTCTACTGAAATATATTAGAAGTACATCTGTGTCAATCAAATACTTCAATGATTCACAATGAAGACAACTACATTAAGTATCCAGTGTTTGACTTATAATTGCAAGATATCTACATCATGTTGTATTTGGCTCTTCTAAACAACGATTCTGAAAATTTTTTGTAATAAAACATATTTTCAATTATTCCCACAGGCTATTTGTATAAAAGATAATGCATATATCTAAGTCTTTTTCTAAATTTTTTCCAGTGAAAAATAGAAAATATATTTTCTTCTGGAATATTTGAGTGTGCATGCTCCCTCATGCATAGACTTATGCTGGGATTTCTCATTAATTTTTATGATAATCAATCTGCTAAGAAGGGTAAAATGTGTTTGTGTTTTATGCATTTCTTAACTAATTACTTTATATATTTGTTAGCCACATATATTTTCTCTTTTGAGAACTGCTTTTCCACTTCATGGCAAATTGTTTTTTTAAACCTACTTATGCCTAGTGTTCCATTATTGGAACACTAAGCATGTCGGAGTTATTTATATCCTACCACTTAAGGTCATTGCCAAGGTCTGATTGCAAAAATTCAAAAAATTGCAAGCTTAGGCATAAATGAGTTAATTATGTTTTCAAGGCTCTTTATATGCATAGATATTAGTTTGGAGTCTTTTATACATTTTAAGTGTTTATTTTGTTCCCATTTTTAATAATATTTTAATCATAATCTGTACTCTTTCTTTTGTTTTACTTATATATATCTTTGTTTTCTTCCTTCCCTTTTTTCTTTCTTCTTACCTTCCTTCACTCCCTCCTTTTGTTCCTTTTCTATTTTTCTTTGTTGCTTCTCATTTTGCTTCTTTCTTTTAGGACAGTATTATTTCAAATTGTCAAATGTATCAATATTTTTGTTTATACACTTTATTCTTGAAGTCAGGCTTAGAAAGCCCTCAATCATGTTAAAATACATAAAATTTCATCTGCATTTTATTTACATGTTCACTTTTTAATTCATTTTTAAAATACCATGCTGTAGTAATTGCTTAATTTTAAGGGATATCAATAGAATTAGTGATTATGGAAATACTGCATTTTAAGGCAGGATGAGTCATTTAAAGAAGCAACAGACCTATGTAACTTAAACAATTATTTTATTTATCATTTATTTAAATAAAAGAGGTATAGTCATCTCTGGAAACAGATTATTTGGGAGCTTAAAGTTGCTTCTGGTGATCCCATAGGAATGGAGTTTATGGCCAAACATAAGGCAGAAAGAAGCAGAGTATGCAGAAACTGATCTGAGGAAAAGATCCCAGCAGCAAACCAGCAGGCCAGGTTGGGTCTAAGCACAGCAAATGCTGATAGAGTCTCTATTTACCGAAGCAGCAGCAACATGTTGGTGGTGCTAGAAAATATGCTATTTACAGTTTACCTTTCCATGTTATAAATCCTTTCCAAAGCTCTCAATTCTTCTGTTAAGTCTATTATACAATATGGACCCAGTGTCAGCTACTTATCAATTCTGTTTGGATGGTGAAAAGAATACAGGCACCAGGCTGAGCAGATGAGTTGCAGGGGTGAGATTATCTGAGACGATCCTGGAGAAGCCTGAAGCCACAGATTGGATTAAAGGTCACACATGACAACACGGACACGTAAGTGTTCTTTGGAAATCTCCTAAAAAACACTGAAATAAACTGAATTATTTAGCAGTCAAGCAAGATGTTTTCCAGGTGGGTAGAAAAATTTGAGAAATTCAGGTAAAGGTGAACTTAGACACTATTTCAATACTTTTTAAGACAGGAGCCTTTCTTTTGCTCTTTTTGTGATTTTTGTGTTATGAGTCTATGTTACTAAATTGTAAAATCACTTAATTACATGAAATATATCTAGAGTTTTTACTTAAAATGTATTCTATTTAAAGATAAATTGGGGTTAATGTATCTATTCTTAACATGCATTATTTTTTTCCGTAAAAGAGCAAGGCACTCCCGCTCAATGTTTATGTATGTTTCCCAGTGGCATTTTGTGACATTTCTTAGAGGTTCTGCATAGCAAACAGTTGTTCCTACTTTTCTGAAATATTCACCCACTTCTCCAAATGAAATTCTTCACTGTGTAAACTGTTTTGCCACATATGCTACAAAGGATATAATTTTGACTTTTCATTTTTTTTTGATGTCCCAACATAATGAAGTCTCCTTTTAGTCCCAGTGTGTTCCAGTAGATTTGCTTGGAGATTTGGTTACAAAAATCTCTCCAGTGACAAATAATTATACTGGTAGTTACTTGATTCTTATGCGTATGATTAATTACTTTATTCATACTTTAGTTCGGTGACTAAAATCCAAGAAAAATATTCAAAACAAATAACCTATGTTCTTAAGGCTTTTTATTGGTAAGACGTACAAGGCCTCAGCATTTTTATGATGTTTGCTATCGACAGTGAAAGGTATTAAGGAAGTGAAATTATATTAATATTTTTCTTAAAGATTTATTTTCTTAAAATCAGAAGTCGCTAAATTTCAATGGTTTTTCTATGCATAGCAAAATTATTTTCTATTAAAAATTTATCCACAGTGTGATTAGTTTTTGCAGTATTTTAATAAACTTTATTATCATGGTGAATTATTTCTTTAGATATATGGATATTACACTACAGTGTGTGTATATATTATAATTGAGGACCTCGTGGTTTTGTGGTGACTTTTTTTTTAGTCTGTTATCATCAGGACATTGTTGGTCTTATAAAATGAATTGAGAAAAATTTCTATCTTCTGTGTGCCGAAAATTTTAAAAAATAATAAAATTTATTATAACGGAAATCATCTAATTATGAAAAACTTTAATGTTATTCTAGCTCATGTAACCATCTGGCTGGTACTTTGCTAAGAGTCAATTTTACAACTATCTCTTTTTTTGTCTGTTCAATTTTTCCAATATTTTGAGATAAATTTAGAAGTTATTAGTTTTTATGGGAACTTGCTACAGAAAATCAAAGTCTAAAAACATAGCAAGAATAAACTATAATTTTGTAAGCCTCAGCTAGTTGAGTTTATTCCCATATATTCTATTTTTTCCTTTTCATTTACTGTTTTAGTTCTGCCCATTTATTTATTTTTAAACAATTTTTTAAACTTTGATTTAATCATTCATTTCCACCAGATTTCAGTTTCCTAATTTAAAAATAATTCCTTTTGTTTTTCTTATTTTTCTGACTTTTCAAAGTTCATTTTATTTTAGATTTTTAAACCCTCTCAGTTATACTTGTAGTTCATTTACTCTTGGGCTTTTAAATGTGAGTGCCATTTGTGGGATAAGTATTTTTCTCATATGCCTTTGGCTAAACACCGTTTTTCACATTTCATTCAAATTTGTCCACTAAACGTTGGGTTCTGCTTGTTTACGATGGCATTAAAGAGGCTGCATTACTGTTTTTGCCAGTAGTTATGCCTGGAAGACCCTGGCATTTCTCATGTTCCCGATTGCACCTTACATATCGCTATTTAATATAGTACTTTCTGCTCCCTGTTTCTTCTAAACTATTGTTACCAGAAGCTACAATCTCCTGAGTGGGTGTAGAAAATGAGATAGATCATTAGGCTCTCTGTAACTCTGCGGGGAACAAATGCCATGATTTGTGTATTATTACCAGGCCTAATTGTCTGATATAAGGTTGGAGGGTGGGCATGGGATGGAAGCTAACTCCATTTTCTTTTTTTTTCAAACATTTATGAGTGAGTTTGCTACCACGTATCACTTTTTATGGCCCATTCCTTTGCAATTAGTGGTAATTCTTCATGATATTTGGTACATTATTGAGCAATATGTGTTATTTCAGCATAGGTTCTTTTTGTTTGCTTGTTTTGTTTGGGGTTTGCTGATTTTAATAGGGAGACTGAAAAAAGATGAATCAATGCTATGTAATGAACCAAAATTGCATTCCAGACATTTTCTGGGTAGCTTGTTTGCAAGCCTCATTATATACACTGAGATAAGGATTTTTATTGGAGTTTGTGATATATGGTATTTTATCAATAATTTTCTGATTCTCTAAGAAAGATCTTGGATTGGTCAGAGAGATATAAGTTTGAACAAATAATATTGGGTAACTTGTCTGGATTTATGCCCAAGGGCAATTTATGTCCAGGGAGATGGACATAACTTGCTAAAGTAGCAGTGGTTTTGGATTACATATAGTATTCCGACAAATGTTTAGCAATCAGTTGTTGAAAAAAGCATGTACATATATGTAACATATATATAGCATATTATAGACAGATATACTTATTTATTATAAATATTACTAATGTAAAAGATGTGTAACAACACTCAATTTACAAATAAAAATTTAATATTTTTGATAATTTAATTTAGCCATCTGATTTTCACAGAATGTTTCATTGATGTTTGCCAAGCTTTTCTTGTGTTTGTAGCTCACTAATGGTTGAAATTTACACGAGTATAGTTCCAACATAAATATTGTTTTTTTTACATGAATAAGAAAGATGAACGTAACAAAGACGTACAGATGCTGGAGCTTCCCTCATTAATTGCTGTTGAGAGTAACTTTATTGAACTATATACAATATTACTTTTCTAATACTAAACAATTTTCAGTATTTTGTGCTATTCATAATGTAATGGCTGCAGACATACCACACTTTTAAGTTTAATCTGCATTATCTTTAGGTAGAAAACTTAAAAAATGTACAGGCAGAGTTTTATTTCTTCATCACTTTCTTTCTTTTTTTTTTTCTTTTTTTGAGACGGAGTTTCGCTCTTGTTACCCAGGCTGGAATGCAATGGCGCGATCTCGGCTCACCACAACCTCCGCCTCCTGGGTTCAGGCAATTCTCCTGCCCCAGCCTCCTGAGTAGCTAGGATTACAGGCACGTGCCACCATGCCCAGCTAATTTTTTGTAGTTTTAGTAGAGACGGGGTTTCACCATGTTGACCAGGATGGTCTCTATCTCTTGACCTCGTGATCCACCCGCCTCGGCCTCCCAAAGTGCTGGGATTACAGGCTTGAGCCACCGCGCCCGACCATCACTTTCTTAATTATAGTTAAGGTAACAATACATCAAGCCCTGATGTGGAGTTTTCAGATTGCCGGGTGTAACTCCTCCTACCGTGGCTAATGTGAAGCAGGGCAATATGACACACAGTGGCACCATACTGTGGCATAGATTCTCCCACACAGGTTCAGTGGACGGATCTAACCACAGGGTCAACAGGATAGTATAAAACAGAATAACTGGAAAAGGAGGTTTAACTGTGTATTAACTTGTTTCATAATATATCTATTTTTCTTTAGTTTTAAAAATTGCCATAAACCAGCTCATGACACTTCTGAAAATGTAACAGTTGTTCCTCTGAGCCCAGGTGAGTCAGCCACCACCCACCAGCCATCCCATCCTTGTCCTGCCATCTCAGCTCAATTAACTGGAGCCCGCACTTTCTAGCCCCACCTTCCCTAAGTGCTGGGAGCGCAGTCAGCATGATTACTTTGGCAAAGTAACTCATGGCATCAAGAAAATGACTCCTACCTCTTCACTTGTGTTCATAGGAAACTTATCACCCCAAGCGTTGAATAGAAGCCATTGGGGAATAATTTTGAATGGTGATTTTCTTTAGTCCAGGATAAATTTATACCAATAAACTCTCCTTAAAAAAAATCACACAGATAGCTTGCCTATTTAAAGAAAAACATAGAACATGCATTACAGCCGAACAAATAATCAACTCTCTCCCAACAAAGGCAAGTCTCCTCCCAATAAATACAAAATCACAAACATGAAATGCACTGTTACACAATGTTGAATAAACATGTAGAGTTAAACATGAGGAAAAGTATATAAGGGAATTATAAGTGTAAAAATAGAGGAGAATTTCAAATATTCCCATATTCTATATAAACATTTTGTGTAAACTCTTTCTGTCCGCTGCTTTCCTCTTCTCAATGAGATGTTATGAATGTGCAAAACTGGACAATAATTTGTCAGTTAAATTGCAAGTCAAATCACAATAAACTAACATGATTACAATTATATTTTAATTTAATTATACAATTGAGGTTTCTTAATGTTTTAACTGAGTGAACTAAATTTCAATGAGAGAAAACGTATTGAGAATGAGGACTGAATTGCCACCATGTCTGCCATGTCTAAACATGAGTTAAGTACTGAATGTAATGATGTTGTCCAGACTCTCCTTAACATACCTTTGAATATAACCAATAAGACAACGCACTATTTTCTTATATGCAAGCATATTCACTGTGAGAAAACTGTAATCAGGATAATAAGATAGCTTTGGAATGCTAGCGCTTCCCTTGTCCGAGATAATGGGTAAATTTGAACACTCGCTTTAATTTACTGACTCATCAAGGTCTCTACCAAATTTAGATTGTACCAAGGCATGAACATTTTTAATGTTTTAATGTTTCTACCTAAAGTGACATTGTTGCAAGGGTGTTTATCTTTTAATTTGACTTATCTTTTGATTTTTCTCTTTAAGATGGAATAGTTCTCCTCTATCACTAAATTCACAAATTAACCTTAATCACCATGAGAGTATTATTTCTGTCTTAAAGCAGTTTCCTTATTAGACATGTGTATTTTAGATGGATTATACAAATTGCATGGACTCCATATACCTTATTTTTGTGATAATAAAATTAAGTGTTATTAGGAAGAACATCTATCCTACTATATTCCCACTATATCTTTGAATGCCATATTTCTTATAAGGCATATCTTTCAAATATTTAAATTGGATTATTAATTTATTCTTATAGCTCAGGGGCAGAGTTTAAATTTATATGCAAATGTCACCACTTCTAAAGGTCTGAATTCATCTAGTTTGTTGAAGTGTGACTTTGCATCACAGTCACATAGTGTGCATATAATCCTCTGGAAGAGAAATGTCTTTCTCCAGTAATCTTTAGTTTAATAACTGAACAGGAATATTTGAATACTTAGCAATGTATAAGATCTATTTTATAATTCCATAAATATTTCATGTGAGAAAACCTTACAATATACATTGTCATTTGCTTTCAAGTCAATATCATATATATCAAGATTAAGCCAAATAAATATCTCCTTGAACTTATGGTCAAACACTAATAAAATTAAAATTACATAATATGCATAAAATAACGTGTAAAGAAAAAGAGTATTTCTACATAATTCCTTGCAGAAAAAAATACATGTTCAAGTTGATTCATTCTTATTTTGAAATAGCACCAAAGATAATAATCATGCACCCGATGTTAACCTATTTTTTAACAACAACTATTTATAAAAACTTATTATTCATATAGCGCTCAATAGTCTTTTTGGGTCTTCAGGAAGATTGAGAGCAGTTTAATGCCTCTCCTTTTCTAACCTTAATGTGATCACAGCGTGTTATTAAATCATCCCTAATGGTTCTGATTTTCAGGCTAAGTGCATCCAGATTTTTTTTTTTAATAATAAATTTTTCCTGCAGGTCAAACTGCCTCAACCACTGGGCTATGGAACCATTCCAGGGCAAGGACCAGGTCTTATTTCTCATCACTCTCTCTCACAACTCATACCATCCCCTCCATTTACAGTGGACAGTCAATAAATGTTTGTGGAATGAAAGATTTCCAAATCAAAATTAGTACATTGCTGAGCCGCAATCATCTGTTGGGAAACGCATTACAGATAAACATAATTAAACACAACTAGTGGGATTTTAGACAAGGACAGAGAATCTTTAGAAACTAACTAATAAATGAAATCATGGAAATGGAACAGTATACAAGTCCCAGTGGAGTTCAAAGAAGGGAAAAAAAACGTCAGTCTCAGAAAGCTGAAAATGACTTGAAAGATAAAAAGTAAGATAGATTCAGTAACAGGATCATGTGGGGAGACTTGAAGTGGAAGAACGATAACATTCAACAACCTGGAACCGTGGCATAGGCAGCAGTTTTCCACAAAACGCAAGTAATTGAGTATTCCTAGTGACCCCAGGTCAAGGGAAATTTACGGCGGTGTAGACATGAATGTGGCAGGGAAACTCGTGACTGGTCAGGTGTTCTCATAGCCCACGTTTTACCACCTTTCTGTGTCCCTACTGCTGTGAAATGCCACTTCTATTTTAAACATACATTTATATACTTACTTGCTTTATCCTTGTATTTGTATGTATTTGGTCCTAGGTTTTGGACTTTGCATTAAAGTCAATCAATTCATTGACTATTCTTATGCTATTATACACATATTGATTCTTGGCGATTTATAATTGATTGGAATTGATTGTATGGAGGGACTTCTTTGTTATTTTCTGTGTTAGATGATTTGCTGAGTGAAGAGATAAGAGAATGGATTTGGTTTGCAGAGGATGGGGAGAGATGGAATAACTTTTGCAGAGTGAAGAGAGAGCTTCTAGATAAGCTCACATAACAAATTGCTGGCCAGGGTTGAGACCCTAGCCAAGATTGAATGAGATTGAAGTGAGACCCTTGCCATGAATCTGAAAATGCCTTGCCCTTAAGCCATGTAGCTCTTCCCCCGAGCCCTCAGAATTCCAGATGTAGAACTCAAAACGCAAATGGTCACATGCATCCAACCATGAGGTGTGGAAGTTTTGAACGTTGGCAAGAAAGTGGCTGGATCATTGGGCCATTGGCTTAAAGCGTCTACGAGTGAAAATAAAGTCACAGTTGGAGCATTGTACTTGGCTAACGAAAGGAAACATCTGTATTTACAAAATAGAAAGACGAAGAGTATGATAGTGGGAAAGAGATAATGCTAAAAGAAAGGAATATTTCAGAATTCTTTTTCCTTGTTAAAGCAGTTCCTAGTAAGGAAAACGCAAAATTGCGGCTATGACGGTCCGTGGAAAAGTAAACTAAATGTGTTAGTCATAGGACTTAAACAAGTCTAAGAAATCAAAGGTTAGAATGTTACAAGTTGTTTCTCCAAAGGTGCTGAAACTGTTCCCCCCTCACCCCCCTTCCCGCCTCCCTCGCCCCCTTCCCCCGGCCACAGTGAGAGATTTTATTCTGAAACATGGGAATCCGGTCCCTGTTTTGTTTGTTTGTTTGTTGTTCTGGAAATGTGATAAGCAATGAATTTGGAAAATTCTAAGAGAAGTGAGGGAGGAAGGAATTGGGATGAGAAGAGATGCGGCAGTTGCAGTTATCTCTGGAATTACCTGAGCTGTTTGCATGCTGGATAGGATGAAGATTCTGAAAAAGATTATTTGGATGGCTGAGCATGTACGTAGCAGAAGAATTCTACCCAGTTTGCTAGAGTCAATCTTGATTACAGAAGTAACATATAGTGAGGTTGTAATAATGACATCCAATACGTAATGGTTAAGAAATCCTTGCCTTGACTTTTTTTTCAAGATATGAATACATCGATGCTGTTTCTGTGTCATATATGTTTTCTTCACTCATGCCATTCCAAGCTGGGACGATATCACCATATATCTGGGCCCCGTTCTCCAACACTGTGTATGTACTTAATTTATATGTTAGAAATGGATCAATTTTATTTTAAAAGGTCTTTAACTTCTTTCTTAACCTCTGCCAAATTCTCACTACTGGTTACTCAAAACTAAACCAAGGTGCCCTTGATGTGTTCCTGTCTCCATGACAGCACTCCTGGGAGCACATCCATCCCCGCCGCTCAACCCTGCTGGTCCTGTGCCTGGGGAGGCTGTCTTTACGTTTTCCGAGCGCACACGCGGGGAGGCCGCCTTTACGTCTTCCGAGCGCACACACCGGGAGGCTGCCTTTACGTTTTCTGAGCGCACATGCGGGAGGCTGTCCTATTTACATTTTCTGAGCGCACACACCGGGAGGCTGTCTTTACGTTTTCTGAGCGCACACACCGGGAGGCTG
>NW_016107540.1:616618-721842 GCF_001604975.1 Cebus imitator | reverse complement strand
CTGAGCGCACACACCGGGAGGCTGCCTTTACGTTTTCTGAGCGCACACACGGGGAGGCTGTCCTATTTACATTTTCTAAGCGCACACACGGGGAGGCTGCCTTTACGTTTTCTGAGCGCACACACCAGGAGGCTGCCTTTACGTTTTCTGAGCGTACACACGGGGAGGCTGTCTTTGCATTTTCTGAGCGCACACACCGGGAGGCTGCCTTTACGTTTTCTGAGCGCACACGCGGGGAGGCTGTACTATTTACATTTTCTAAGCGCACACGCGGGGAGGCTGTCCTATTTACATTTTCTAAGCGCACACACGGCGGCGCTGTGGTTTTTGGCTGCACCGCCAAACACGCTCTGTGGCTCGGCAATCTATTGTGCTGTTTTATTCCTTCCAGCAATCATTCGGGCTGATACAGCACATAGTTGGCACTCACTGAATTCCTGTGACTTTAATCTTCTCTGTTATACTGTGGTTGTGGGCCATAAAGTGTTGGAGGAGGAAGAAAAAGTGAGACCACTTTGCTTTGGCTGGGATGTATCAGTTGAGGCTGGCGGAATTTCTGTGAGTAAAAACAAAATATGTTTATCTTTATTTTTATGACTTCCCTAGCTTAGTAGCTGAACAAATTTCATTCAGAATTCCTGTTATAAAGCACTTTGCCGTTCCTCAAGCAAATGTGAAGTATATGTTTTGGGCACAACCCTTTTCAATGGGCTTCCAAACAGAAGGCTATGGTGCACCCAAGAGTTATATGGACTTTGGATTTTGCCTTGCGGGTTTACTTACACTTTTTAAAAATTGATGGTTTCTTTATGAATACCTAAGTCCACCCAGATAACTAGCTTGGAGCTTTGCCTTATGTAGGAAGACAGACTTATTTCAGAGTTAGAGCAGGGAATAATTTTTTTTTTTTTTTTTTTTTTTGTGTAAATAAGGAAGCTGAAACGGTATCTCATTATTTAATTCACTTTGTTCATGGATTTATTGGATGTTTAATTAGCTTTTTGTGAACGGCTTCTTTTTAAACTAATTTAAAAATATTTTTGCAGAATTAAAATTTTAATTTTTTTGGCTTTATGCTCGTTGCACACGTCATCATATTTTATCGAAATTTTAAATTAAATAATCAATTGAAGGAAATTTGGTAGGCTTTTGTCATTCAAAAATTTTGAATTAATTTTACAAGCCATTGAAATTAAAAGTAGAGGATGCTCAAAATGGATCAAAGACTTAAGAATTAAAACCATAAAATGCCGTTGGGTGTATACTCAGTAATCGGACTGCTAGGTTGAATGGTATTTCTGTCTTTAGGTTTTTGAGGAATCACCACACTGTCTTCCACAATGATTGAACTAATTTACACTCCCACCAATAGTGTATAAGCATTCCTATTTCTCCGCAACCTCGAGAGGATCTGTTATTTTTTGACATTTTAACAGTGGTCATTCTGATTGGTGAGAGATGATATCTCATTGTGGTTTTGATTTGCATTTCTATAATGATCTTGTAGCAAACACATGGAATCAACCTAAATGCCCATCCGTGATAGACTGGATAAAGAAAATGTGGTATATATACACCATAGAATACTATGCAGCCATAAAAAAGAATGAGATCATGTCCTTTGCAGGGTCATGGATGAAGCTGGAGGCCATTACCCTTAGAAAACTAATGCTTGAACAGAAAACCAAATACCACATATTCTCACTTACAAGTGTGAGCTAAATGATGAGAACACATGGATACATAGAGGGGAACATCACACACTGGGGCCTATAACAGGATGGAGGCTGGGAGGAGAGTGAGGAGCAGGAAAAATAACTAATGGTTATTAGGTGTAATACTTGGGTGATGAAACAATCTATACAACAACTTCCCATGACACGTGTTTACCTATAGAACAAACCTGCACACCCCACACATGTACTCTTGAAATTCAAATAAAAGTTAAAAAAAAATTGAAGGTGTCAATAAAAAATGAAAAGTATAAAGTCGTAGAGAAAAACATGAGGGGGAAACTTCATGTCATTAGATTTGTCACGATTTGTGGGTTATGACATCAAAGAAGAACATAGGTGCTTCAGGAATGAGGGGTAGCTTTGGTTTACTATTTTTCTAAATAGAAGCAATCAGATTTCAGGGAACCAGCAGGAATATTCTGCCAGCTGCTGTGTGTATGTACTTCAGTTATGTTTTCTCGACCTGGGGAAGTAACCACAGGATGGGCCTGGAGCCACCGTGAAATGGACGTGATCTACATCTCCATGCATCACTTCCTTCCATGAGCCCTCCTTTCACTAGAAGGCCATGGGGATGTTTTGGGTCTCTTGGAATTTGTATCAGGCAGGGCCAAGAATCAGTATACCCTAAAAAGCCTGATTATTTTCTTTCTTCTAATTCACAATTATGCTGGTAATAGACCACAGGACCCTTTAGAGGAGGCTGCAAAAAAAAAAAAAAAAAAGAAAGAAAAAAGAAAGAAAAAGCAAACGATGAACAGTATACATTTTTGGCAGTAAAGCAAACTTCATTTTCAGGAGGACCCAGCCTCTCTTTTGTTCAAGGGGTTCTGAGTTTGTAAACTGGCTCAAATATGAGCATTTATCAAGAGACTAAACTCTGTATTTGAAAATTTAACCTAGAATTCTGTTCACATGACCTGTAACTGTTTTGTTTTTACACTTTGAATATGAATTCAGTAGACTTTCTGTCTCCTTAACTTCTAGGGACAGCATGATCAGCTAGCTGACATGGTAGGGTTCTACAAGTCAGATGTTTCTGATTGCTGCTTTGACCCTGAACTCCATTATTGTAATCACCCATCTTGTCTTGGGTAATTAAATGCCACCTCTCGGCCCCTGCCACTCCAGGATTTAGTTACCCTTATTGTATTTATGCATCCCAGTTCGGTGTACAGCAGTTCCCATTGCAATTCTGACTCACAGGGAAGCGCAACCACAGAATTCCTCAAGGATGCTGGGGCTGTATCTCATCTTTACTCCTCACAGACATGGAAAAAATGTTGTCCTCTGGACCCTTCCAGGGCAAGTATCCAGGCATCACATGAGAAACCTACTTTTCCATTCCAATCTCACGAAGCCTTTGAATGCCTTCGTCTATGGCATACCAAGACACTTCTGGCATTTAATGTCATTTGATGTTGGCCACCTTTTAGTCCATCTTTTAGCCAATCAAGCACACAAATTGAGTCATTTCTGACCTTGAAAGCTACAACATTAAATCCCTATGAGCTTTGTGGGCTCATATCAGTAAATTTGGCCTGATTCAACTTTGTTCTTTCCACCATTATTCCACACCCTTAATGTCCATTCCCACACCTATTCCTTAGATTTCTGCTTGGATAAAATGGAAAAACCATGTAGTTGTTTTGAAGTGTAGCAAACCTTTTCATGAGTCACATTTGATAACTCATCTTTTAGGACTTGCTGGGCCTGAGTCTCGTTGCAGGTCTAGAAGCAAAGCAGCATGGTGTGGATGGGTCCTGAGGAGAATCACACTGCCTTGCATGGAAAATTCTCCAGCAGAGGCCATTATGAGCTCATCAGGCACAGAGGGTTAAACTTTACAGGAATGGAGTGGTAGCTTCTACTGGCAAAGAAGACTGAGGTGAATTTATAGGATCATTGTCCTCTCTGTCACCAGTATCTACATATATGTCACCATGTCAATTTTCAGGATCTCATCACTTGACAATCAACACCCCCACTGTAAGAGCAGATACCCCTAGAGGCTGGGAATTCTATTTACATTGTGATTCTGCCACTCACAGGATGAGACTGTGGGTTTGTTTTCTGAGATCTCAGCTCCATGACTGCAGGAGATAAAGGTTTGTTTCAAGACATACGTAGAAACTTTTAGGCCATTTGTGCAGCTCTGAAGCTAAGAATTTGAATGTCTAAGCTCATCCTTTTCTTTCCCAACTTTCTGCATCAGAAATAAGAACAACTGGCCAGTCATGTCACACTCACGAGCCTGACATAAATGGAGTGAGGTATTAAATACAGGGTCTCAACAGAAAACTACTCATTATACCAAGAACAGCATGGCCTTAAACAGAATGAAAAGTGACAAATACAGACGCCAACACCAATATTACAAGAATGTTGAAAATATTTCTCAGGAATTTTAAAGCAGATATCATAAAATCCTTGGTAAGAAATTATGAATACATTTTAAATCAATGAGAAAATAGAAATTATCTTCTAATATACTGAATACTTCAGCCAAAAAAAGGAGATATAAAAAAATAGAAATTTTTGTCAAAATAAGATAACTGTAATAAATCTTCAGTGGATGAACTCAAGAGCAGAGTGGAGAGGACAGAAGAAAAAAAAATTAGCAGACCAGAAGACAGAGCAACTAAAATGATCCAATCTGAACAATACAGTAGAGACTGGTGAGACTAACAGACACCTAGAAATTCATGACATTGGAATTCCAGAACTTACGCAATGGCATACCATACCCTGAGTTATAAAGCAAACCTCCGTGAATTTTAAATAATAGACAACATGATCTCTCATCACAACTAATTCAAATTAGAAATCAATAACAGAAAGATAAAATAAAAATCTCTAAACACTTGGAAAGTAGGCAACAAATTTTCAAATAAACCATGGGTCAAAGAAATCTCAACGAAAATAAAAATGTACATTGCACTGAAAAGAAATGAAAAGACATCATGTCAAACTTACAACACAGCTAATGCAGTTTGAGAAGAAAATTTCTAGCACTAAATACACACATTAAAATAGAGAACAAATGTTTATTCAGTAACTTAAGATCTTACCCAAAAATTCTAGGAAGGAAAAAATAACCTAAAAGATGAATGGAAATAATAAAGATAAATCAACAGATTGGAATACAGAAACACAATAAAGGAAAATCAATGTGACAGACAGCTTTTGTTGAAAATATCAATAAATTTGGCAAATCTCTAGATGGGCTAAGAAAGTGAAAGAAAGAGAGAAGACACAAATTACAGATTTATAAATTCAAAATGAAAGAGGGTATCACTATTGGCTCTGCAGATTTATAAAAAATAGAGAATAGTACAAAGAACTCCACACATAGCGTTTGCAACTTTAATTCCTCAAAAAACTACAAGTTATCTCAACTTATTCAATATGAAATATGAAATTTGGGTAACCATGTAAATATTAAAGAAATTAATTTCTTGATAAAAAATCCCTAATATCAGTTATTGTAATTGTAGTAAATTTGTAAACACTTAAGAAAATGACAATTCTATAATGCTTTAGAAAACAGAAGAGAACACATGGAAATTCATATTACGAAATGGAATTAGCCAGATGCCAAAATCAGACAATGGCAGTTCAAAATATAAAATTACGGACTAATAGAATTCATAAGATGAAGATAATATAATTCATAAGATGAAGATAATATAATTCATAACATAGATGGAAAAAGTCTTAATAAAATATTAATCAGTAGAATTCAGCACCATATGAAGATTTTTTTAATACAAAATAACAAAGTGAGGTTTATTCCAGAGATGCAAGATCGGTTCACATTTGAAAATCAATTAAAGTCATGTATTATATTAACAAGTTATAGGATAAAAAAAATCACATAATTGTGTTAATAGATGCAAAATGCATTTTACCAAATTCAATATTCATTTATAGTTTTGAAAAATCCTCTTGGAAGATTAAAAATAGAGGGGAACTTCTGTTAGCATATAGCGTCTGGGCATTATGGCTCACACCTATAATTTAAGTACTTTGGGAGACCAAGGGTGGGTGGATTACTTGAGATCAGGAGTTGGAGATCAGCCTGGACAACATGGCCAAACCCTGTCTCTACTAAAAATACAAAAATGAGCTGAGCATGGTGGCACACACTTGTAGTCCCGTCTACTTGGGAGACTGAAGCACGAGAGTCCCTTAACCCTAGAGGGACATGTGGCAGTGAGCCGAGATCATGCCCCTCACTCCAGCCTGGGCAACAGAGCAAGATTACATTTCAAAATAAATAAATAAAATCATATACAAAACTTACAGCTAACTTCATACTTAATGTTGAAAGACTGAATACATTCCTGTAAAATTGAGAAGAAAATAAGGACGTCTGCTCCACCACTCTTATTCAACATAGTACTGATAATTCTTGCCAGTGCAATAAACAAAAATAAGAAAATAAAATTTTACAAATTGGAAAGGAAAACATGAAATTGTCGCTATTTTCAGATGCCATGTTTTTGTAGAAAACAAAATAAATCTACAAAACATCCCAGAATAAGCTGAATTCAACAGCTTGTAGGATACAAAATAAAGATGTAAAAATCAATTGCTTTTCCATACACTATCAATGGATGTATGAATACAGAATTAAAAACATGATATCACTTTAAATCACTTAAAAATAAAATAGTTGGATATAAATCTAAGAAAATGTGTGCAGGTATTATGTATTAAAAAGTATTAAAATTGAAAAAGTCAAAGATCTTCTAACTAAATGGAAAAAATATATCATGTTCATATATTGGAACTCACATAGTGTAGATGTCAATTCAAACCAAGGTGATATACAGGGTTAAAGAAATTTCTATCAGAATATCAGAAAGATTTTTTTTTTGTCCCTAAAGAAAAGATGATTCTAACATTTCTGTGGAAATGCAGAGAAACAATACCTTAGACAATTTTTTTTAAAGAATACAGTGGAAGGAGTCACCTACTGGGTTTCAAGACAATATACCTACACAATCAAGTTTGTGTGGTACTTAGAGGAATAGACATTAGGTCAATGAGTCTAGAGGACCTGTAAGTAGACACACTAAAATACATCTAATTGCTTTTTGACTAGAGTGCAAAAGCAAATGAATGGAAAAAGGACAGCCTTTTTAAAAATGATGCCCAACATGGTGAAATCCTGTCTCTACTAAAAATAAAAAAATTAGCCAGGCATGGTGGCGCATGCCTGTAATCTCAGGCTGAGGCAGGAGAATCACTTGAACCCAGGAGGCAGAGTTTGCAGTGAGCTGAGATCACGCCATTGCACTCCAGCCTGGTCAACAGAGCAGCAAGACTCCATCTTAAAAAAAAAAAAAAAAAAAAATGGTGCTAAACCAATCAGACATCCATAAACAAAAAAGGAATCTTAACCTAAACCTTACACTCTATACAAAAAATAAATTAAAATTTGTTATGTAATTAAATTCATCATGTATTTAAAGGAAAAACTTAATTTTTAAGACACTTGGGAGAAACATTATTGGATAAAATCTTTAATAACTAGAACTAGCCAAGTTCATAGAACTGACACCAGAAGGATAAATGATAAAAAGAAAAGGGGTACGTTGGAACTCTTATTTTAAATTTAGGTTATGCAAAATACAAAATAGACGATAAAAATGCAAGCTTTAGACTGCAAGAAACTATTTGTAAACCACCTATGTGACAAATGACTAGTACCTAAATATATAAAGAACCTCAGAACTCGAGAGTAAAACAATCAAATCACAAAATGAACCAAAGTCATGATCAGTTATTTCATTAAATAGGACATCAAGATAGCAAATAACCACTTGAAAAAATATGGGTCATCATTCACCATTAGAGAAATACAAATTAAAAACCACAAAGTGATATTACTCAAAATACCAGGATGGCTAAAATAAACAATAGTGGCAACACCGAATGCTGGCAATAATGCAAAGAAACCAAATCACTCTCACATTGCTGGTGGGAATGAAAGATGGCACTTTTTTTTGGCAGTTTATTATACAACTAAGCAATGTGTTCTAGCAACTTCACTCCTGGGCAATTATTCCAGACAAATGAAAACTTAAATTCACATAATCTTTTTGTGTAATATTCACAACTTTTCTGGTAGTAGCCAAATACTGAAAACAGTGTCTATAAATTGTTGAATTTTTAAACAGATGGTGTTCACTCATACAATAAAATACTACTCAGCAATACAAAGTAACAAATAAATGATATATGCAACCTCAATCAATCACTAAAAAATCATGCAGAGTGAACAAAGCCAATCACAAATGTCACATACTGAATTTTTCCATTTATAAAAACATTCCTGAAATGTAAAATCTGTAGAGAATAAAGAACATGAGTGGTTGCCAGAGGTCAGAGATGGGGTAGAGAAAATGAAGTGGGTAGGACTCACAACATGAGCGACCCTCTGGTGATGGAAGTGGGCTGTCTCTGTCAATACAAATATCCTTGTGTTACTGTAATATACTTTTGCAAGATACTACCAAAGAAAGAAAATGAGTAAATGGTACATGGCATCTCTCTGTATTATTTCTTACAATTACTTGAAAATCTTTAACACCCCTGATGGATCCAAGCTAAGATAAAATCCTTGAAATACCAGATGAAGAATACAGAAATTTAATTATTAATCTACTCAAGAAGATACCAGAGAAAGGTGAAAACCAACAAAAAAGAATTAAAAAATTCAGGATATGAATTAAAAATTTTCCAGAGAGACAGATATCATAAAGAAAAACAAATCAGAACTTCTGGAAATAAAAGATACACTTAGGTCAATACAAACTGCAGTGGAAAGTTTCAACAATAGGCTAGAACAAGTAGAAGAAAGAATTTCAGAGCCTGAAAATAAGACTTTCAAATTAACCCATGCAGACAAAGATAAAGAAAAAAGAATCAAAAGAAATGAATAATGTCTCTAAAACCTATTTGATATTGTATAAAATATTTGATATTATATTAAATTGTCCATTATATCATTCTCTATGTTTTCGCATCCTCATAGTTTAGTTCTGTTGAAACCTAAGACCTGAAACTATAAAAATTGTAGAAAATCACATTGGAAAACTCTTCCGGACATTGGCTTAGGCAAAGAATTCATGATGAAGAACCCATAAGCAAATGCAAAAAACAAAAAACAAAAGTAAAAACATGGGACCTAATTAATCTAAAAAAGCTTCTGCATAGCAAAACAAATAATCAGCAAACAGACAACCTATAGAGTAGGAGAAAATGTTCACAAACTATGCATCCCACAAAGGACTAGTATCCAAAATCTGTAGTGAACTCAAACAAATCTGCAAGAAACAAATAATAATTCCATCAAAAAGTGGGCAAAGGGCATGAATAGATATTTCTCAAAAGAAAATATACAAATGGCAAAAAAATATGAAAAAATGCTCAACATCACTCATCATCAGGGAAATGCAAATTAAAACCACAGTGAGATACCACCTCATTCCTGCAAGAATGGCCATATAAAAAGTCAAAAGCAATAGATTTTGGTGTTAATGTTGTGAAAAGGGAACACTTTACACTCCTAGTAGGAATGTAAATTAGTACAATCACTATGGAAATCATTGTGGAAATTCCTTAAAAAACTAAAGGTATATCTGCCATTTGATACAGAAATTCCACTACTGTGTATCTACTCCCCCAAAAGAAGTTATTATGTGAAAAATAATAATGCACTATTTATAGCAGCACCATTTGCAACTGCAAAGATGTGGAATCAACCTAAGCACCCATCAACCAACAAATGGATAAAGAAAATGTGGTATATATATATATTCCAAGGAATACTACTCAGCCATAAAAAAGATGAAACATAATGCCTTTTGCAGCAACTTGGATGGAGCTGGAGGCTATTACTGTAAGGGAAGTAACTCAGGAATGGAAAACCAAATATCATATGTTCTTATAAGTGGGAGCTAATATGAGGATGCAAAAACATATGGAATAAGGTAATGGACTCTGGGGACTCGGTGGCAGTGGGGAAGTTGAGAATGGGGTGAGGGATAAAAATCTGCATACTGGGTATAGTGTACACTGCTCGGGTGATGGTGCACCAAAATCTGAGGATTCACTGCTAAAGAACTCATCCATTTAACCAAAAGTCACCTGTACCCCAAAACTATTGAAATAAAAACATAAAAATACAAAGTTTAAAACCATTATAAGTAATTAGTTATGCTTCTTTATGAGATATATTTTACTTCTGAAAATGTCGTTATGACCTTCTCCATTTCCTTGCAACTCATATATGCTTTCAGAACCCTATCAGTGCCTTATACAATACAGTGCTAATACAATCAGTTGTTTGTTATCTGGATTCCATTTCAAGCCTCTGCAGCTATGCACCTGGAAAAGCATTTTTAAACATTTCTCTTTAGAAATTTCACTTGTAGAAAATTAAACCAATTTGTGTCGTATTATATTTGTATAGAATGAAACTAAATAAACCACTTTGTAAAGTGTTAGTTAACCATCATGACAGCATTTTGCCTACAGTCATTTAGCTTATGACTTCCAAATGTTCAATTCTCAGTGGTTCCAATAATAATTCAATTCCTTATTACAAGTTCAGCTGAGCAGTTTGCCATAATTAATAAAAAGATAATAATAATGATAGCACTTAAGAATGGACAACCATGTAATTAACTGAATTGTTTACACAAAAGAGAGATAAAGATGTTACGTTCATTGGGAAAGTGAAAATAATGGGTATCTGTTAGTTATCTTAGAGGTTTTTAAAATGCCTATTATGCATTTTAAAATTAATAGAGGAATATATAAAATCATTTCAAGCACTCTTTTATTCAAATTATTAAAAATAATCTAGAAATTTAAGGGTTCTTCTGTATTTGGTATTTGCTTGTTATAAACTAAAATATCCATACAAACTTTCAGTTTAAAATGGTATCTAACTTAATCCTTGGTATTTTTTTCTAATTTTCTACTAAAACACTTTGAAAAATTGGGTAGGAGAAGTATAAACCATAGCAAGCAAAACTAAGTAGCAGCTCACTGACAATCTGAGCTAATTTTCTGTAAGTGGGTGATACATTTAAGTTGAACAATCACAGGCAAGAAGTGATGCTGATGAAATCTTAGCCACTGAGAAGTGAACCTGTAGCAATGAAAATGTTCTGTATCTTTGTTGTATCAATATAAATATCTTGATTGTGGAATTCTAGTATAGCAAGATGTTACCTTTGAAGGAATCTGGATAAATAAATGGTACATAAGATATTTCTTGTTTTTTAAACCTGCATGTGAATCTTCAATTATATCAATATTAAAATTTTCATTTAAAATCGACATTAATTAAGATAGTATGGTATTTTTTGCTCTAATCAGACCTTGAATTGACTGGATGAGGCCAACTCACATTAAGAAGGGTAATCTACTTTACTCAAAGTCCACCAATTTAAACTTAAATCTCATTAAAACACCCTTACTGGCCGGGCGTACAGGCTCACCCCTGGAATCCCAGCCCTTTGGGAGGCCAAAGCGGGTAGATCACCTGAGATCAGGAGTTCGAGACCAGCCTGACCAATATGGTGAAACCCAGTCTCTACTAAAAATACAAATATTAGCCGGGCGTGGTGGCATACAACTGAAGTCCCAGCTACTGAGGAAGCTGAGTGAGACAGGAGAATTGCTTGAACCTGGGAGGCAGAAGCAGCAGAGAATTGAGATCGTGCCACTGCATTTCAGCCTGGGTGACAGTGAGACTCTGTCTCAAACAAACAAACAAAAACACAAAAACGCCCTTTCTGGCTGATTGCAGTGGTTCATGCCTATAATCCCAGCATTTTGGAAGTCTGCGGTGGGAGGATTGTTTGAGCCTAGTAATTTCAGGTTGCAGTAAGCTATCATGGCACCATGGCACTCTGCTTGTGCAATGGAGTGAGACCCTATCTTCGTAACAAAACAAAAGCAATACCCTCACAGAAACATCTAGAGTAACGTTTTACCAAATATCTGGGTAAAATGACCCAGTCAAATTGACACATAAAATTAACCATGACAGTCTGCAATGCATTTTGAGCTCATTTTTGTACAAAGTGTGATTTATACCTTAAGATTCTCTGTCCCCATGATTGTCCAATTAGTCCAACATAATTTGTGGAAAGAGCTGTCATTCCAACATTGAACTGCTCTTGTACCTTTGCCAAAATCAGTCAATATATTTATGTGGGTTGCTTGTGGGTTCTTTACTCTGTTCTGTTGATCTTTGAGTCTATTCCTATGCCAATTTAATTACTGTAGCTATAAAATAAGTCTCAAAATCACATAGATTCCTCCCACTAAATTTTGGTTTTTCAAAAATTGTCTTAGCTATTCTAGCAACTTTGCTTTCCATGTAAGTCTTAGAATATTCCTCTGTCTACAAAGCACTTTTTAAATAAATATTTTAATAAATCTAAAATCAGTTTCAGGAGATTTTCCATCTCCTTTATATTGGTTCTTCCAATCTGTGGATGCAGTATATCTGTCTATTTAGATCTTTTATTTCTTTCACCTTTTTTTGTGCGATTTTTCTGCATATAATTCCTGTATATTTTGACAAGTTTACATGTAAATATTTCATGTTCTTTGGAGTGAATCTAAATTTTATTGGATTTTTAATTTTTGTTTCCACATGTTCATTACCTGTTCTTTTATTGTCGATCTTGGTTATTTTTATTCTTGTCAATATTGCTACGGGTTTATAAATTGTAAAAATACAGATTCAAAGATCTAGTTTTTTTTTTTTTTTTTTTTTTTTTTTTTTTTTTATTTTTTTTTTTTTTTTTTTTTTTTTTTTTTTTTTTTTACAGTTTAGATGTCACTGATGTCTGTTCTAATTTCACCTTATTTTACAATCTACTTACTTTGCAATTTGATTTTTCTCTTTTTCTAGTTTGGCTGAGTTAGCAATTTAGATAATTTATGCATGATCTTGCCACTTTTCTAATATAAACACTTAGTGCTTATTATAAACTTCCTTCTCAGAGTTGCTTAATCTGAATCTGACACATTTTTTGTTGTATTTCATTGTCATTCAGTTTTAACTATTTAAAAAATTTCCTCTGTGATTTCTTCTTTGACCCACATACTATTTAGAAGGGTACTATTTAATATTCAAGTTTTCAAAGATTTTCCTGCTGTCTTTCTGTTATTCATTTATAGTTCGATTCCATTTTGGTCAAAGAACATACCATATATGTTTTAGATTGATTTAAATTTAGTGAAGTACGCTTTGTACCCAGGATATGACTCATGTTGGTAAATGTCTGTGAGCGTTTGAAAAATGTATTTTCTGCTGTTTTGGGTTGAATATCCTACGTTTGTCAGTTGAATCTTATTGGTTGTTTGTATTATCCAGTTCTTTATTCCTGATTATTTTTCGGCCTAGTACTTATATCCCTTGCTGAGAGCAGGGTGTTGATGGATGTTCCTAACCATAATCCTGGATTTGTTTCTTTCTCCTTTCAGCGCTACTTTTGTTTCATGCATTTGGAGGCTATTTTGTGTGGTGCATACACATTTAAGATTACTATGTCGTCCTGTTGGATTTTTTATCATAATCCAACATACCTCTTAGTCCTTTGTCATTTTCTGCACTGTGAAGTCTGCTTTATCTGATGTTGATTCAGATACTTTTTTTGGTTAAGATTCACATGGTATATATTTTAGTCCTTTGACATTTAACCTACCTATGATATTGTTTTTGAAGTTTCTTGTAGATACATGGCATATTGTTGAATCGTGTTTACTTTTTAAATCTACTTTACCCACCTATATTGTTTAACCATTGTATTTTAAACAATTACATGTGATTATTAACATGTTCATGTTTAACTTTACCATAGTATTGGTTATTTTCTGTTTGTTTCCTCTGTTTTTTGTTCCTCTGCTTTTATTATCATCCTGTGGGCTATTTGAACTTATTTTTACAGTTAAATCTTAATTTACTTATAGTGTTTTGGGTATATCACTTTCTATAGTTTTCTTAATGGTTACTGCAAGTATTAAATTATTAATACATAATGTGTTACAGTCCACTGGTATCAATGTTTTACTATTTTGAGTAAAATGTGGGTTCACTTAGCCTCTTGACTTTAAAAATATAATTGTTTTTTCTTTATATATATTGATTTCACACTAACTGGTATTATAATTTTGCCAAAACCACCAAATATGATTTATGATACCCCTACGAAAAAGGATAATATATGTGTTCCTTTTAAAAAAAAATTCCTATCTTCTATTTTTCTTTTTGATGTTTCAAGCTTTTTTGTTATCAGTTCCTTTAATTTTGGGCATCATTTCATAATCATTCTTTGAAGGTAGATGTGCCAGTAAAAAAAAAAAAAAAATTATCATCTAACTTTTCTTCATTCTATGTGTTTTTTTTTTTTTTTTTTTTTTTTTTTTTTTTTTTTTTTTTTTTTTTTTTTTTTTTTTTTTTTTTTGAGACAGAGTTTCGCTCTTGTTACCCAGGCTGGAGTGCAATGGCATGATCTCGGCTCACCGCAACCTCCGCCTCCTGGGTTCAGGCAATTCTCCTGCCTCAGCCTCCTGAGTCGCTGGGATTACAGGCACGCACCACCACGCCCAGCTAATTTTTTGTAGTTTTAGTAGAGTCGGGGTTTCACCGTGTTGACCAGGATGGTCTCCATCTCTTGACCTCGTGACCCACCCCCCTCGGCCTCCCAAAGTGCTGGGATTACAGGCTTGAGCCACCGCGCCCCACCGTGCTTTTTCTTCTTCATTCCTGAAGGACATTTTTGTTAGTTGCAGAATTCACATTTATCAGTTCTATCCTTTCATTATTTGCGAATGTTTTGCTACTTTCTTTTAGCCTGTATTGTTTCCGATTATAAATTGCTGTCATTTAAATTGGTGTTCTACCCTAAATAATGCACCATTTATTTCTGGCTGCCTTCAAGATATTTCTTTTCTTCAAGTTTTTTAAAAGTTTAATTATGATATGGCATGATATGACTTTTTTTTATGATTATCTAATTCAGGCTTCACTCAACTCCTTGAGTTTATGACTTTTGACAAATCTGGGAAATTTCAGCCATTATTTCTTTTTTTTATTTTATAACTTTTTTATTTGTATACAATTATAAGTTACAAACTTGTTTTATTACGCTTTTTATTTTAAAAAAATCTTATTTTTAGTCAACTTACTCCCTTTTATTTTTTTTGAGTTGGAGTCTCTGTCGCCAGGCTGGAGTGCAGTGGTGCAATCCCGGCTCACTGCAACCTTGCCTCCTGGGTTCAAGTGATTCTCCTGCCTCAGTCTCCCAAGCAGCTGGGATTACAGGCACATGCCACCATTCCCAGTCAATTTCTGTACTTTCAGTAGAGATGGGGTTTCACCATGTGGGTCAGGCTGGTCTCGAACTCCTGACCTGTGATCCGCCCACCTCGGCCTCCCAAAGTGCTGGGGTTACATTATAGGTGTGAGCCAAGTACTTTTCAGTCCCATTCTCTCCTATCTCTCTTGAATATTTGATAATAGGAATTGTAGGTCTTCTGCTATTTTCCTATATGTCCCTGTAACTCTGGTCATTTTAAATTTTTTTTAGATTGAATAATTGTTATTTACCTGTTCTTACTTCATTGATTACATCCTCTGCCATATCTCTTCTACATTGAGACCATCCAGTGAGTGATCTATTTTGGCCATTGCATTTTTTAGTCTATAATTTCCATTTGGTTTTTGGCTATAACTTTACTCCTTTCTTGAGACTTTCCAATTACTCATCTGTTTTAAGAATTCGTAATTACTTGTCAAAATACTGTAATGATGACTGCTTTAAAATCCTTGTCAGATAATTTCAACATTTAATTTATCTTGGCATTGCCATCTGTTGATTGTCTTTTCTCAGTCATTTTGTGGTTTTTCTGGTTTTTGATGACAAGTGATTTTCACTTGTATGTTGGACATTTTGGATAACATTCTGTAGCATGAGATTCTGTATCTTGTTATATATATATATATATATATATATATATATATATATACACATATACTTCTTTTCATTAGAGAGCAATTTCCTAGTGAGGTGTAGTATGAGAGCCAGGTGTGTGCATATGCACCATTTACTTCTCACAGGGCCCCACCACCACCACCTTCACTGTGGACATTGACTTCGATCAGCTTCAAATGAGGTTTGAAAATCAGTTCCTTCCTGGGTCCCAGTGTCATCGGGGAAGGTAGAAACAAAGGGATGACTCACACTGATTTGTTCTTCTACCCTGGCACCAGAAACTGGGCCCTACAAACTCTCAGGGAGTACAAGTGGGGAAGCCCTGAGTATGGAGTTGCTCCCTCCCATCACCTGGCCTCATTAATGCAAGCTGAAGGTGATGACTCAGCTCCTCAATGGCCCTGCTTTGGGCAGGGAAAGTTGGAAGCTAAGTGTTGACTACCCTACTTGGTTTAACTCATTCTGCCTGGGTGATGCTAGGTGGTTTGGGGACACAGCTTTCTTCTTGGATCTTCTGACATCAATGTTTGAAGGAAAGGACAAGAGCAATGGTCACCACTGTTATGTTCTTCTTCCTTCAGTCTTTTTGCTGTCAGTTGGGTATGGAGCTTCAGGTTCTCCATGGGACTCACAGTCACCAGTGGTGGAGCTAGAAGGGGAATTGCAGTGCTTTCTGGCCCTGGCATGAACCATCTTGTTCAGTCTCAATTACCTACAATGGGTAGATGACATGGCAGTGGAGAGAGAAGGAAATAATGAAGCCAGGTGATAGTGAATGCCACCTTGCATCACCTCAGTTAAAACTTATTACTGCTGATTAGAGGTAGAAGCTCAGCTTAACACTGGGCTCTGCTGATGATATCTTTATGAGATGATCTGAGCACCTCCTATGTTTTCTAGCAGGGGATAGAACTCAACTTCCCCTCAGCTCCACAAACATTGCCTCAGGAAACAAACAGAAGCACCTCCCGTTACCATAATGTTGGGGTTATGAGATCAGCTCCCTGCCAAGCAAGCTGACAGCAATCAATGGGATCTAAGAACTGCTGCCTGCTTCTTATGCTGAGAGGGCATGGTGGGCTGGAGCAAAAGGTATGGGAGTAGTCAATTTCCCTCCGGATCCCAACTGGAACCTTGTGAGGGCAATGTTTGTTCACTGGTGTTTGACTGAACAAGGGCTGGTTGTCTGTTACCTGTTGTTGGGTCCCCTTTGACTTAGGGTAAAGGCTTTCTTGGAGCACTTGTCTCTTCCTGTTATAGATCCTGTGTTGCAGGCTTCTGCAGCACCCTGTTGGATAGGCATGGAAGGAGCACAGACTTTCTCCAAGTTTCAGGGTCCCTTGGCCATATCAGATACTCTGCTTGTTTGCTGTGTTATCCCCAGTGTTCTTTGGCAGTAAGGGGACAGCCTAGGAAGAAGGGGTTACTACATCCTGACAGAACCTGATGCCTTAAATGTAGTTTCTAAAATAAATATGATACCTTATACCTTTTTCTTCTTTTCCAGAGGGTCTTGTCTATTGTCCCTTTGATTTTTCCATGTAAGCTTCAGAATGAGCCAGTCAATGCTGTTTCAAAGTTACCTGTTTAGCTTTTGTCGATATTTCTTTCATTTAATCTTGGATGAGTATGAAAAGAACTAACATCTTTAATAATAACAGTTTGATATTTTTCTTTCTTTTCTTCTCTTTCTCTTTTTTAAAATTTCTTGCCTTACTTTGTTGCTCAAACTTCTAAAACAACACTTAATTAAATTGGTTATAACAATCATTCCATCATTCTTTTTTTTTTTTTAATATACTTTACATTCTGGAGTACCTGTGCAGATCTTGCAAGATTGTTTCATAGGTACACACATGCCATGGTGGTGTGCTGCCTCCATCCCCCCATCACTTACATCAGGCATTTCTCCCAATGTCATCACTCCCCAACCTCCCCATCCTCTGCTATCCCTCCCCTAGCACCACAACCCTCAACAGACACCAGTGTGTGATGTTCCCCCCTCTGTGTCCATGTGTTCTTATTGTCCACACCTACCTGTGAGTGAGAAAATGTGGTGTTTGATTTTCTGTTCTTGTATCAGTGTGCCAAGAATGATGCTTTCCAGATTCACTAGTGTCCCTACAAAGGACATGATGTCATCTGTTTTTACGGCTGCATAGTATTCCATGGTGTATATGTGCCACATTTGCCCTGTCTAGTCTATCATCCATGGGCATTTGGGTTGGTTCCAGGTCTTTGCTATTGTAAACTGTGCTGCAATGAACATACAGGTGCACGTGTCTTTATAGTAGAATGATTTATAATCTTTTGGATATGTACCCAGAAATGGGATTGCTGGGTCAAATAGTATTTCTAGATCTAGATCCTTGGGGAATTGCCACACTGTCTTCCACAATGGTTGAACTAATTTACACTCCCACCAACAGTGTAAAAGTGTTCCTATTTCTCCACATCCTCTCCAGCATCAGTTGTCTCCAGATTTTTTAATGATTGCCATTTTAACTGGCATGAGATGGTATCTCAATGTGGTTTTGATTTGCATTTCTCTAATGACCAGTGATGATGAGCTTTTTTTCATATGTTTGTTGGCCTCATATATGTCTCATTTTGAAAAGTGTCTGTTCATATCCTTTGCCCAATTTTGGGTGAGGTCGTTTGTTTTTTTCTTGTAAATCTGTTTTAGTTCTTTGCAGATTCTGGATATTACACTGTTGTCAGAGAGCTTGCAAAAATTTTTTCCCATTCTATTGGTTGCTGGTTCACTCTAATGATTATTTCTTTTGCTGTGCAGAAACTCTGGAGTTTAATTAGATCCCATTTGTCTATTTTGGCTTTTGTTGCCATTGCTTTTGGTGTTTTAGTCATGAAGTCCTTGCCTATGCCTATGTCCTGAATGGTATTGCCTAGGTTTTCTTCTACAGTTCTTATAGTGTTAAGTCTTATGTTTAAATCTTTAATCCATCTGGAGTTAATTTTTATGTAAGGTGTAAGGCCTTCAACAAAATTCAACAGATCTTTATGCTTAAAAACTCTCAGTAAGCTGGGTATCAATGGAACATATCTCAAAATAATAAAAGCTATTTATGACAAATCCACAGCCAATACCATACTAAATGGGCAAAAACTGGAAGCATTCCCTTTGAAAACTGGCACTAGACAAAAGCGCCCTCTCTCACTATTCCTATTCAACATAGTATTGGATATTCTAGCCAGAGCAATCAGACAAGAAAAAGAAATACAGAGTATTCAATTAGGAAAAGAGAAAGTCAAATTGTCACTATTTGGAGACCACATGATTTTATATTTAGAAGACCCTGTGATCTCAGTCCAAAATCTCCTTAAGCTGATAAGCAACTTCAGCAGAGTCTCAGGATTGAAAATTAATGTGCAGAAATCACAAGCATTACAACACACCAATAACAGACAGAAAACTGAATCATGAGTGAACTCCCATTCACAATTGCTACAAAGAAAATAAAATACCTAGGAATACAACTAACAAAGAATGTGAAGGATCTTTTCAAGGAGAACTACAAGCCCCTGCTCAAGGAAATAAGAGAGGACACAAACAGATGGAAAAACATTCCATGCTCATGGTTAGGAAGAATCAATATCGTGAAAATGGCCATACTGCCCAAAGTAATTTATAGATTCAATGCTATCGCCATCAAGCTACCACTGACCTTCTTCACACAGCTGGAAAAAAACACTTTCAACTTCATATGGAACCAAAAAAGAACCTGTATAGCCAAGAGAATCCTAAGCAAAAAGAGCAAAGCTGGAGGTATCATGCTACCTTACTTCAAACTATACTATGAAGCTACAGTAATCAGAACAGCATAATACTCATACCAAAACAGAGATATAGACCAATGGAACAGATGGAACAGAACAGAGGCCTCAGAAGTAACACTGCACATCTACAACCATCTGATCTTTGACAAACCTGACAAAAACAAGCAATGGGGAAAAGATTCCCCTTTTAATTAGTGGTGTTGGGAAAACTGCCTAGCCATGTGCAGAAAGCTGAAACTGAGCCCATGTCTTACATCTTACACAAAAATTAACTCCAGAGGAATTAAAGATTTAAACCATCATTCTTTAATTTTTAAGTACACTCATGTTTCAAATCTATAGTATTGGTTTGTTTTGTTTATTTAGTGAAAGTGTCATTACAGTGATAGCAAGTCTTAGTTTTTGCATGCCTGAAAATGTATTTTTTGTTTCTCACACATAAAAGTACCTTACAATTATAATTCCAGCCTTGTAAGCCATTAAGATTTATGTTTTCTGTAAATGTTGCTATCTTTTATTATAGCCTTAATTTTTCTTCTTTGGTATGAAAATGCTCTTGTGAATCTGATTCTCCTTCTTTTACATGTATTATTTTCTCTCTCTTGTAGTTTTATGAGCTTTCTTTGTATCAGTGACATTCACATTCAGAAGTTTCATGAATGTATGCCATTGTGACTATTATTTTCAATCATGTATTCATAAGTTAACATACTGTTTTGTACAAAAGTATCAGATTTTTCCTCAATCAGTAAAATCATCTTCAGTGAATCGTCTTTCCATATTTCTTATCTTTCTTACCAAGTCCTAGCTACACAATATTGCATTGTCTGCCTTTTGTGTTTATATCCTTCATTTCCTCTCATGCATTCTGCCTTCCTACTCTTTTAATCTAAGAAAATAATAAAAGTGGTCTATATGCTACTTTTAATACAGTATTATCTCTTTTGTTTACGTTTAAAAATGTCAGAGGTGACTATCTGCTCTGATTTTTTTTTTTACCTTGGTCTATGCAGGCTCATTATCTAAAGCAGGATGTCAATTTCTGCAGCTCCGATGGCGTGATGCTTCCTTGTGGTATCTGCGTGTACCTCCTCACAGTGACAGGTAATCCTGCGCATCAAATCTAATCAGAGACACATTAGCAAAGTCACAATTCTCCTCTGTATTAGGATTAAAATAAACCTAAGGAGAATGGGGGAATGGATTGGGCAGTGATAACTGCAAATAGAGAATTGACCCTGCTTCTCTCATCTCCTCAAGATTTCCAAGTTTTAAGTATCTCAAAGGGCCTCCTTTATAATACCAGCTATTACAAAGTAAACACATGCATGTGGCTGTGTTCCATTAAAAAACTGACTTACAGGGCAGGCCCTGATGTGGTTTGCCAACTCAGATGTTAAAGAATGAATTAGAGTCCTTACTCAATACAATAAAAAGACAAAACAGAAAAGCCTAAAAACAGAAGAATAATTAAATTGCTTTGCAGGTAATATAATTTTGTGTAGGAAAAAAACCCAAGAAATATATAGAAATAAAAACAATTCGAAAGCAGACATTGAGTTACTGACATTGTTAGCTACTGAAGGAGTTAAGTAAGGTTGCTGAGTGCATACCATCAACAAAACTCAATATTCTGTAACCAACAATGATTAATAAGGCAATATTAATTAATGCTAAGATTCTGAGGAATAAATCAAATAAATGAGGTTAAAGAAAACTCGAGATAAAAGTATTATATATATATATATATATATTTTATATACATATATTTTATTGCATTTTAGGTCTTGGGGTACATGTGAAGAACTTGCAGGCCTTCTCTGCATCTATTGAGATAATCATGTGGCTTTTGTCTTTGGTTTTGTTTATGTGGTGAATTATGTTTATAGACTTGATAATGTTGAACCAGCCTTTCGTCCCCGGGATGAAGCCTACTTGATTGTGATGGATAACCTTTTTGATGTGCTGTTGCAATCGGTTTGCCAGTATTTTATTGAAGAATTTGCATCTATGTTCATCATGGATATTGGTCTGAAGCTTTCATTTTTTGTTGAGTCTCTGTCGGGTTTTCGTATCAGGATGATGCTGGTCTCATAAAATGATTTGAGGAGGAGTCCCTCTTTTTGGATTGTTTGGAATAGTTTCAGAAGGAATGGTACCAGCTCCTCTTTGTATGCCTGGTAGAATTCGGCTGTGAACCCATCTGGACCTGGGCGTTTTTTGGGTGGTAAGCTATTAATTGCTGCCTTAACTTCAGTCCCTGTAATTGGTCTATTCAGGGTTTTGACTTCTTCCTGGTTTAGGATGGGAGGGTGCAAGTGTCCAGGAGGTTATTCATTTCTTCCAGGTTTACTGGTTTAGGTGCATAAAGTTGTTTGTAGTAATCTCTGATGGTGGTTTATATTTCTGTGGAATCTGTGGTAATATCCCCTTTATCGTTATTTATAGCATCTATTTGCTTATTCTCTTTTCTATTAATCTGGCTGGTGGTCTGTATGTCAACTAATGGGCAAAACAGCCAGCTAGCATCAAAATGGCAGGATCAAATTCACACATAACAATACTAAACTTAAATGTAACTGGGCTAAATGCCCCAATCAAAAGAGACAGACTGGAAAATTGAATAATAAGTCAAAACCCATCGATGTGCTATAGCCAGGAAACCCATCTCACATGCAAGGATACACATAGGCTCAAAATAAAGGGATGGAGGAAGATTTACCAAGCAAATGGAGAGCAAAAAAAAGCAGGAGTTGCAATTCTCATCTCTGATAAATTAGACTTTAAAGCAACAAAGATCAAAAGAGACAAAGAAAGACATTAAATAATGGTAAAAGGATCAATGCAACAAGAAGAGCTAACGATCCTAAATATATGCACACCCAATACAGGAGCACCCTGTATACAGATATGTAAAGTAAGTTCTTAATGACCTACAAAGAGACTTAGACTCTCACACAATAATAGTGGGAGACTTTAACACTCCACTGTCAATATTAGACAGATCAATGAGACAGAAAATTAACAAGGATATCCAGGACTTGAACTCAGAGCTGGACCAAGCAAACCTAATAGACATTTACAGAACTCTCCACCCCAAATCCACAGAATATACATTCTTCTCAGCACCACATCACACCTACTCTAAATTGACCACATAATTGGAAGTAAAACACTGCTCAGCAAATGCAAAGGAACGGAAATCATAACAGTCTCTCAGACCACAGTGCAATCAGGTTAGAACTCAGAATTCAAAAACTAACTCAGAACTGCACAATTTCATGGAAACTGAACAACTGGCTCTTGAATGTTGACTAAATAAACAATGAAATGAAGGCGGAAATAAAGATGTTCTTCATAACCAACGAGAACGAAGACCCAATGTACCAGAACCTCTGGGACACATTTAAAGCAATGTCTAGAGGAAAATTTATATCAATAAATGCCCACATGAGAAGCAAAGAAAAATCTAAAATCGACACCCTATCATCAAAATTGAAAGAGCTAGAGGAGCAAGATCAAAAATCTCAAAAGATAGCAGAAGACAAGAAATAGCTAAGATCAGAGCAGAACTGAAGGAGACAAAAAACCCCTTCAAAAAATCAATAAATCCAGGAGCTGGTTTTTTGAACAACATGATATATTTAAGGATATAAATGTCACTTAACTAAATAGAGAGGTAAATTATGTCCACTGATAGAAAAACTATATATATATATATATATATATATATATATAAATGTTAAATTCTTTCCACCAAGGTATTTTTCAATCAAAATTTTGAGTGCTTTTAAAAACTTTAACTTTATGAGCCAATTTGAGTATTTCTGTGAATGAACAAACTCTACTTACAAAATTTTGAAGAAGGATAAAGAAGAAAATTTTGACCTACAATATCAAGCATCAAGACTGTAAAAATAAAATAGCATGATTTTAAAGCAGAAACAAGCAAGTAAACCAATTAAAACTATTGAGCTCAGGAACTAATATCAACATAAGAATTTGAAATATGATAGAGGCAAATTTTGCAATATACAGGAAAATTGTGAGCTATTAAAAAATTACCACAACAGAATATATTAAAAACATGCAAAGAAGTACTAATTAGTGGATTTCCTCAGTGTTATGTTTTGTAGTAGAAGGATTTTGAGAATGAATATACTACCTTGGTTGCTGTAGAGATGGCAAATTACATTATTTCATCAGAAGTTTAGAGTATCACAGAAGATGAAATGCCTGGCACGATTAAACGCTGAGAAAAGAAAAAACTTTCACATTACTCTTTGAATTTTCTCCAAAAGAATCTAAATACTAAAGTGACTTTCCCGTGCAAGCATTTCTTTGAAAATAGAAATTTTGGGAGGCTGAGGAAGGTGAATCGCTTGAACCCAGGAGGCAGAGGTTGCAGTGAGCAAAGACTGTGCCATTGCACTCTAGCCTGGGTGACAGGGAGAGACTCTGTCTCAAAAAAAAAAGGAAAAAAAAAAGAAAAGGAAAATCAGAAATTTCATGTTGTATCTTTTTCCTTTAATATTATTCCATTCAATTTTTTTACAGAATTTTATTATAATATGCATTATACTTGAAATTATTTTATTAATCACTCTATTAATAATTTCTCTACCACAGAATTACGTATGAAAGTTGATTTTTAAAAATTCTCCATTATTACATTTTTCTAAGTTATGAAATAATGTGGGTTGATACATTGTAGTTAGTATTAAAACTTGAGCATACTGTAAAATTCTATTATGAATTTTAATACATCGTACATATAAAAATGAAATGTTACTTAACTGAATCTGTGTATCTTAATGAGCAGCATCAAGATTTATTTTAAATTGTGTTTCTGTGCCTGAATGAGCTCTACTTGCTGCTTGAATGAGTCAAAGTTCAGCATCATTTATCTGGGTACAGGCACTGTATACATTCACACAAAAAAATAGATGCTCATGTGGGGGTTTTTCTCATTACAGTTTCATTCAATTCTTTGAATTTCTTTTTAGATATATTCCAAAAATGACATAGTGGTTTATTATGAATAATTACTTTCAGTGATCTAAGAGCTAACAGCTTGATTAGTTCCTCCTCCAATATTATTGAAAAAAATTAAACCAAATGGCTCAAAAAATAATTGTATACAATTATTTGCAATTATTTTATTTAAAAAGAAAAAGATGATTGACAAAGGAGCACCTTGATTTTAACCAATAATTTATTCCCAGGGTGGTTACTTTTAGGAAAAACAACATGATAGTAATTTTGATGATCTAGAAATATATTTCTTCAAGATATATATAAACTATGTTTTAAAGACTTTTGCCAGAGGCATCTAAAATAAGAGAACAAGAGCTAGAGGACTCTTCTTGAATACAGTTTAGAAAAACTTTTAATTTGTTGTTTTTGACCAAATTGCCAGCTACTAATGCAATGCACTGCATCATACCATGTGTATAAACTTTCAAAACATACAATACTATATTATATGTAGACACACATAAATGAACATATAAACACACAATATAAAATTATATTGCATGTAAAGTAACTTTGTAAAGTTATAAACAAAAAAATGTAGATTTCAGGATTTCGATTATATATGAACATGGCTGGGGGTATGACTTCTAGACTTCCTTTAAATTTATATCTTTTTAAAAATGAAATAATGCCTGAAACATGAAGAAAAAAGAAAGAATGGAAAGGAAGGAAAACGGGAAGAAAATAAGGACTAAGTTATGAAGAAGGGGTTGATTTTAAAATGCTCCTCAAAAAAATTAAATAATTACATATCACTTCCTGAAAAATACACAGCATATTATATAGAAGAGGCACTAGATATATGCAAAAAGATAGAAGGCAAAGAAATACTATGTGCTATTCTAGAAATGAAAATTAAGTCTCATATTGAGTATCAAATTACATGCTCATAATAAAAGAAAATTCAGAGAAAATTGGAATGGAGAAAGAACATATTTTGTTTATTTATTTGTTCTAGACACTGCAAAGTCACAGACGACCAAAAAGTAAGGACGATTTCCATATAAAAAAGAATTTAGAATTACCCTACAAAATGATACATGTACAATTTCAGCACAATTCTATATTATTAATTCTACATGTAGGTGTTATAACAGCCTTGATCTCTGTATTTCAAAGCATCATGTTGAATAGCATATATTCAAAATATTTAATCAATTATACTATGGTCAAAACTGGTCTAAAAATTGAATGAAAATATCTTAGTAAGAGAAGAATAACGGAAGAGATTGCACTCATAAAACTTTGACCTTTGAAATATTCAAAGAGATACTTGAAAACTCATTCCCTTAAGAGCCTCTGAGAAGATGGGTTCGGCTGACTAATCCTTGTTCCCTGCTGAGCCTGTGTACTATTAACTATTTTTGCAGAATAAAAACAATCACCAAGGTTATTGGTTAAGGTAGACTGGAGGAAGTAAGGGCATTAAAGATAACCAACTGTTTCTTTATATTTCTGTGAGTAGGAAAGGGTGGCCCTCCAATTTCAGATTTTGGGTAGATTAAATACTTTAAGCCTCATTTCATAAACAGAGCAGATTAACTACTTTCATAAACCTGAAACAAACTTCATAAACATAAATTAACAGTTGGTTTACAAATTTTCACAGTCTAGTCACTCTCTAATTTTACTAAGGAAAGGAAGAAACATAAACTCAGACTTTGAACTAACTATACACTGTAAAATCTAGTTCAGGTAGCTTTGAGAATGGTTTATGTGGTGAAGAGGTGGAAGGCATGCATTCTCTCTGGAACTGGATATTCTTGATATTATTGAGGAACTCGTCTTTTTTCATATTCAATAACTAGTTCCTAATATCACAATGCAGAGAAAATAAAGCATCTGAAATTTTGTTTGGATAACAGCTGCCTACATTAGAGAACAAAAAACAGCTCTGACGTCAAACCTCCTTTCAGATTCTATCAGTGTTCAGAGAGGACCTATAGTTTTAAAATTTCTTATCATACAATAAGATCTAAAGACAAAGGAATATATGAGTAGTTTCGTGCTTCATACAACAACAGTCAGTTGTAAGTCCATATAAGGTTAAGGAAGATTCATGGAGCTACCAAATAACTTCAAATATATTGCACCTTGCCAATTTTACTGTACCGTATTTTTAGGTATAATAGCTTTGCCAAATTTTTGGGATTATAGTTGGGCCAATATGCTACACTGATAAAGTATGGAGTAGCCATGAATTCTGTTAGTATGACAATAACTATAGGTCTTTTTAAAAAACTCATTCTACTTGTGGTAAATTAGATCTCATAAAAAATCTGAAACTAATTTATCTATCATATGATATCATGAATGTGATTAGTAACTAGAGAAAAATACATAATGTAGCATTTTATGTATTCACTTGGGGCTGTTCTTTTATCTCTTAATCACACTACTTGGGTAGCAGGGTTAGTATGGGCTGATCTGCACATCTGAGTGGCTGTTGGAAAGTGTAAAGCAGTTTGTAGGAGATAAAAGTTATATTTAGGAGGGGTGAAAGAAGCAATATCATTCCTATTTATACTGCTTACAGTTTGGAGTTCTTGTTCTATTTATTAATCTGGCTCATAAATTACAGAGAACATATTGTTCGTTTGGGTATCTAAACTCAGGAAAAAACAGGTCAATAAATAAACAATTGCATAGAAACATAAGAGGGAGCCCTAGATATGATTGAAGTATAAACTCCATAATTACCTATGAGACCTAACAGTCCATAGAAGTAGTTCACAGAACCAAGGATCTCAGAAAAAAATACAAAATAAGATAGTTAAAAATTGAATCTGGATTTTCCAATTTTGGTAGAATGGGGCTCTGCTATTGGAAATGATGGTAGAGATTAACTTGGATCAGCTTTCTCTCTAATAGATAACAGTTATTTGGTCTTAAAAATTAGCTTCCGGCACGGTGGCTCATGCCTGTAATCCTAGCACTTTGGGAAGCTGAGGCGGGCTGAGGTGGGTGGATCACCTACGTTCGGGAATTTGAGACCAGCCTGCCCAACATGACGGAAACCCATCTCTACTAAAAATACAAAAATTAGTCAGGCATGGTGTCATGTGACTGTAATCCCAGCTACTCAGGAGGCTGAGGCAGGAGAATTGCTTGAATCTGGGAGGCAGAGGTTGCTGTGAGTCGAGATTGTACCACCGCACTCCAGCCTGGGCTAGAGAGCAAGGTTGTGTCTCAAATCTAAATACATAAATAAATAACTACGTGAAGACACTAGAAAGCTACCAACACATTTAGAAATTGCAAAGGAGTAGAAACATAAAGAAATGGCACTGATAATTGTTTACATATTTACTAGATTATGCATCCCAGTTCTCCCCGTTTGTTCAACAATTTGGAAGTAAAAAGTGTCAGCCTTACTGGCTTGAGAAATCAGAGAACAAAGATCAAGGTTTTTGGCAGAAATCCATGGAAGGATGACGTCACAAGAAGCCCCAAATCTGTATGGAAACCCCACCAAAATAATTGGCTGCTAATCTACATTGCACCAGCACAATGGAGTAGCAGAGGCAGATACTGCATAGTCTACAAACCCAAAATATGTATCTACCCCTGTATAGATGAATGTTGCCAACTTATAACTTAAATGTTGCCTCATATAATACATAAAAATTAACAAAAATGAATAATAGACCTAAATGCAATAAATGAAAATATTAAACTCTTCAAAGAAAACATTGAAGTAAATCTTAATGGCCTGAAGTTTGGTAAATATTTCTATATAAGATAAATGCATAAGTGATGAAAGAAAATAAAATGAGCCAATTGAACTTCATCAACAAAAAAACTTCTGCTTTTCAAGAAGCATCATTAAGAATGTGAAAAGATGGCAGGGCATGGTAGCTTATTCCTGTAATGGCAGCACTTTGGGGGGCCAAGATGGGTGGATCACCTGAAGTCAGGAGTTTAAGACCAGTCTGGCCAACATGGTGAAACCTTG
This sequence comes from Cebus imitator, assembly GCF_001604975.1. Taxonomy (NCBI): domain Eukaryota; kingdom Metazoa; phylum Chordata; class Mammalia; order Primates; family Cebidae; genus Cebus; species Cebus imitator. The sequence continues at coordinate 693,283 of NW_016107540.1, read as the reverse complement.
TATCTCCTAAAAATACAGAAGTTATTTGGACATGGTCGTGGGTGCTTGTAATCGCAGCTACTGGGGAGGCTAAGGCAGGAGAATCACTTGAATCTAGGAGGCCTCTTGTAGTGAACCAAGATTGTACCATTGTACTCCAGCGTGGGTGGGAAGAGCAAAACTCCATCTCAAAAAGAAAGGAAAGAAAGAAAGAGAGAGAGAGAGAGAAAGAAAGAAAGAGGAAAGACAAACCATAGAAGGAGAGAGAATATTTGCAGATAATATATCTAATAAAAACCTTATATGCAAGGTGTATAATAAATCCTTTAAACTATGACAACCCAGTTTTTAATAGGCAAAACATTTTAATAAACATTTTACCTAAGATGTACAAATAGCCAGTAAGCACATAAAAGCATATCAATACCATTAGCTATGAGAAATGCAAATTATAACCCCAATATAATTATTACTTTAAACACACGAGGATGAATAAAACAAAAGACAGAAAAGAACAAATGTTTATAAGGACATGAATAAACTGGAAACCTCATACACTGCTAGTAGGAATGTGAAATGGTTCAGCCAATTTGACGTCTTTGTCAATGTCTTATAAAATTACCTACATACTTACCTTACAATCCAGAAATCTCTACATACTTACCCAGGAAAACGAAAATCTGTGTTTGCACAAAACATTTTCATGAATCTTTGTATTTTGAGAAGTTTATGGTGTTACCAAAACACCAATGGTTGGTTTAGGTCCTTTTGCTTGGCATACAGAAAGTCAATCACTGAGATAATGAGTATTTCCAGGGGACAGTGCTTTAATCGGATGCTGCTACCAAGGTGATGGGATATCAGTTTCAAATCCATCTCCCTGACCAACTGAAATCTGGGGATTATCTAGCAGGAGAGAAATACAATGATATTCAGGAAAACTGGAGTTACAGAGGGGGAAGGAAGAGGAATTTGTCAACAGGGAGCAGGTGGTCAGCTAGGCAATCATGAATGAAGAGAGGTTTGGCATCTTATTGTCCAAATGCAATTATCTGGTAAGTTTCAGATCCTTGATACTGTCTGGGAGGCCTGATGCCTAGTTTCCTGAGAAAGGAACTCAGAGAAGACAAATGCACCTTTTTCAAATTTTAACACTGGGATGATCAATTTCTGTTTATTCAAGAGAAATTACAAACATCGTTTCTATAGGATAATTTGGCTGGTTTCAATGGATCACTTCATCTATACATGTGTCCAAATTAATCAAATTGTACATTTAAGATGTGTAAAAATTTCACACATAGCAAGTGGACATTATAAAAATAGAACCATAAAAAATACTGAACTTCAGAGAGAAGCTTGCTTTTTAAAGTGATTTGAATCAGCAATTCTGAACCTGTGTTCTCTGTGTCTAGCCTTGAGCAACTACATCAATAGATTGAAAGTAAATAAAGGAAACCAGAATTCTCACTTTGGAGAATGGAATTACCTTAAAAGGGGAAGAGGGTCAGAGGAATCAATAGATAGGGCATGATTAGTTGTCTCTCAAAGATGAAGGTCATTGCCTCTGTGCTGAAAGCAGCTCTACGCATTGACTGTAATCTGAAATTCATTAGTTACTTTTTCTTTGAGTTATTCTCCACCTAAGCAGTGAATCACCAGAGGCTGTACCCTATGGGTAGAAAAACTGAGAATCCCTTTAAAAAGGTCCAGAGGGAAAAATAAGGCACCTATGTATTAGTTTCCTGGCTTTGATAATTATATCACAGTTATGGAAGTTTGATGACATCAGGGCATAGGAGAGAAGGTCTGAGTGAACCCTCTGTATGTGCATCTTCAACATTTCATTGAAAGCTATTTTTTTTTAAGTTTTAAAGTATGTATTCCCTAGGGCTGGAAAAAATGTACTTTCATCTTGCCAGGTCTGAGTGTGAGTGATTTTCAAGAAATATCTGAATACCCCCATGGAGTGTTAGGAGCTTCATCAGTGCAGCTGTTCACACATTTTCCCTCAAAATAGAATAAGGGTCATTATTGATAAATCTGGGTTCACAACTTTGAAAGTTCTCTTTAAAAGAGAAAAAATCACATGGTTTGCAAGCTCCATATGGTCGCTGCTGTTGGCATCTGTTACATTGCAGACATTTACATGTTTGTAGCTGTTAGGCTACTGATGATTTGTTTTACCATGAATATGATGTTTAGTAAATGGAGTCACTTAAAACAGAATGTGCACAGAGAATGTGCACTTGGGGAGGCAGGAAGTAAGCCTCCGTCTTCTCTAGAAAGCCTGTCGTATACCACTGTACTTTGAGAAGATGATCGCACACTTCTTATATTAAAAGTAATTGAACTGTACAAATACATCTCAGATCATGTATGCAGTGATGATCCAATCTTATGAGTTTTTTAAATTAATATCATCCCATTTTGTCAGTGTATGACGATGTAATAATATTGCTTATACTTTCTTGTAGAAAACATTGATGCTGTAACTTTTTCAAAATATATATAAAATATATATATATATATAATCGCACTTTAGGTTCTGGGGTTCACTTGCAGAACATTCAGGATTGTTGCACAGGTACCTACATGGCAATGTGGTTTGATGCCTCCATCCCCCTGTCACCTATATCTGGCATTTCTCCCCATGTTATCCCTCCCCAACTTCACTACCCCCTGCTGTCCCTCCCCTATTCCCCACCCCAGTGTGTGATGCTCCCCTCCCTGTGTCCATGTGTTCTTGTTGTACAACACCCATCTATAAGTGAGAGCATGTGGTGTTTGATTTTCTGTTCTTGTGTCAGTTTGCTGAGAATTATGGTTTCCAGATTCACCCATGTCCCTACAAAGGACACAAACTCATCGTTTTTTATGACTGCACAGTATTCCATGGTGTGTATGTGCCACATTTTCCTTGTCCAGTCTATCATTGATGGACATTTGGATTGGTTCCAGATCTTTGCTATTGTAAACAGTGCCTCAAGGAACATACATGTACATTTGCCTTTATAATAGAACGATTGATAATCCTTTGGATATACACCCAGTAATGGGATTGCTGGGTCAAAAGGAATTTCTATTTCTAGGTTCTTGAGGAATTGCCACACTGTCTTCCACAACGGTTGAACTAATTTAAACTCCCACCAACAGTGTAAAAGTGTTCCTTTTTCTCCACATCCTCTCCAGCATCTGTTGTCTCCAGATTTTTTAATGATCTCCGTTCTAACTGGCATGAGATGGTATCTCAATGTGGTTTTGATTTGCACTTCTCTAATGACCATTGATGATGAGCATTTTTTCATATGTTTTTTGGCCTCATTAATGTCTTCTTTTGAAAAGTGCCTGTTCATATCCTTTGCTCACTTTTGAATGGGTTTGTTTGTTTTTTCTTGTAAATCTGTTTTAGTTCTTTAATGCAAAACTAATTTAAACTATTCAACGTTGCAATTTTTTGGGTAAATTTGCTTTTTCTTTATAAAAGTACTACAAGTTAACTATGGAAGTGAAAATAAAATTCACCTATAACTGTGCCACCTCAGCTTACCACATTTAACATTTTGCTTCATTTCCTGTACTTTTTCAATGACTGTATATTTTACAAATGTGGGAATTATTTAGACTGTCCAAGAGGCTTTGACTCCAGTCTCCAGCAGTAAAGTATACTACTTTATATACATTAGATAACCATAATCAAAATGTTTTTTATTCTTTTTTTTTGAAGGGGAAAAAGCTTTATGTTTTGAGGATCAAGTACAAGAATTACATTACATCCAACTTTGAGCACAGAAGGAAGAAGTGAAGGTAAAATAAAAATGTTCATTTTTCTAATTCTTGATTGAACAGATAACTTCTGAAAAATCTCTACAATGTACTAGATTACATATGCTAGTTTCATGTGTGTGTGCATATGCAGATAAGTGAAGTATAGTAATGGTGGAAGGTCTGAGAGGGAGGATTTGGAATTATTTTGATAGTATAAGATAACTAACACTACTCATGAAACAGCACAGTAGTATAAATATGAGAATTCATGTAAATATTATGGCGTATAAAATGTTTAAAGGTTATATCACATTCCTTACCTTTCCAGGATTTTGAGGAAATTTTAGATGGGTAAAAAAAAATTCTGTGGAGTTAAGATAAGGCATCCTACATGCATTACAGGGAAAAGGCTTCTTTATTCTTGTATAACAACTTCTCTTTTAAAAATTATTCATATGTAAAAATTCCTTTCGTCCTAACCTCTATGCTGTCAAATTGGTAGCCTCATAAATTAGCCCTCTCTAACTGTGAGGATATTGGGACTTAGAAAGGAGAAACTGACTTGTCTATGCTACATAGTCATTATCGGTCCTTGGTAGTTGTTTCAGGATGCTTCGGTAAAGTACATTTTCCCCTGCATTGTTTAATGCATTCATTTATGATTCAAACTCTTCAAGAGTATTCCTCGTAGGCTGGAATTTACTTCCAACAATGTCTGTTCTTTGTAAGATTCCAAAAGCCACTTATTTACAATTAATCAAGAACTAGTAGTTGTTTATGTTTTCCTAGACAATAATGATTTTATGTGCTCAGCTTCTACAAAGCCCTGCTGGGACTATATTCCTTCTGCAAGTTGAGAGAAATATCCTGCACATTTTACTAAAACATGGAACATGAAAGGCAGAGAAGCTTGCTACTCAGCTGAACTCTTCACTCACTTAATCTGCTATAATTGTGGATAATCATTTGCTAAAGTAGGAGCAATGCTAAAACAAATAAATTAGTCTAAAATCTAAGCCCACAAGATTAAGATGCACACAGTGACAAATAGATAAATAGGGATATTGTGTTAAATGAATTATGTGTGTGATTAAACAATAAATTCAAGTAGGGGAGAGTATTCAGGAAATTAGAAAATCTGATATTTGAATTTAATTATAAAAAATTGCATTTTTTACCTTAAATAAACAGTCCAGTTTAAAAATACATAGGAAAATATTTACAGCAAAGAAGCATTCATGCATAATTTGCTATAAAGAATCAAAACCCTAAAATAATTAATATACATTTCACACTGTAGCCTCCTTCCTTCCTGTTTGCCTATCACTCCTAGAAAATAAACAATTGAATAAATAATTCAATGATGGTAGGATTATACATGAATGATTACAACATCACATCTGCACCCAGGGTTGCCTGGAAAGCTCACAGATTTATCCCAGTAAATGAATTCTCCCACAATCTTCAATGGCTATGCTACAATTTAACACAACTACCCTCCACTCCTTTCTTCAGAAGATAACTCTGCATATGCCTTACAGAATCAGAACTTCTAAGTTAGGATTTTCCTCATTTTCTGCCCACCGTGCATAAATGTATTGCCTCTCTGCTTGTCCTCCTAAAGAATTGTTGATATCCTGGAAGAGAAGATCCTCCTCTTGGGAACCAGCCTGCTGATTTGCGGGCACCATCTTTCCTATAACCCAAGTGGGCCTTGTTCTGGGGGATTGTACACCTCCCCCTCACCACCACCCCCACACACAAACACACTTTCAATTCCTTGCCATTGAATACCCGGAATTCAGCCTAGGTTCTGTGCTCACCACACAGAAAGCCAATCACTGAGACAACAAGTATTGCCAGAAAAGAGGGCTTTATTATAGGTGGTGGCAGCTGAAGAGACAGGAGACAAGACTTAAATCCACCCCTTTTCCCCAGTAAGTGAAGAGTTTATGTTGCCAAGAAGGAAAACAGGAGGGACAAAGAAGAATAATTGATCTACAGGCAGCAGGTGCTTCTCATTGTGCAAATGCAAGTTCCTCAAGCTTCAGTTCTATGGGCGTCCAGCTTGTTGGAAAATTCAGCCTGTTTCACTCTTTCTATTGACTGGTTCTCATCAAAATGGAAACAGTGATCCATAATTCCCTATCTTTAAATCAAAGGAATTGTAAAAGCAACACTTCAACTCCTTAGTTCATATTCTCCCTTAACAATAAAACTAAATTCCATATCTACCTAATTCAAGTGCTTTCTAATCCAACAGTATACATGGTCTTACCATTTTCCATCATTCTGAAATATGAAATATTTCACTCAAATAGAAAAGTCCAGGTGACTGTATCACCACTAGCTATGTTGCTGCTACTGAGATTTCAAAATTGTTAATATTTTGCAAATAGTTGCTTCAGATTTTATCTTTAAAACAGAAATAAATGTGTATTACTAGAAATGCAAGTACACCCTTCTGGGATTCAATACCTTCTCTGGTCCCTCTCTAAAGATAGCTAATATTTTGAAATTTTAGTCTAACCTTTATTTTTATATTTTCACTGCATTTGATTGAATCTATACACAGAGTATAGGCATATGCTACAGAGTATACATTTTATGCTTTGGAGATTTATTGTCAACAGCCTATGTAGGGTTAGAATTATATCATTCATTTAAGACACTTTAGACTATTCCACTGAAACAGATGCTTATGTTTTGGTTATTTCTTTTGATGAAAAGTAAGTTTGCTTCTGTTTTTCTTTATGCCAAATCTTGCTGTAATGAAAGTCTACCTGCCTGTCCCAAACTGGTATGTGACAAGTTCCCCTTAAATACCAAGGATATGAATTACTTGCTTATTCAATATGCTTATTCGCAACTTAAGAAGATGCTGTCAAATTATTTTCTAAGTTGGTTGTATCACTTTCCATTACCACCAGCTCTGTGAAGGCTCAGTTTCCTCCATCAGAACAACAACATATGATACAATCAGACTTTTGAAATGTTTCCATACACCGGCAATTTGGGCTTGCTCTTCAGTGAATTACTTTTGCACTCACTGCCACTTGTTAAATTGTGTGCCTTTGTCTAAATCTAGGATTGATTTACATAGTCTGGGAACTAATGCTTTGAAATAGATGCCTTGAAATATCTTCTTGTAGTCTGAATCCTTGCTTTTAAAATTAAACTGTGTCTTTTTTCAGATGAATGCTTTACATTCTTATATAATCACATTTGGTAATATTTTATAAACCTCTGTTAATTTTTTTGATTTAAATTAATTTATTGAAAGTTATTTTATAGGACAAAAGTTACAAATGATAATTGTTTGTTTGTTTGTTTGTCATATGGATACTCAGTTGACAGCCATTGTTAAATTGCCTTTAATTTCTCAGTGATTTGCAAGGAGGTCTCACTCACATACCAGGTGCTTTCTAGGTGTGGGTCTGCTTCCAGATGCTTTAATAGGTTCCACTGATTCATTAGTCTACCTTGACTTAATATATACTGATTCACTTATAATAATGTTTGATATCTAAAAAGAAAGATGACACCATCCTATCCAGTTTTAAAAATTCATGTTGGCTATTCCTGCTGCTTTTAAAATCTTTCCATCATATTTTCTTATTTTTGTTAGTTTATGTCCATCCTGCATTCAACAAGTTTGTATTTAACAAACTCTCTGCTTTCCAGTTTTAGAGCTACTTTTCCCTGGAATTTTCTGGCTAAGCAAACATATCATGCACAAAGAGATAAACAAATTTCTAATGAGTATTTTAATCTCACAAGCCTTGACGTATATAACTTTATTTATTGTGCAGTTATAAATATTTTATAATTTCATATTTCTCTTTTTACCCAGTTTATTACTTCAGACCTCCCTTTTAGGTTTTTGAACATGAGGGTTTGTTTAGTCAGTTTTCAGTACAATTTACCTGGAATACAATTTATCCTTTATAGGCCATAACTCAGCAAATGCTACAAATATCTAATCACGAAACCACTGTCACAATTTTGCAATCAATCTACACCAGCCCCCACTTATGGGTTACTTGCAGTTTATGTTTTTCTTAACAGCATATTTTGTTTTTAGTTTTAACATAACTGCATTGAAATCTCAAAGTATAATTCTGTATTTTAAGTAGCTTCTGAAAATGATGAGTAGTTACTTTTTAATCTAATATTGATCAGTGTCCGTGAATGGTGCAGTTACATCACAATAAAATATATATATTCTGTTTTTCTTGAGTGGTGAGCTATGTTATGCACAAATATATGCATATATGTATAGGTCTTTTATATATTTCCATGCATACATGTCTTTAGATTGAGTGGTATTTTGATACATAAAATATTGCATATATATTATATAATATATAATAATATATATTATAGATATATAAACAGTTGTGCATATATGTAAGTATGTGTACATATATATTATATACATAACCTATCTTAAATACCTGATGGGACATCATTGGTTTATTATTTTGGGTTTTAGAACTGCCCAGATAAAAGTCATGAGGTAGAGTAGGGAAACTGGTCATCAGAAACATCTTGGGCTGAGTTTGGGTCAAATATTGGGAAAAAGTCAGAATTGATCTCAGACTTGTCTGCCTTCACAATTGACAATCAAGAACGTGCTGAAGTTGGCAGTCACACCTGCACTTGGAGCGCTGACAGGCATGCTGCAGGTTAAGGCATGAGTAAATACAGGGCCCTGAGGAGCTGTGCTTCATCTGCAAAATGTTCCATTGACTGTCTGCTTTGTGTAGCTAGTTCAATACTGATAAGTTGTGTTGTTGTTTTTGTTGTGTTTGCTTTTTCTAATATGAAGGGCTGCTGCCGTCTTTGTTTTTGTCTGTTGTTTTCCCTTTGTGAAAACTGCATAAGGGGAAATTAACAAAAAGACCCCAAGCCATAATAACCAACATGATTTCAAGAAGCGAGTGGGAAACCAAAATTGCCAATGCCAGAGGTGGCCACATCGTCTTCGTTACAAATTCGCACACGCGTTTCGTTGTTATCCTGGCAAAAATTAGAGCAGTATGTTCTCTGATTTTCTTTGTAGGTGTCTGGATTAGAAAAGCACAATCACATTGGTTGATTCCCCTTTAAATCAGAGCCAGCAACACTGAGAGAACCCTCCTGTGGCCCAGTCATTGTGCTATGTTCCCCTAGTCTGTCAAAAAACAGCCCAGGACCAGATGGTTCACAGCCAAATTCTACCAGATATACAAAGAATTGGTACCTATTCTATTAAAACCATTCCAAAGAGTCAAGGGAGAGGGAATCCTCCCTAATCCATTCTATAAACCCAGAGTCACCCTGACACCAAAGCTGCATATTGGTACAACAAAAACAGAAAACTTCAGCCAAAATCCTGATGAATATAGGAGCAAAAGTCTTCAGCAAAATACTAGCAAACCAAATCCAGTACCATATCAAAGAGTTACGACCCCACAATCAAGTGGGCTTTATTTTAGGGATGTAAGGATTGTTCAACATACACAGCAGAAAAACCAAATTTAAAACAAAAACCATCTGATCATCTCAATAAATGCAGAAAAAGCATTCAATATAATACAGCATCTCTTCCTGATAAAAACCCTTAACAACCTAGGCATTGAAGGAACGTGACTCAAACTAATGAAAGGCAGAAATGAAAAACCCATGGGCAACATTATACTGACTGGGGAAACTTTGAAAGCATTCTCCCTATATACTGGAATAAGACGCAGATACCAACTTTTGCCACTCTTATTCAACATAGTGGGAGCCAAGTAATGGGCACACGTGGGCATATGAAGTGGAATAACAGGCATTGAAGGCTACAAAAGCTGGGAAGCTGAGATTTGAAAAAATCGGGTACAATGTTAACTTCTTGGGCGATGGGCACACTAAAAGCCCAGACTTCCCCGCTACACAATAGATGCATGCAATAAATTTGTGCTTCTACCTCCTGAATCTATTTTATAAATAAATAAATAAAACCACATACTAGTTAAAGGAGCAAGGACAGATTTAAATGGTGAATGTGCTATTTAAGGAGGGAAAAATGTCCGTTATAAATTAAACTCATCTTTATAAAACAGTGATTAGGCTTCTTAGGGGACAATGAGGGAATAGGGGAAGGTGAAAGTGGGGGCTCAGTGGAGGCAGAGAAGAGAAAAATTGTAAAAAGTGGAAAAAGGCCTTTGCCCACATGAACTCTGCCTTTATTTGCTGACTGGCATTTATCAGAGTTAGGCCCTGCCTTCCTGCAGAGGCTCACACAGCCTGAGGGACAGCCCCCGACCCTACCCCATCGCAGACTTGGGCTAGAATCAACACTCAATCTTTGGGCAGCCTGGTTGTCCCCAGGCAGGCACCTTCAGCAGGGCTAGGGTTATCCTAGGGATGCAGTCTTGCTGCTCACGTCTTTACCGGACAAGCTGCGTGCTCTTTGAGAAGAGGGCTCAGAGGGTCCCTGGCTGGAGTGCAGTCAGAAAAGCGGCTGCCCGTGCCCTCCTGCCCTCTCCTCTTTGAACAGCCAACTCTTCCACCTCCATACTCCCTCTGAGCTGATGGCCTGGCTTTGTACTTCTCTGTGGCAGCAGAACTACTGAGAACAGAATGAGTATTTTAGGTACCAGTACATCCAGATTACTGCCGCTAAAGCAGGGATTCATATTCACAATAAAATAAAATAAACTATCCAGAAGTAGAACACTAGCTTCGGTGCATCTTCGCAAAGATGTTAGGAAGGACTGATTGTAAGCATGACACTTTCGTCTTCAGATCGCAAAACAACTGCCCAGTGTCCTGACTTGCATCAGCATTCCAGGCCGAGGAACAGAGAATGGACTAGAATCCAAAAGGACTTTGAGGAAAGGAACTTAATCTTGGAAGATTTTTGTCTTTTTGTTTGGAAAATAATAATCTCTTCTGGAATATTTACTTCAGCTGTTCCTCCTTTGCATAAATACAACGCAAGACCACCGTTTCCCACTAGAGGGTCTGGAGGTTCTGTGCCTCTTATCCCGGGGTTACGCTCAGGACGTTGGGCTGCTCTGCTGATGCACGCTTGGACTGACTTGGCAGCGGGCCCTCCAGTGGCCCTAACTGGGCCTCGGTCTTCCCTCAGCCTCTTAGTCCTGGGTCAGGTGCCTGTGTCTTGACTTCTGCCCACGCCACCCAGATCAGAGGCCATAGGGATGGGCATGGTTCTGAGTCCCCAGTGAGAGTTGCCAACTCCTGCTGTGGGGTTCAGCCTGTTTGTCATCTCCCCAACATTCCATCCATCTTCCCATCTGTGATGATGAATATTAGGCCTCCACTTGGTTGGATTCAGGGATGCCTGGATGGCTGGGAAAGCATTGTTTCTGGGCGTGTCTGTGAGGGTGTTGCCAGAGGAGATTGACACATGAGTGTGGACTGGAAGAGAAAGACCCACCTCGGTGTGGGTAGGCACTGACCCATGGGCTGCCAGCAGCTGGAGCAAAGCAGGAGGAAGGATATGGGATAGCTTTGCTTGCTGGGGCTTCTGACTTTTGTCTTCCTGAGCTGGACACTTCTATCTGCTCCTCCTGCCCTTGAACATCAGGCTCTGGGTTCGTCAGCCTTGGGACTCTGGGACTTGCACCAGTGGCTTTCCCAGGGCTGTCGGGCCTTCAGCCATACTGAGGGCTCCACGGTCCATCTTCATGGTTTTCAGGCTTTGGGACTTGGACTGGGCCACCACTCACTTCGGCCTCTCTCTTCCCCAGCTTGCAGATGGGACTTCGCCTTGTAATTGTGTGAGGCAGTTCTCCCAGTAAACTGCCTTTCATACCTGCATATACCCTTTTGGTTCTGTCCCTCTGGAGAACCCTGACTGATACACCATGCAAGTACCTGCCCTGTGGGCTGCAAGCATCAGACAGGAAGACAACAGGCTTAGACAAATGGTTCAGCCAGCTTCTTCAATTGCACAAGACAGATCCCTGCAGTTGATCTCTCTCTCTCTCTCTCTCTGCATATATATGTTAATCTTTGTTCTATTAAGACCTTCAATGAATGAAGTCCACCCACGTTATAGAGGATAATCTGCTTTACTCAAAATCCTGATTTAAATATGAATGTCATCCAAAAACACTCTCACAGAAGTATCCAGAATTATCTGGGCACTTCTCCTTAGCCAAACTGACATAAAACTCCTGACAGTAGTATTTTTCAAACTTACATATTTGAGTCTTTAATTTATAAAAGATAAATATTGTTTATTACCTATGTCTACGTAAACATTGTTTAGCTGCATTTTAATTTTAATTTTTTATGCAATCTGGCAGTTTTAATGGATGGGATTGCCGTGTATGTATTTACCCATGTATTTGAAATTATTATTAGTTTTTTAGTTTTTTTTATTGCGTTTCAGGTTCTGGGGTACATGTGAAGAACATGCAGGATTGTTGCATAGGTACACACATGGCAGTGTGGTTTGCTGCCTTCCTCCCCTTCACCTATATCTGGCATTTCTCCCCATGTTATCCCTCCCCAACCCCCCACTCTGCTCTGTGCCTCTCCTAGTTCCCACCCACAGACCTCAGTGTATGATGCTCCCTTCCCTGTGTCTGTGTTTCTTGGTCTCCATGTTTCTTGACTTCTTTTCTACTTATCTTGCTTGAGCGTGCATTGATAAAGTACTTATAGTTTCCCTTCTTTGTATTTTTGTCTTTTTATTTGGAAGGTATAAAGAAATCTTCAATTATTTATGTTACCTTTAAAATTTTAACACATTTAATTAATTTTTCAGCGTTTCTAACAAAGTCTAAAATTACTCAGCAACTCCTTCCTACTCCTGAGTAAAATAAGAAACTTAGCAAAATTTAATTTCTTGTAGACATCCTTTCCACCATTATGTTCTTAGTTATTATTGTCAAGAGGGTTGTTGCCTTTTAAACATAAAACCTTAGTCAAGTTTTTACAGTGATTTTAGTTAACTGACTTATGTGTATGTGTATTTATTATTTGCTTGCACTGGTCTTTAATATACCAAGCCTTGTCCTTGGCAAACCTTCTGTGTTTCCTGAAGCACTCTGTTAGCATTGTCTTTCACATTTCTTGCTAAGTACACCCTTGCCATATTGTGATGCTCGGCACTCACTCCTGCATATTACAATGTCCACTGTTTCCAGTCCTGCATACAGTTTATTGTGACAGCTTTTTTCAAAAGAAAAAATATATGTAATTATAATTGACTGAAATCAACAAAATATTTTAATATCATTTTCTTCTTTTTCTTCCTGTTGCATGATTTCATATTACCTTTTTATAGAGTATTTGTCTTTATCTCCTTGAGACTCTTGAATATGTGTATTTTCAAGTCGTCTCAGTTTTTTCCCATTATGTTCCTTGGCTATGGAGTACATTAATCTATTATTGTGGGTACTACTGGGTTTTATTTTTAGGGTTAACATTCTCTAGATATTTTCAAAATGTGAAGATGCAACCTGAGTGAACATTATTGTTTTATTTTTGTTGTCTCATTTAGTTTCTAACTCTTTTCCTGTATTTCTCTTCTATTTTGGTTGCTTTATAGATGTATCCACTTTGCCTGGGAACTAATTTTTTTATGAGTGTCTTGAAACTTTTGCTAAATGGTTATCTTGAGGATAGTGCAGATCTGATAGCAAGCCAGTGGTCTCCATCGTATCTGTGATAAATTATCTGTGCCATGAAGCCTCCTTAGAGGGCGGCTGCATAAAACCTATAGCTCTTGTTCAGCGCAGACCAGTTGGGGAGCTCTACAGCAGCCTCCAGCTTTGGGAAGAGAATATGGCTCTCAGTTTTTTTCCCCTTACACCAAAGTGAGGAGCTCCCGTCTTTCATGCTCCCATAGAATGTAGAGGACTTGTATTCTTGACACATTCTCATTTTGGCTTTCTTGATAGCTTCTCTCTTGATTTTTTTTTCCCTAGTTTTTGGATGCTTATTTTAAATTGTATTTTGTAGTTACTTCCTTTATCAGTTATGACCTCCTGCTTTTAAAGCATATTTTAAATTTAATTTGACTGATAAATAATAATTATATATATTTATTGGGTACAGTGTGATGTTCAGATACCTATAACATCGCAGTGTGATTAAATCAAGCTGATTAACATTTCTATCACCCACCTACTTATTTCCTTGTGGTGAGATTTCAAATCTATTATTTTAGCAGTTTTGAAATATACAGTGCTTTATTATTAAATTATTGAAATAGATCAGTACAGCTGCTCCTCCTGTTTAACTGAATCTTTGCACCACGTCACCAGCATCTCTCCCTTCCTGGCCAGCCCCTGCACTCTGGCATCCACTGCTCTATTCTCCTCTTGGGAGCTTAGCTTTTTTTAGATTCCACATATAAGTGAGATTATGCAGTACTTTTCTCTCCGTGCCTGGTTTATTTCACTTAGCATACTAAACATATAACGTCCTGTTCTTAACGCCTATATGCTGATGAGTCACTGATTTATATTTTCAGTCAAGACCTCCTTTCTAAGTTCCTGCAGCCACCATATGCCTACCCAGGCCAGAGAAAAGGCTCTGGAGAGGAGCCTGGGACTTTTGTCTTCACATTCACGTGCATTGAAATGTTAATTCTAATACTTCTATACTAGAGAGACTTAACAATTGTGTTTTTTGTGTTTGTTTTTAGTATGATGCCTTGTTCTGCGAAGATGTGTATTTTTATGTCATCATTGCATTGCTATTTCATAAGAACTGGATCTTGGTTCAGATGGAATAAGATACAATGAAAATATGTGTCTTTCTAGCGAGGGCAGAGGGGTCATATGAGGAACCACTATAAGGGCTGGATCTTGGCTCAGAGAGAGTAAGATACAATTAAAATAAGGTGTCTTCCTAGAGATGGCAGAGGAGTCATATGAGAAACTTAGTGAATTGTTTAGTGTGTTAATATTGACTAGGTTGCCATTCTGAATAACAAGTCCTGTACTAAACCCAGAGTCCCATGGATCACATGACCTGTGGTGTGCACTGACTTTCCAAATGTGAGAAAACTTAGCTTAGATGACGTTCACTTCTTAGCACACTTTAAATCCTAGACCTCTCACTTAGCACACTTTAAATCCTGGAACTGATTTAGGAAAATGTGAATGATACAGCAGGAAACCACTCTGTTCCCTGCTTCTAGCCAGCCTCTGTGGCCGGGCTGGCAACCTTTGATATGCAAATGCAGTCCATTAGCAACTGGGTTCACCCAAACGTGGCTATTTCTCCGGCCTCCTTGCCCTTTCCCCACATGTCCCCGGCAACGTGGCCACCCTCATATATCCACATGTGTGTAGAACATCATGGCGCCCTGCATTTGCATATTAAAAAGCTAGAGTGAAAGGACCTGCTTTTTCATGGGCTACGTGAATGACATGCCCGGTCAAATCAATCCCCTGAGCCCTATGCAAATCATACACCGCCTCCTCCAGCCTCTGCACATATACCTGTCTGGTGTCCACCGCACTTGGGAACCTCCTGTTTGCACTTTGGATGCCCCCTCCCTGTGTCTCTGTATGGGAGAGCCTCTTCCTTCTGCCTTCTCCTTTCTTGCTTGCTTATTAAACTCTCTACTTCTTAAAACCAGACACACACACACACACACACACACACACACACACACACACACACACACATACTGCATTTAGGATATTATGTGCTTTTGTTCTGAGAGGAAACACATTCACTAGAGAGAAAGTGGCACTGGATAGGACAGCACACTCATCTCCTCCTATCTCAACCCTTGGTGTAGGATAGGATGTTTTTCCATCTAACCGTGACCTGCATGACTATGGTGGTGGAGAATACATGGACTAACAATGACAACTCCTAATCTCCATTGCGTGTCTGGTCCCCCAGGATCTGGAGGTGCACTTCTGGAGAAAGACTGAGAGAGAGAGAGAGAAAGCTGCTCCTGCAGGTATTAGTTGGAAAACCGAGATTTAAAGTCAGTTGCCCTAGTTCCTGCCTAGGGCTAGAATTAAGTCTCTCTTTTAAGCCTTTCTCCACATACCTCCCTGACTACAGGTGACAAAAGGTTATACCAGGTCCATTCTACACTGGTAGCTACTTCAAGAAGAGTGTCCCTCTTCAACAAATTATTTGTCATTGTGATTACCAAATTAAAGAAGGGACCGCCACTCATTTTAGTTTAACTTCATCTTTAGAAAGGAACATTTGCTGTGAATGTTAGGAGGTTCTTGTTTTACTCAACGCAATTTATTTTAATCATGGACATTTTCAGTAGTTTACTAGTAGCGCAACACATCTGTTCTCTTATTAATATAGAAAGCAGTCTCTCAAACAAGGTCATTTCGTTTGACACCATTTTCTTATAACGTTGATAAGAAAAAAGGTGATTCCCAGCCAGAACCACTGTCTGTGTGGAGTCTTCACGTTCTCCCATGTGGTTGTGAGATTTTTTTTCTGGGTACTCTGGTGTCCCTCCACATCCCAAAGCTGTGCCTGTCAGTTTCTTGGCGTGTCTACATGGTCCCTGTGTGGGTGACTGTGAGTGTGTGTGTGTGAGTGCACCTGCCATAGGATGGGGGCCACCAGAAGGCTGATTTCCACCTTTGGTCCTCAGCTGCAGGAAGAGGCTCCGCCCACCCGTGACCCTGAACTAGAATTAGTAGTGATTTGGAAAATGAATAAGTTATTTTACAAATTACTGTAAAATAAAAATTTGCTAAGTATATAATAATCACACAAATGCAGGACAATAAATAATGAGGTAAGAAGGTGCTCAGTAGGCACCATACTTAACCTGGTTTTGAATTGCGTGTGGTAGCAATATCCTTACAATGTTTTGCTTTGTAAGCATTTACTCCTTGATTGAACCCACCACCACAAATGCTGTCCCTCACTGATTAATCAAAAATTGGTTCTGAACCTCGTCTCTACTAAAAATGCAAAAATTAGCTGGGCGTGGTGGTGTGCGCCCATAGTCCCTGCTATTTCGGAGGCTCAGGCATGAGAATCGCTTGAAGGAGGGAGTTGGAGGTTGCAGGGAGCTGAAATCGTGCCACCGCATTCCAGCCTGGTGACAGAGTGAGACTCCATCTCAAAAAAAAAAAGGATCAGCGGGTCAGTACTTTTTGTTTTGTTTTGTTTTGTTTTTGTTTTTGAGATAGAATCTCACTCTGTCACCCAGGCTGGAGTGCAACGGCGTGATCTCGGCTCACTGCAATCTCCACCTCCCGGGTTCAAGCCATACTCCTGCCTCAGCCATTTGAATAACTGGGATTATAGGCATATACCACCATGCCTGGCTAAATTTTGTATTGCTAGTAGAGATGGGGTTTCACACCATGTTGGCCAGGCTGGTCTGGAACTTCTGACCCCATTTGAGTCAGTGGACTGGGAGAGGAAGACTTACCTTCAAGAAAACCCACCCATGTGGTGGGCACCATCCAGTCAGCTGCCAGTGTGGCTAGAAAAACAGGTGGAAGAAGGTGGCAGAAGCTGACTTGCCGAGTCTTCTGGCTTTCATCTTTCTCCCATGATGAATGTGTCCAGCCCTCAAACATCAGACTCCAAGTGCTTCAGCGTTTGGACACTTAGACTTACACCAGTGGCTTGTCAGGCGCTCTTGGGCCTTCAGCCACAGACTGAAAGCTGCCCTGTAGGCTTCCCTACTTTTCAGGTTTTGGGACATGGACTGAGCCACTTTCTTGCTCCTCGACTTGCAGACAGCCTATTATGAGACTTCACCTTGTGATTGTGTGAGTCAGTTCTCCTTTATAAACTCACTTCACGTTTACATATATCCTACTAGTTCTGTCCGTCTAGAGAGCCCTGACGGATACAATATTCCTATAAAATATACTTATTTTCACTGCCTCCAACAAGTGGTTTCTGGCACTTAGTGGGAGCTCAATGATTATTTATTAGACAGATGAACGATAGCATCACATGAATCTGGAGTCAATATAGTTAATTATCTGTAGTACTAGCCTGCCCGTAGAGCCTGTAGGGGTGGAATCAAATGATTTTGTGTGTAGGACTCTTGTCTATAAAATATTTTTTAGAACATTTAATCCATAGGCCTATGAAAAGTATAGTGATATATTGATGAAGATGTAAAATAATGCACACAGAAAGGTGCTTACATATTTGTTTATCATCTAATCAGTGCAGATGAAGAGTCTTCATAGTTACCAGGCACCATCTCATACCATTCAGGTCTTAGGACCATCTCTTCAAGTTCTTTCTTGTCAAGAGCACCATTTCTTGCTAATTTCAACTCTCTTCCCCACGACCAAGATGGCTGGACTCCTGTTACTCATCTCCTGGGTCACTGGGCACTGTTTATATTAAAACAATACCTATCTTCTTGCCTTTCTGGTTCCCTAATAGCCTTTATTTTACGCTGGTTACATTGCTACTCATGACATCATGATGCCCACTCATGCTCATTGTGCAGCTATGACTCTCTCAAACATCATCACCGTTTTTGCTGATGATAATCCCAAGGGCAGTTCTTATGCAGAATGTGCAGGAAAATGTAAAAGGCAATTCGTTTTTTCATGTTCATTTTTCCATTGGAAATTCTATGATTCTGTTGGGTAAACCTAGAATAACACATGTTCTCTTAAACGCGTCTTCTCTTGGACTTTGTAGGCTGTAATCAGAGCCTTGCCTGAGACCTCTTTCAATGTTGAGAATACCTGGATGTCCACACACTGTCAGAGTGGGGAGGAAGGCCTGGCCTGTGGGTGGAGCCTGGGGAGGCGGAGGCTGACTTCAGCGCTATGCCGCCGTGGCCAGCACGGGCAGAAAAGGATGAGGGAAGGCTTGAACACCTGCCTACACATGCAGCCCCAGCCCAGAGCACTGACTTGGCCCTACCTCCACAATGATCGAGTGTCACCCAAAATCAGAATGTCTACACCATGTTGGTGTCCCAATCCCACATCATCTGTTTGCCAGGATCTTCCATTGGAGCCCAAATATTCCAGGCCAGGCACCAGCCCATGTAATATAATACCATATAATACGGGCAGCCTTCTGATCTCCTGGACATCTGGATGTCCCTGAGAGCACAGGAAAGACTGGGGACAGGGAGCTGGAGAGAGCTCCCAAAGGGAGAGACAGAGTGGGACATGCACCGCCAGTAGGTGCTCAGAGCACCCTGCCCAGACCCCAATGGGGATGGCTGGTCCCAGACATCCAAGGAATGCTTGAAAAATTTCCTAGACTCCTCTCCAAAGCCAGGGGACGCTTGCCTGGATCTAAAGATTCTGCTACAGGAGAAAACCATTTCCGTTTAACCACCTGAAGAAAAATCAGAGCATTTTAAGGTAAAAATCATCATTTGAGATAACTTCAAATATGGCAAATAGAAATCTCTAAAATACTGATTGAAATTTTATAAATGGAAAAAAATTCATGGTTAATACATTTGGATCCTATTGTCTTTGCCTAAAATAAGAATTGTGATTTTTAAATAATGAGGTGCCCATTTTATCGTTTCACCTTAAAACTGACTCTAAGGCCATTTCTGGATATGTGAAATTATTTTGAGGAGTGGAAGTATCATCAGAATAAGTGTACTGTCTGATATAACTACTTCAAAAAACCATGTTTTTCTGGTTATGTATGTGCCATTATGTTTATTTAAAAATCAAGTGTTATTACTGATCAAACAGCAAAATAAAGAACTCTCCAGTGATATTAGGCAAGTCATGTGCCTCATCTGTATGGGGCAGGCAAACACTAATGCAGGCTAAATTCACTGGCTAATTTTCCAGTTTTAAATGGGAAAAAATAAATTGGAGAGAGGTGTAAAGCAAGCAATAAAAATAATCGAAAGACTAGGAGATACAAATAGGATTTGATTTAGTTGACTGGAAAAATACCTAAGGGGTAAAAGAAATGTGTCGGTTACTCTTCTCAAATAAATGAGAGGAAATGCTTTATAGAGCATGGATACCCAAAATGACTTCTTTGGCAAGAGTATGTTTGTACCACGTATACGTTTCACTTTCTACACACACTACAGCCCTTTACTGACTCAGCAGTATAAATCAGAGAAGCAGTAGGCACCCCCTACACACATTCCCACACACCCTCCCCCACTCACACTCATACACACACATACACCCCACCCCACCCCTGACACATGGACACACGACTAACCTTAGGATACTGAGATTGAGGCAACTTTAAGCCCAATCCAGTAGAGCGCTAAGATGAATGGATTCAAGGTCAATCTATAATATTTTGAAGGCCTTGTCTGAGAAAAATACTATCTCCAAATATGATCAATCAAAAAAGGAATTTGGGAATAGACGGGAGGGATCAGCTCAGTGACCTTGTTTTAGGTTCAGTAGTTTTATAGCATTTTTTTTCCCCAAAACAATTTGGGGAGCTGTACTGTTTTCCCATTGTTGCTATAACAAATGGTGACAAACTCCATGGCTTGAAACAAGACATTTATTCCCCCAGAGTCCTGGAGGCTGGGAATTAAAAATCTGTGTCCCTGGGCCGAAATCAAAATGTTGGTGGGCCAGTGCTGTCTGAATTCCTTGACACATTTGGCTTCTGGTGGTTGCCTCATTACTGTATGTTACCCCAAACTTCAGGACAAATGTCTTCTGATTTCCTTCTGTTGCATCTTCCTGTTACCTTCTCCATGTGTGTCTGTGTGTGAAATTTCCCTTTACCTCCCTCTTAGAAGGAGATGTGATTACATTTTTGGCCACTCAGCTAAGCTAGGAGAATGTCCCTATCTTAAAATCCTTAACTTTATCACACCTGCAAACACCTTCCTTCTTTCTCTCTTTTTGATATATAATATAACTTTCACAGATTCCAGAGATTAGGACATGGATATCTTTGGGGGTGGGGGCATTTTTTAACCTACCACTTGAGTCTTGGAGGACTTCTGGTATCATAAAGAAGTTTAAAGGTATACAACAACTCGCCATATAATGCACAGTTCAAGATTTTTGCTAAACAACTAGAATACAAGCGAACGACGGCGAGGCCCTGAAATTAAGTGATACATAATAAAGAGACATCACACAATCTTGTAAAGGTTTGCATGTTTTTTTCTTATAGAAGCAAAAGTACAGTGACTTGGAGATAAGCATCAAATGTCCCCAAAAGAGCTTCTGTTTGGATAGAATTGGGCATTGTCTGTTTGTTTTTAAATATGTTTCATTTTTCAGAGCAGTTTTAGGTTCACAGCAAAAGTTCATGGAACACAGAGATCCCCGTAATTCCTGCACCTCATATACACAGCCTCTCCCTCCATCCACATCTAATACCAGAGTGATGCATTTGTCACAGTCAATAAAATCAGGTTGCCACATCATTATCAAAGTCCATAGTTCACATTTGGGTCTCTCTTGGTATTGTACATTTTATGGGTTTGGACAAACATATAATGACACGTCGCCACTGTTATGGTGTCATACAGAGTAGTTTCACTGTCTGAATATCCTCTGCCCTCCGTCTGTTAATTCATCTTTCCCAGTGTAACTCCTGCAAACACTAATCTTTTACTGTCTCCAGTTTTGCCTCTTTCAGGATGTCATATGGTTGGAATCATACAGCATGTAGCCTTTTGGGACGGGTTTCTTTCACTTAGTAACATGTATTTAGGGTTTCTCTGTGTCTTGCCATGGCTTGATAAACAGTTTCCTTTCAGTGCTCTGATATTTCATTCTCCGGATATGCCAAAGATTACTTATTCACCTACTGAAGGGCATTTTAGTTGCTTCCAAGTTATGGCAATTATGAATACATTTTGTCTCCATGTGCGTGTTTTACAAGATTGAGTTTCAATCCCCAGCCCTGCCCAATATGGGAAATGACACCCTTTTGTGCTACTGAAAAATAAGTATACATTTAGTGTCATAGGTCCAAAAGGTGCGTATGCCTGCTGTGCAGTCACAGACTGATACACTGAGACAGTGGGGTTTGCAACAGAGTTCAGTGATTGCAGGGCGCACAGCAAGGAGATGGGAAAAGACACTCAAGTCCAAATGCCTGGTGAGTTCTAGTCTGAGATTTTTTTTTTTTTTGAGACAGAGTTTCGCTCTTGTTGCCCAGACTGGGGTGCAATGGCGCGATCTCGGCTCACGGCAACCTCCGCCTCCTGAGTTCAGGCAATTCTCCTGCCTCAGCCTCCTGAGTAGTTGGGATTACAGGCGTGCGCCACCATGCCCAGCTGAATTTTTGTATTTTTTTTAGTAGAGACGGGGTTTCACCATGTTGACCAGGATGGTCTCGATCTCTTGACCTCGTGATCCACCCGCCTCAGCCTCCCAAAGTAGTCTGAGATTTTTAAGGGGATCATGGAAAGGGACAGACTGGAAAATTGGGATCATTGATTGGTTGGAGTGAGGGGGATGAAATTATCTGGATGCGGAAGCTTCATTCTTCAGTGAGTCAGCCTCCTACGGGGTCCTTCAGACCAGCTGCCATCAGTGGTTTCCCTGGTGTGTAGGGACCTGTTCAGGTTGTTATGTACAGGGCGGTTACGGGGAACTATCATCTTGTAACAGGGTCTACGTGATTCTGGGGCAACAGGCACCAAACAACTACGAGGAAGCAGCAGAGAGCAGGGCGACCTCATAATGAGTGCTGAGTGTGCTGCTATTTTCATTTCTCCCTCTCCCTTGTTCCCTGATTGATTTTACAGAGCTTAGAGGGCTGGTTTCATCAGCATCACTGTATCACATTGCGGGATCCAAGACTGAAGACATGGATGGTTGTGAGAAACACTTGATCAGTCTTAGTGATGGGGCCACGTGCAAATTTCCCAGAGCTTCTGGGTAAGCAAAATTCGGCTTCCTTCTTCAAAATCACACTTATTTATTGCATCATATTTCAATAACTAGATTTTAGTCTTGTTTCCATCAGACCAAATCCTAGTAATAATAAATGGTCATTCACTACATATCGGACATTCTGTAAGAATTTTAAACTGTGCAAGTAAGTTTGGTTAGGAGGCACATTCAAGCCCATTGACGGATGAAGAAATGGAGGCCATGGAAACTAAGTATCCGAGATCAAGTAACCAGTAAGAATGGAAGTGGGCTTTGAGTCTCTCTCTGACCAAGATTCTCCGCTATTTAAATCCTATCTATAATTCTCACGGCTTACTGCATAGAACTTCATAGGGTGCCTGACTGCACTCTTGCCTGCCACAAAAACAAAAGCAAAACACTGTCAGTTGTACAGATTTTCCTATTCAGATATTTCATGTTATCTTTTGCATGTAGTCCATGCTATAGCATGAATTAGTGTTTTTTTCTTTATAATATCCTATTGCATAGGTATGAGGCATTTTGTTTACGCATTCACCAGTTGATCAACATTTGGATTCTGTTCTCATTTTGAACTGTTATAAATAGTGCTGTCATTTATGTTTAGAAAATAGTTTTTGTAGGGCGTACGCTTTCATTACACTTAGGTATATCCCTAAGAATGGAATTGCAGGGTCATGTGGCAAATTTAGAAGTTTTTGAACCATTGGAAATGACCTTTGACTAGGAAAACCTGATAATTGCTATGAATGTCCCTAAATTTAAATGTAAATTCAAAAATCATACGAAATTTCTAAAAACAGTAACAATTCATCCAATCATTGCCCATGACTGAAAGTTTCCACTAGCCTAACCACCTATATGAGAAAATTCTAGTACGTAATGCAGGTTTATCTACTGGAGGCACAGACCTCAAAAAAGGGAAATAACAGAAATATCTTAGCACTTGCAAATAAACAGTGAGATCATCAGTTGCCGCTGTACTGTTTACTCTCTGATTAAGAAATGCAGGATGTTTGTAACCAAAGCAACTGGGATGTCACCTATTGCTTGAAAATGTGTAATGTTTTAGGTAGTTGGAAATCTAGCTTCTGGACCACCTTCCCCTTCATACATGCCTTTGAGGACAGTAGCATAACATAGAGCACTCACGTAAAACACAGGATGGTGCCTGGCCCTGGCAAACTGAGTTCTTGAAGAGAGGGCAAATCCATCCCAATAGACCTGTGTGAGACAGAATTGGAGGTAGCAAGCCTGTGGACTCGGTTTTTTGTTTCTTTTTCTTGTGCTGAATCTGTTTACACTCTCAGAATTTCAAATGTGGTGATAACAGAATATTCCAACTTTAGCTGAGAACTGGAACTCAAGCAAAAATAACCAATGCTGTTTTCATTATGGTCTGCAATTTGCAGCATGCAACAAACACACATTAGTATAGATTAACTGAAAATATGTGTTGCTGTGTTGTTTGTTTGTTTTGCATAACAAAAACACTGAGATGGACAGAGAGGGGCTAGTGGAGAAGATTTAAGATACCATGAAAGGCCCTAATTTCCACTCCTCAGGCCTCTCCTTTCATCCAATCATCACAATGTCTTTGCCAGGTGGGGCTCAAGAACAAATCAGGGGATAAATTCATCACCACATATTGAGAAAGCAAACACAAATTGAGTTTCATTGATTTATTGAGGAATTTTATGGAGGTCTACTATAAAATACATGTTTACAAATATCCCATCCACAATTTTGAGTATTCCCCAAAAGTTAAAATGTGGTAAAAAATGATCATTCCTCTGTCATTTCATCAGTTATGTTTTACTATCTGTTTAAGATCCATACATTTCTCCCTTTTTAACATTTTAAAATAATTAGGTCTTACAACACTCTGCGCACAAAGTTCTTGATGAAAAATTATTTATTGTTGAGTATTTTTTTCTGTAGTAGATTTATATCTTGGTTCTACCTTTTGGCTTTCCTTGCAGTCTGATTTTACCATTTCACTAAATCTGTCATTTGATTTTTTATCTGCCTGTATTTATTTAGCTGATATTTCTTTATACTTATACAATTACTAGCTCTCCATGTTTATATATAGGTTTCATAGATGTCATTTTGTTTCAGAAGCAGGGATTAACAACAGTTAATTTCCTAGAAAAAAAAACAATGTGCATGTTTACGTATATTTTCCTAACTGATGACACAGTTTTTACTTCTATTAGTTTTTTGAATGCTTTCTGTGTTATATAATTATTTTTGGCAATATGTTATATAAATTATTTAATTTGCTAGTTTGCTAATCATTTTATAATTTGAAAATCATATATCTTTTACTATTATCCTAATATATATGTTTTGGTGTTCCTTACACATCCTCGATTCAATCTTACTGTCAATAACAGCAAATGCCAAGAATGAGCCACTCTGTGTTATCTGTAACAAAGTTCAGCAAACTATAGCCTCTCATGCCAAATTTGCCCTGCTTTGCCTGTGTTGGTAAAGAATGTGTGACTAGAATACAGCTAGGCCCATTTTTTCTATGTGATGTCTTTGAGTAGTTTTTACTATAATAGTAGAGAAGAAGATGGAAAACTTATGGCTGGCAAAGTTGGAAATATTTACTTTTGCATACATAATTTGTCAACCTTGATCTAAACAGACACACATACACATACACATTCCCCTTTGACATGTAAAGCAAATCTCAACTGATAAGATAAAATATTGACAATTTACTGTCATATACTACGGGTCTGCCTAGCTTTTAAAGGTTATTCCTAAAAAGTATAAAAATAAATATCAGGCAGCTGTGAAATCTATAAATTTATATAGTTTTTAAAAGGAAGAAATATGATTTCATAATACAGTAGGTGAATGTTACACTTAATTACATAGAATTGAAATTGTTAATACAGAAAATACCTATAATAGGATATACTCTTTCAAGGGATCAAAAAAGATGACCTTTCTTAAAGGTACATTTGCTACTTGACTGTTATAATTTTAGTTCTTTGTTAAGAATATTATACATTATGGAGACAATAGCCTTAGCAATTACAGAATAGTACCAACATGTGCATATTAAAGAGCATTTCCATTTTTCTTTATGTATGATCCCATTTTATTAAGCTCTTATTCCTCAGAACTAACTCTATTTGAATAAATGCACTTCGTTTCACATCAAGAAACCCCCGAAGGTGACATAAAATTTGACAGTGATGTAAGTGGCAAACCACTATCTATTTCTTGTATGTCTGTTCTACAGTATTAATCGTGCTGTTGGTATTTAAAGGGTTGCAATGAACATTCCCATTGGTATTCTATGACAATTTAATCACACTACTATTCATCATTAAGTGTTACCCTGTGGAAAATATCATTCACCTCAGGGCTGATATTATGATACACTGGGGGGGGGGTGGTGGCTGGCAGCTTTGTCTTCATTAGCTGACTTATGTAGTGACTTGTAAGATTAAATGTCATCAGTGACCTCCTAACTGCCAAACTCATTGGCCTCCTTAGCGTTCTCATGCTAATCGTCCTTCCAGCAGTATTTGACCCTGCTGCAAAATGGCATTGTTTTTACACTCTCTTTCCTTTGCTTCCTTGGCTACACCTTCTTAGTTCAGTCTTTTTCTAAAAATGTTGATGTTCAATCTCTTTGAAGGACTTTATTTCCTCTGCTTTGTTCTTAAGAGCATTCCCAAGATCTCTTTGATGAAGAGCATTTTGCTTTGTATCCCTCTCTCAGGAGTCATTTCCACTGTCATGAATTTAGTATCACTTCTCAGAGCAGACGTTTTGTGCTGTCCAGAGTCATCATTGCAATGACTTAGGGTCACTAGTTAGGTTCATAGGGAGGGAAAATGGAAAAGAAAAAAAAGACTTAAAATAAGAAAGGTATTTTATTATAAATAATTAATCCTTCATGTTCTAGATTTTAGGTCCAATATAAGAACTGATTCTAAACATCTGTTGCAATCAGAATTTCAATAAATATCACCCAATTTACCTTTATACTACATAGTATCAAATTATAATGTATTTCTACACACTGAGAGTTGATCATTTGATAAGCAATAAAAAGTATATATTTAGTGAAAATGAAATGAATCATTTTGTGATTTACTAATAATACCTTTTATCAAATACCGAGAAGTGTCTGGGAATTTACCTTACTTGCAAGCCAATAGCTTAATTTGGTGCAACTTTGTAGATGCTGGCAGAAGACGCAACACTTCTGGGTCAGAGACAAAAGGCCATTTGTTATTAAGAGCAAGAGCCATGGCTAAAGCATGTGCCTTGGTGCCAGTTCTTCAAGCCCCTGATCACACAGGTGACACAGAGTATTAAGTAACGCTCATGCATGCAGTAGGTTGTGTTAAAAGAGAAGCACCCCCATTTTAGGAAAATCAAATCTTTTATAAAAGACTGTAAGTCTGCCTGACTTTTGCTCAGAGAAAGGCATTGTCTTTGTCATTCTGTATCGTAAAGAAACCTACACTTTTCTCTGGGATGCGGGAGTGTGGGGTGTAAGGAAGACGCTATATTCCAAGGTTATTCACTATATGAACATCCTTAGAAAGTTCAGTCTAGAACCAGGCAGTCCCACTCCCGAGACATGCAAATATGTGACAGACCCATGGAGAATTTTCCTCAGTAATATTTACCCCTTGTTTCTACACTGTTTTGGCTTCTGAAGAATTTCCCATGAGTCTGGCACTCTTGCAGTCACTCTAATTAATCTGACTGGCAGAAGCTGGTATCAAATTTATTTAATGTATCTCAAATGTCATTTAATTAAGACTACTTTCAATGGGACTCAACATTGAAGGATGAATCCCACCTGAAATACTGACTTCATTTATGCTCCCAAAGTCTTGCATTCAACCAAGTTAAAAAAACAAACAAAAACAAACAAAAACAACTCAGTAACCATCAGGATCAATTTTTGCAAGCCAAGTGACTTGCTCTTTAAGTTTCTAACTTGGTGTTTCCATTTGATCCTAGGCAATACTCCAGGTAGAGGAGGATGCATTATTATTTTTTTTTTTTTAGACGGATTTCGCTCTTGTTACCCAGGCTGGAGTGCAATGGCTCGATCTCGGCTCACCATAACCTCCGCCTCCTGGGTTCAGGCAATTCTCCTGCCTCAGCCTCCCGAGTAGCTGGGATTACAGGCACGAGCCACCATGCCTAGCTAATTATTTGTATTTTTAGTAGAGACGGGGTTTCACCATGTTGACCAGGATGGTCTTGATCTCTTGACTGACCTCGTGATCCACCCGCCTCGGCCTCCCAAAGTGCTGGGATTACAGGCGTGAGCCACCGCGCCCGGCCCGAGGAAGATGCATTCTCTATGGTCCCGCCTCCACCTTGACCCACTGGGAAGAAGCTTAGCTCAAGTCTGTAGTCTGTAACTTTCCTTGCCAGTGAGTTAAGGCAGACCTGAATGCCTTCCAAAGATAACCCTCGAAAGAGTGTTGTTTACAAGCAGGACCTTTATCATAAATTAGTCGGGCACTGCTGACAGGCCTACAACATAACCTTCCAGACAGCTGTTAGCTCTAAGGTACATTCACCCACCTAATTCCCTCTCATTAGCAGACAATACAGCAGAGGTCCACTTATGGCCCGTTTGGCAATATTTTGTAATATTATATTTGCAATATTACAAATTTTGGCAAATTTGTAAACATGTTCATCACTGATTCCCATGGACTTTCTTCAGATCGCTTTAATCAACCCATAAGGTCCTCTTTCTTCCTGTTTAATTAAACAGGAATTTGTCAATCCCAATCCTCATCACTTAAACAGTCAGGAACTGTGACGTGTTTGAGATTGTGCTCTTCCAACAAGCTAACAAATTGCGTGGATCCAAGCAGAAGATACAAATCTCATAATAGAAAAAAAAAAAAGATTAGTACTCTCAGAAATAGTAGCAGTTGAATATCAGAATTTACACTGGTTGCTGAAACTCCAAGTCTCTCTGGGTGACATAAGAGGGTTAGATCGATCTTCACATTCAGTAAGTGACAGGAAAGGAACTCAGTTTGGGAACCTGAATCATTTATAATAGAGAGAAAGCCTTTTTAGCCTTTTTTCTGGATGAGGTCGTAATGTTTTTCACACGGGAGAGCAAACCAACTTGTCCATTTCTACTTTCACTCTTCCAAGGCTGTTAACTATGCAAATATCCTTGAAAAGACAGACCAGAACAAGGGTGGAGGGTGGCCAGCACCTCTGCTCACAGAATGTGAGGAACAGGAGAGAGCCATGGGAAATCATGCAGCAGTGTCCTCTAATGGATATAATTATTGAAAGAAAAAAAAAAGAAGAAGACCAGGAATAGCATTTCAGAGATCTTCCAAAAAGAGTTGTGAAGCCAGCAAAGCATTCTTTAAAACCCATGTCTTAAGGTGAGTCACCTTGAACAAGTAAAGAAAAAAACCCTACTAATTTATTTCAAATTCATTAAAAATTACTTTCATTGTTAGAATTTACCTTTGTGGCAATTGAGGAAGACATCATTTAACTTCTTAGTCGAGAGGTTTCTATCAGTGAAATGTTCAACATTTCATAGTCACAAATTATCTTCCATTCTGAGGTAGTCTGGGGATTCTAGGCAGCTTGAATTGAAAAGCCTGAATTCCCTCTTAATGTCGTTCTGCTACAGGAATGGGAAGACTGTAAATAATAGAGACTTGCATAGCATGAGGTCACACCAGTCATTATTAGGAAATTTTGAGCAACCTGAGAAGATAAATGGACTCTCCCAAATTTTTTTATGGTAAACACCCACATGTCACAGTTTGCTCAAAATAAGTTGATTTACTGTCCTTGATACTTTTTCTTTTTGTCTGGTTGCTGACATTCTAGAAAGCAGTAGAGACTTAGAATACCAAATAAAAAAATTTTAAATATTGAGAAGGCAGCGCAAATAAAATGGTTACATGTAATTATGGCAAATTTTGAAGGTGTGTAAACAAGTAAACAGTGGGTTCTGTGATTTTTAAAAATCTCTTATCAATTCCGGATATCGTAATTCTTAATCTTTCCCAAACTTACAGATAAAAATGCAATGTTGCTAGTATTTTAATTATTGCATTTTATTAAAAAATGTGTGAAAAGCAAGAATGTTTATTCTCTGCAAATTTATTATTATGGTTTAACCTGCAGCATCAAAATGTCAAGTAAAGGCTACAGTCTTCAATATTTATGTGTAGATGCTGAAGATCATAAAACAAGAAATCTGAACTGAACAAGGACCAATGTCCTCTAAGGAAAAATGTGAAAGCAGCCATACGCTGGCTTTCTTACCATTCTTTCCACAGATGTTAATCATGCTGAACTTGGTAATTACAGTATCTAATTAGGAAGAAGATGGATGATACTTGAGTAACACGTATTCATAAACATGGAGAGTCTTTCAGAAAGCCACTTGGAGCATTCGCTCAGAAAAGAACATGAGGAGGGAACTGTGAATATGTTTGCTGGGGATGAACAACCCAAGGCCAAGAACCGCACTGAAGGTCTGCCATGCAGCATCATCCTGTGTTCATTTCCATGGCCTCACTTCTCCAGCAGCCTTGATAATGAGTAATGTGTTGGAACGTCTTTGCCGTTTATTATTAGATTTAAACCCTAGATCAATCATCTACTACTTTTGCAGTGATAATGGGACCATATTAATATTCCTCTGTTGGAAAATCAAATCAACATGTGTTTATTGGTGAGTTAGATATCATTTTTCTGAGACCATAGGTGGTTTAGCAAATATAATATGATGTAGAAATAGACCTTGCTGTTAGAACCGAAACCTTCAACCAGCCATGGCCACTTTCAACTTTGTCACACCCTCAACTTCACGGTCTAGTGTCTACAGTGCTCTGCTCTCAGCTTCTTTTGTTTGAACATGTGAGTTCCCTCTTCCCCTCCTGACCCGATTTCTCTCCTGAGTGCCATATCATAACTGATATCTTGAAAGCACTGAAGTTGGTTACGATATCACTAGATGTCTGCAATACATGACTTCACGATACCTTAGTATGTGTCACCATGAAGGATGGCAGGCTGATTATTTCTCTTCACTGTGGAGAATCTGGGACAGCTAAATTTGCTGACCAAAAAATACAATCTGTACCAGAAAAGTGAATTTTTGCAACCTTTCGCAAAACCTGTTCTTTTGACTGTATCTGGGAAATTCTAATGTGTTTGCTAGTATTGCCTGATTCATACCTTTGGCATTTATTTCTCCCTTAAGAAACCTTTACTTGTATATGCAGTAGCCTTCTGGTGGGCTCCGTTATTCTATCTACTGTTTGTAGAAATCAACATACCATAAATGTATTCCTCCTTGAATGAGACGATTCACTAAATACTCCGGGCCTCAAACCTAGGGTTCACCTCTGAATCACTCAGCCAGGAATTTCAATTCTTAAGCAGGTTTTATTGTTTCTATAGCAAATATTTTCTTTCTCCATCGATCACCGACATCACCTTAGAAGCCATTTATTTTAGCCTGGCCTATGTCCTTACTGGATGTCAGCTTTTACATTTGACCACAGTGATCAATTACCCATTTAAAAATACCAACAGATATATTACTTTTCTACTTACAACCCTCCGTTCGGTTCCCAATTTGTGCTTAGAGAAAAACCCAAATTCTAACACATCCCTGATGCCTAGGAGGACTCTGCTGCTTTTCAAACCTCAGCTGCTGCCCTGCTTTTTCACAGGCATGTCTTCATACTCACGGCGTTTTTTTTTTTTTTTATCGTTTCTAGAATGCACCAAACTTGATGGCTTTTAGATTTTATTTCCTTTCCTAAGATGGTCTTCCCCAATGTATCCACATAGGGATCATCAATCAAGTCTTCTTTCTCCAAGGCACCTTTCTCAATTGCCAAGATATCTGAGCCTTACACCTCACCCCCAGTCATTTTATAAATAACTCTTCTACTTCCTTACCCTGATCAAATTGTATTTACTTAGTTAGTTATTCTTAAGTATTTGTATTCCCCTACTAGAGTGAAAGCCCCTACTAGAGCTTTCCTATTTTCCTCTCTGCACTTTATCCAGAGCCTGGAATGGGACCTGTCATACAGTGGAGCATCTGTAATGACTTGTTTACCTGGATGAAAATGAATGAATGAAAGAATAATTTGGTTCAGTTTTGGACTGGAACTCACTTTAATTTTCTCCCCATTTTCTGCCTTTCTAAATGACAGTTTTCTTTGAACAAGTCTTGTGTTTTATTTACCATTTTAAATTGGGTATGTTAAGAATAAATAAACATTTCTATTAGTTCATAGATTTCAAATTTATGTATGAGAAGCCACACAAGGTTCAGACTGAGAAAAATAGATAAGACTGGTTGGGTGCCGTGGCTCATGCCTGTAATCCAACACTTTGGGAGGCCAAGGTGAGAGGATTGATTGAGCCCAGGAGTTCAAGACCAGCCTGGGCAACATAGCAAGACCTGGTCTCTACTAAAAATTTAAAAACTTAGGTGCAGTGGGGCACACCTGTAGTCCCACATTCAGGAGACTGAGGTAGGAGGATCGAGGCTACAGTTCGCCTTAATCATACCGCTGCACTATCGCTCTCGGTGACAGAGCAAAATCATGTCTCTGAGAGAAAAAAAGACAGAAATTTAAAACTCACAGCTACCTCTATTGGCTAGTTGTGGTTTTGAAATAAATGTGGCTTTGATTATATGCAACTTTTTTGTATTAAAATAAGGAATGAATTTAAATTGTATTTTACAAAGAAAGGCAATGATGCCTGTGTGTGTGCATGCGTGAGTGCGTGTGTGTGTGTGTGTGTGCGCGCCAGGCAGCCATGAATTAACAACACCCAGTATTTACTGTTGTGTATGACAGCACATACTCTGGCCCCACAGTGCGACAATGGCACTGACACACAGAGGGAGAAAATCACATTGGCGGGCAGCAGTGATTAACCTCGAGCTGGGTTTGTGGACTGGCTGCGTCTTCTCCAGGATGCTGCTCCTGGTCTCATGGGCATGAACCGTAGAGAGCCTGAAATTCATGTGCTGAGAAAAACAGAGACAAGAAACAGCCATGAGAAAGGGAGTCCACACAGTCTGCTTTGCTCCCCAACCTTCAGCTCTTTGGTTCCACTTACTTAAACCAAAGTTATTTTATGCGAACAAGTTCAACTTGGATATGAGGGCTTTGCAACCGAAGAGCCACGAATAGTAAGAAACTGTTAAAAAGGATCAGTGTGTGCCCTAAAAATATGGATTAGCAACTTGCCCAACACGCTTTGCGTCTCAGAATATTTGTTTATTCATTTGTTAAATGGCAATAATAATACCTACCTTGCTTTTGAAAAATATTAAATGAGACAGTATGGCCAGTGTTTACCAAGGCACTCACCCTTCCCCCCAACATGCTCAGTTTGTACCTCCACTAAAACCACCAGCACCAGCACCACAGCAGCAGAACTGCCCTAGTCTGTGCTGTGTCATTGAACAATTTATTCAAGGACACTTCGACTCTTGGGGTTGTCTCCCACTGACCCTCAAGCCTTGTTTACTGTGCTTCTCCTCAGACACTTATGTATTCAAAGGATTTTAATACTTGACAGATTTGACTTTTATTAGCAAGAGCTAAACAGCAGGTGTTTATTATGTTGGAGAAGTCAATGTTTGAGGACAGGATTGTCCATCTTTCAGCCTGTTCTTATTGCATCGTAAATAGAAAGGACGGGAATACCACCTTCTACTTAAAAAAGTGCCATGAATTTATTCGTCATAATTGTTCTGTTCATTAATACTTATTTCAATACTGTGAAGATATACCACAAATATCCACTAACTAATGACAAGGTATTTTATAAAATTATTTTTCTCTCAAAATTCCTCTTACAAATGTTAACTAATTTTCAAATGTGTTGGATAATTGATGAACTGGATCTGCTAATAAATTCAGTCTGCCATGAAAAAACATCATAAGTTAATAAATTGGCTATTTCCATAAATAGATAAATTCCATACTTGCCCACTTCTCAAAATGCTTGTTATATATTTATTTCACCTTCATTTACTGTTATTTTCTTGAGCATATAACAGTAACTCGAAATATGAATCAAGAAAATACTATTTGACATTCTGTAATTAATTATTTTAAAGAAAAACTGTCATATCCAATTTATTCTGTATCCTTATTGAGATACAGTTTAAATTCTCTGCTACAATGTTGAAGACTGTTGGTTTAAATTCAGTATTAATAATTACTTAATTTACTAAAAGATGCATTGCTTTACATTATTCAGCTAATAATACAATGTGGGATATTTTTCTTCTGCTAAGCTACAGAAAGTATGCCATATTAATTTTCTGCTTAAGTACAAAGTGCAGTTAAATGCATCCTACATTTTTCTCTTCAAGGATACCCTTTGACAGTGTATTATAATATGCAGAACTTTTGGAAGATAAGAGAAACAAAATGACAAAATCCTTGTGAAATAAAGACTTCAAGGTAACTGAATCATGCCTTCTGAGAGTAAACAGGAATATATATCTAATCATTCTGAAACTATCAGTTCTCTTTATTTACTGTTAGATTCTATACGTGCTAACAACATGCGTTGACAAAGTTTTATTTGCCAATCATTCTAACAGTAATAAAACATCTTTCTAAATAACTGTCAGTTGATCATAGGACAGTCCTAAAGATGTGTCCTGTTAAATGCAATAGCACCTTATTAAGGACCAGAAAATGATGCAAACATTGATACCAGCTGTGAATTTGGTACTTGTTTGTATTTTGCCCTTAAGAGTTAAAATGGCAGTTAGTGAACTAATAGCACTTCTGTTATATCTTGAAATCTCATTAGTCATTTTTAGAAAAGTGGGGTTTATTGTTGTGAATATACTGAGAATACATCAAGTCTTTGTTCAGTGGTATGAGCCATAATAAATATTGCTCTAACCTGCTCAAAGAAAGCACAGCGTTTATGCTGGAACCTTTAATATATGCCATTATTTTGTCAAGTAAAAATGCCTCTTCTCAAGGAGATACTTACACATTCGTTAATGCAGCATTTAAAAAATGTTTTCTAGCAAATGAGTAAGAACTGAGATAAGAAATATTCTTGTGGAATTATCATCACATTTAATATATTTTATTCAGCAGATATCTTAGAGCAGCAGCTGAGTTCCAGGAACAGCCTAAGGGACAGGGGAAGGAAACGAGGGATTGAGGGGAAAACCCCTGCCTCTGGGGACTCACATGCATGGTCTCAACAGATACTTGACTATTTGGGATGTGTGGCATTGTGTTGAATCCTGAATAATGAATTAGTAAGGAATAAACCCTTAATCCTATAGATCACTTGAGCTAGTAAGACTATTCCTAAGATAAAGTTTAAGAAATATATGTTAAAATACTAGCAAATCAATAACTCAGTATCATCAAAAAAGTAAAATCTCTACTTGCACATTTGAATAACTCATGTTTATTCATTATAATTGAGATTCTATCCACGCTTAAGGTAAAACAGACACTGAAATATGGAAGCCTGGTTAATTACAAATTAAAGAAAAAATAAGAATAATGAGATTGTTCATATTATTTTATAAATGTTTAATTTATTTTCACTTGATTTTTTCATTTACAAACTGACCAACACAAAATGATTATATTTTAGGACATAAACATGTGGTAAATGATAAATTAAAAGGGTAAAATCATATCAAGAAAGTGAAACAAATATGTGAAATAACAGTAATGGTAGAAATCTAAAATTGAGGTTTGCAAATATGTTTGATTTATTTCTCTGACTTTTGTCCAACTTTCACATATAATATCGCCCATATAAATCAATTGTTTTTCTTAGGACATCCTTTAATAATGCATGAGAAAATATATGCTGACTATGTGACTGGCTGGATAACGTCCCCCAGAGCTGTTCATAACCTAATCTATGAAACCTGTGAATATGTTGCCTTCCATGGCAAAAAGACTTTAAAGATGAGAGTAGTCTAAGAAGTTTGGAAACGGGAGATTATTCTGGATTATATGGGTGAATCCAAGGTAGTCATCAAGGTCCTTACTTGAGTCAGGCAGGAGGTCTCAGTCACAGTGGGAGGGTTAACCATGGTGGCAGTGGGTGAGGAGGTGACCACAAGCCAAGGTGTGTGGGCAGCCACTGGAAGCTGGAGAAGGTGAAGCTCTTCTGTAGAGCCTACCGGAGGAGCACAGATCTGCTGACACCTAGATTCTAACCTCTAAAACTCCCTTCAGACTTCTGACTTTCAGAACCATAAGATGATAAATTCATGCTGTGTTAAGCCACTAAGCTTGAGGTAATTTGCTATAATAGCAATAGACAACTAATACACTATTTAAAAAAAAATTTGTACTCCAACCCAATTACCCTGCATAATTTTTATTACTCCAATTTGTTATTTATTTTCTGTAAGAGATCAGCTTTTAAATAATTGTAAAATAGTCTTAATGTTCTCCTCTGCCTTTGTTTACTTACATCATGTTTAGTTAACAAGGGCTTTATTTACTTAAATCATGTTTAATTATCAAATCAGGTGTAGTATTAACAAAACATTGATTCCATGTGTTTCTCAACAGTATTTGCTGTGAATAAGTTCCATTTTCTTAGCATAAAACAAAAAATATATTTGGAGAGAATATTTTTAAAAATAGAAAAAAATATGAAGTTGCAGAAACATTTAGAATTTATCATTTACGAAACGAAAGCAAAGGTCCAAGGGTACTTGACAAGAATAAAAATGGCACTGAAACTGATCAAAACGTTTGATATGATCCTTTCATACTCCAAATTCAGCTTAAATAAATGAGCCTGACCTAATCTTTGCACAAAACATGACTGCACTTTTTTATTATTATGAAAATGCCCTGATATCCTAAAAATCACTATATAAATGTTGTCATTTTCATTTCACCTTGTTTACACTGTAAGAGATCATTTACTCTAATATCCAACAGCAATTTCACTTCCTTGGAAAAGGTAAAATTGATACTGAAGTAAGAGCTACCCACAGTTTCTTAATATTCTTCAACTTTCACTTTGATATTTAGACTAAATGATTCTAAGAACAATGATACATTTTGGTATACATAGCAAATAAAAACCCCACATAAATTATTTTAAATTATACAATGTATTTAATGTAAGCTAAATAGCTTCAAATCCTGAGAGTGTGCCAGGGCCCATCAGGCACACTGGACTGGTTGTCAGAACACATTTTTAATCCCTGAGGCAAGCCTTTTTGACTGTACCCCAAGAACTCTAAATGTGGATGCAGGACAATGCCAAGAAAAAGGCAGAATCTCAAGCTAGGCATCAGATTAATTACAGTTGAAACTGACTTCCAAAAAAAAGACAGTCTCAGCTTCACACTAAAATATATGCAGGTCGATAAATGTAAAAGACAAAAATTGGCAATAGCACTGGAAGAGTGAAAACATTGAGTTAGATTTGAGAGATGGTGGGGAGTTGGGGAGAGAGAGCATGGGGAGAAATGCCAGATATTGGTGAAGGGGAGGAAGGCAGCAAATCACACTGCCATGTGTGTACCTATGTAACAATCTTGTATGTTCTTCACATGTACCCCAAAACCTAAAATGCAATAAAAAAATAAAATAAAATAATTTAAAAAAAAGATGGGCCTACTCTAAGGGTTTTAATAATAGACCTGACATTGTTTGCCCTCTTGAATTAAAAAAAAAAAAAAAAAAGATTTGAGAGATGGGAGATATTTGAGATGGATCCATGGGTACCCCAGTGATTCCAGGTAAACAATGAAGCTACTGAAACAAACTAAGAAAAGGAAGAAGAACACAATTGTAACTAACCTCTGCATTCCCCAGAGTTCAAATAAAAGGATTGCTGCATATTTTCAAAAATATATCAACTCACCTCTGTTGTGGAGAAAAATGTGTTACGGTTTGATCACAGTCATGCAGATGCTTACTTCATGTTCATCATTTAAAGAAGTTGTCTTTTCAGTTGTGTCATACAGGCTGCTTCTGAATATTCTAATCATGCAAAATTTCTTATGTCTGCTTAAGTGGCAGCTTGCACCTCAGGGGCATAACCTAGACAGGCAAAGTCACCAGCTCTTTCAAAGTTAGTTAGTTAGCTCTTTCAAATATTTTAAATTAAATATTTAAAATATTTTAGGTGTTGCATGCACAGAGAGAAAGTTTATGGAGAAATTCCAGAAATTATGAAGGCATCTGGAGCAGAGAATAGATTGGAAGCCTCCATCTTCCTGTCAAATGTGGACCAGAGAGTTGAAGAGGCTTGGCCTGCAAAGTCAGAAAATCAGGAGGCGTAAGACTGAATACATGACCAAACATTCCAAGAGGCCAAATTCATGTTGCATTCAAGGACAGTCTCTCAGCCTTAGAACAACCAGGAGGTGCTATCATGGGTCATGGAGTAACTACTTTCTCCTGAAACAAGAGTACAGATGAAAAGGAATCACTACAGAATATTTGCAAACTAGGTTAAAAAGCAAACACACATTTTTTTCTAGCTGAATGTGAAAATTATAATAATGAAAATATAATGCTGAATAGAAAATGCCAACATAGAGTGATAAATTAATAAATGCAGCAGCATTGGCAGACAATGTGTGGTCAGCTCCTCGTGTGTCTTAGGTACTGTATCATGCATCATGAATGGAATTTTACGTGTTGCTCCTATCAACCAGGCCACCAATGAATGAGAATGCGTAGGCGGTGTAGTAAGTAAGAGCAGAGTCCTGGGATTGGAGCCCATGTCTGGTATCCGAGATCAGGACTTTGACTAGATTAATGAAAAATGTGTTTAAGAAAACCAAAAAAAAAAAAAAAAAAAAAAAAAAAAAAAAAAAAAAAAAAAAAAAAAAAAAAAACCTCCCACAAGTGTTAGTTACAGGAATAATTTTGCCATTTTTCATTATTTTTTAGAAACTCAATTTGCATAGGACATGCTAAATTATGTTCGATTTGTTAATTTAGAGAACAAAATTATTGCTTAGTTCTTACTCCTCAAAATGTAGTTAGAATTATTAAAAAAAATAAATAAACCACTGTCTGAGACACCAGCCTTGAATATCTAAGCCCATAATGTTAAAGCAAATGGCATTGGGTCATTAAACATGGCCATAGGGAACTAAATTAACTTCTCCTTGATGAGAAATCTGACTGGTGATTTCCTCAGAAGAAAAGTTAATTAGCACAACCTTATTAGAATATGTTCTGATTTAAATGAATTCAGTGGTGTCAATATATCTATTCAACTATATCTAATTATTCATTTATTTTTATAACTCATCTTGTAACAAAATGCAGATTTTTGATGATTTGTAAATATGCAAGTAACAAGGTAAACTTTAATAAATGAAATAAAACGGGGGTAGAAAAAAGGAAATTAAAGTCCTACTATACAATGAAGCATAGTGAATTCATGTACTAGTTAGGGGTTATATGAGTTTGGTTCTGAAATTTCTATAAGCAATATTTTATTTTGAACAAAGTTGTACTAAAAAAATTTTGAAATATGATCAATATTAGAATTATTGTTTTTGCCCAAATTACTGATATTAGTTTCATCCTGAGATTTGCAGACAGATGAGAATGAACAGGACAGGAGCCTGTGTGGTGGTCTGTACTGAGAATCTGAGAAATACTGATTAGCGACCCACAGGAGATTCATAGTTTTCCTCAGTCTAGTTATGGAGAAATGATAAAGTTAATTCATGGGAATAAAGATTTTTTAGAAATAAAAGGCTATATGCACACAGAAGAGGATATTATCAGATACATAGTGATGAAGAACAAAATCTTTAATGGTGGGTTATTTCTGCCAGCTACATGGGTCTGTAACTGAATTGTCAATTTCGCTGCAAATGAAAATCAAGCTGGTAAATTATAATAAGAAGGCTGAGTAATAAAGATACATCATCCCAGAAACTGGGAATACCATTTAAGTTTAGAATTCCAAAGAATCAAGAAAACTACCTAATTGCTAAAAATAGAATTACTTTTTTTCTCTCTGTCATCCTTAACATTGAAAAAGTCCTCTTTCTAATCAAATGGTTTAAGGTAAAAAGTAAAGGAATGGGAAAAGAGATCACAGAATTATCATATTTTGTTAGCTAAGTGGCCTCATTCTTTGTTTCCTTGTGGTTCTTCCTAAGCAATGTGGTTAAAATTTTTCTAATGCTTGGACAGCATTCATTTAATTGGTGATTCCTGGTTTACATCTTAAAGTGTCTGGGGATGGGATTGGGTATTCTCCTTTCTCATCTGGAGCACATCTTCCTGTCTTTGAAGGAAACTTTCTTTTCATTTGGTAATTACAAGTTTAATTTCCATAATCAGAATCTCATGCTTAATTCCAGATTTCTCTTTATTTTTAAAACATCTCTATTTCTTTTCTTCTTCTTTCTTTCTTTATTTTTTTTCTTTTGCTAGAAAGATTTCTAGATCTTCATATTTAAATAGTATTCTGGCTCCTCTCTTCATATTCCATAATTTCAAAGTGAGCTTATAAAATCAGTACCCCTTCCTTAATGACATAATTCCAAAGAATAATACATGGAAAGTAAAAAACAAAACAAAACAGAACAAAAAAACCCCAGTAACTTTACAATGAAAAAAAGCTGGAAGATATGACATTAACTAGCTGACCACGGTTCAGAACACCAGTGACACATGTGTTGATATCCTATATGTGAATGTGATATGACAAGAAGAGCACTCAACTTCTGATTGCCTTTCCCCAAATTCATAACCTCAGTCTAATAATGGTGAAATACTAGACAAATCCATACTGAAGGACATTCTACAAAATATCTTACCAATATTCATCCAAAGTATCATAACAATAAAAGACTAGGAAAGACAGAGTAACTGTAACAGACCTAGAGGGTGTTAACTGGACTGAATATGTCACCCCCAAACTCATATGCCGAAATCCTCAGTCCCAATGTGATGGCATTAGGAGTTAAGGTCTGCAGGGGTAAGGTGGTCATGGCTGTGGTCATGGGACTGATGCATTTATAAAGAAGAGACAGGACCAGATCCTTCACCATCCACCATAGGAAGATACAATGTGAGAAGACAGCTATCAGCAGACCAGAAAGTGTCCTCACCAGTTGCCAAGTGTTCCAGGGCCTTGATCTTGAACTTCCCAGCCCCGAGAACTAAGACAAGTAACTGTTGTTTTTTTTAAGACACTCAGTCTTTGGTACTTTTCTTATGGAAGCCTGATTGGCAAAGACAGAGCTTAATAAAAGATAACAAGTGAATGCAATGTTTCATCCTGGAGTGTGTCCTAGGACATCAGTGAAAAGGACGTT
This sequence comes from Cebus imitator, assembly GCF_001604975.1. Taxonomy (NCBI): domain Eukaryota; kingdom Metazoa; phylum Chordata; class Mammalia; order Primates; family Cebidae; genus Cebus; species Cebus imitator. Next base: position 652,390 of record NW_016107540.1, on the reverse strand, counting down.
AGTGGAAAAAATGAAATGTGAATAAAGGTGCTAGTATTGCATTCGTATTGTGCCAATGTTGATTTCTCAGTTTGATAAACATTCCTGGGTTATGTAAGATGTTAACATCAGGGGAAGCTGGGTGACGTGTTTACAGAAACTCTGAACTATGTTGGCATTTCTTCTGAAAAACCAAAATTATTTCAAAGCAGAAGCCTGAGGTTTCTAGAACTGAGTTTTCATTTCTTTATTTGACATATCACACTAGAAGCCTCATGCATAGCTAAGAGTAAGAATGTCCTAAACAAAACTCCATTCTTTCCTCCAGTATTAGATGCTGTGTAGATACACTCCTGTTCCTCAAACTCATCCATCTTATTGTAATGCAAATTTATTTTTCTTGGTTTTAATTCTATTACTTTTCTCTCTCATTTGTAGGGTGCTTTTCCTTCTTTCTTTTTGTTTTTGGGTTTTTGAGATAGAGTCTTACTCTGTAGCCTAGGTTGGAATGCAATAGTGTCTTCTCAGCTCACTGCAACCTGGGTCTCCAGGGCTCAAGCCCTCAGCCTCCCACCTCAGCTGCCTGAGTAACTGGGACCACAGGTGCATGCCAACATGGCCTGCTAATTTTTAAATTTTTTTTGAGACAGGATTTAGGATTTGGCCAGACTGGTCTCAAACTTCTGGGCTCAAGCAATCCTCCTGCCTCAGCCTCCCCAGATGCTGGGATTATAAGTGAACCACCATGCCAGCTCCTTTACCTTCTTTCAAACATTAAATGCCAGTTACCTTTAGAGTTCTGTATTAAGCTGTCTCTTCACTGTATGTACAATTCCTGGGTGAACTTTCCCTCATCAACAAAATGAAGGCCTGATTCATTATTATAAATCTCAATTGTCTGTTTGCAACCCACGATTATGTGTTAAGCACATCCAATAGACTACTGTGCATTTACATTGGGACACTTTAGGTACATTAATTCAATACACCCAAGAGAACTCAAAATCTTTCCTTGCAAATATTCCTAAAGCTATGATCTCTGACCCAGAGTGAGATTTCCTGAGTGACATTCCAGCAGCTCAACAGAGAAATCAGACGATGACTGCATGTACTCTTTCTACTAAATCTCAATATGATGCTCCACATTTTAGTGATTCTAACCTCACCCCTTATAATAATTTTACTTTTATTTTATTTTGTTTTATTTGTTTTGAGATAGAGTTTTGCTCTTGTTGCCCAGGCTGGAGTGCAATGGCACGATCTCAGCTCGCCACAACCTCTGCCTCCTGGGTTCAAGTGATTCTCCTGCCTCAGCCTCTTGAGTAGCTGGGACTACAGGCATGCACCACCATGCCCTGTTAATTTTGTATTTTTAGTAGAAACGGAGTTTCACCATGTTGGCTAGGCTGGTCTTGAACTCCTGACCTCAGGTGATCCACCCGCCTCAGCCTTCCCAAGTGCTGGGATTACAGGTATGAGGCACCGCAAGTGGCCAATTATTACTTTTAACAGAATGCTTCCTGGAGTAGTTTTAATTCTGTAACAACATTGAGAAGAAGGTACGGAGATTTCCCGTGTACCACCTGCAACCACATGCACAATTTATTTCACTATTAACTTACCCACCAGAGTGGTACATTTGTTACTATTGATCAACCTACATTCACACATCATTCAAGCCTAGTCTACAATTTATATGAAGGTCACTCTTGGTGTTGTACATTCTATAGGTTTGAACAAAGGTATAATGACATGTATTCACCATTATAGCATCACAAAGAGTGGTTTCTCTGTGTGAAAAGTCTTCTGTGCTCTACATATTCCTCCCTCCCTCATCCCTAATTTCTGGAATTACTGAACTTGTTATTGTCTCTGTAGTTTTGCAGTTCCCAAAGTGTCATATATTTGGCATCATACGTATATAGCATTTTCAGATTGGCTTCTGTCAATTAGTAATATAGATTTGAGTTTCCTCCATGTATTTTCATTATAAGATAGCTCACTTTTTGCTGTTGAATGCTGTTCTATTTTCTGAATGTACTGTCAAGGTTTAATTCATTCATCTATTAAAGGACATCCTGGTTGCTTCCAAGTTTTGACAATTATAGGTAAATCTGCCATAAACATCCATGTAGAGGTTTTGATGTGGACATAAGTATTTAACTTATTTGTGTAAATATCAATAAACATGATGTTTGGATTGTGATATAAGAGTATATTTAGTTTGTAAGAAGCAACCAAATGTCTTCCAAGGTAGTAGCACTATTTTGCATTCCCATCAGCACTGATTGGGAGTTCTTGTTCCACATCCTTGCCAGCATTTGCTGTGTCTGATATTTTGAATATTGGTCATTCTAATAGGTGTGGAGTGGGTTTCTACTTTTATTTTATTTTGCATTCCCCTCATAACATATGACATGGAGCATCTTTTTTTGTGTGTGCATTTGTCATCTGTATAACTTCTTTGGTGAGGAGTCTGTTGAGGACTTTCATCCAATTTTTAATAGAGCTGTTTTTCTTATTATTGAGTTTTAAGTGCCCTTTGCATATTTTGGATAATGGTCCTTTATCAGATATGTAATTTACAAGTATTTCCTTTCAGGCAGTGACTTCTCTCTCTATTCTCTTAAAAATGTTTTTTACAGAGCATATATATATATATATGTGTGTGTATATATATATATATATATATGTGTGTGTATATATATATATATATATATATATATAATAAAGTCCAGTTTATTATTTGTTTCATAGATTGTATGTTGGGTGTTTTATCTAAAAAATGCCAAACCCTAGGTCATCTACATCATATTTTAGGAGTTTTATAACTTGTGTTTTACATTTAGGTCTCTGATTCAATTTGCATTAATTTATGTAAAGAGTGTAAGACCTGTGTCTAGATTTCCTTTTTTGCATATGAGTGTTCACTTATTCCAGCATCATTTGTTGAAAAGTCTATTTTTTGTACATTATAGTGTCTTTTCTCCTTTGCCAAAGATCAGATGACTATGTTAATGTGGATCTATTTCTAGGATATCTAGTTTGTTCCATTGATCTATTTTTCTATTCTTTTGCCAGTGTTACACTGTCTTCATTACCAGTGCTGTAAAGCAAATTTTAAAGTCCAATAGTGTCAGTCCTCTAAATTTGCTCTCCTTCAACATTGTGTTGGCTATGCTGGGTCTTTTCCCTCTTTTTATATACTTTAGTGTCAATGTGTGGATACCTAAAAAATGATTTGTGGTGCATTTTATTGGGATTACATTGACTCTATATATCACTTTGGGAAGAACAGACATCTTGACAATAATTATTTTTCTTATCCAGAACATGGAATATATCTTCATTTATTTAGTTCTTTTATTTCTTTCATCAGAATTTTGTAGTTCTCCTTAAATAACTCTTGTGTGTATTTTGTCATACACAAGTGCTTCTTTTTAGCGCAAGTGCTAATGTACACAGTGTTGTATTTTTCCAATTTTAATTCCACTTGTTCATGCTGATATGCCTTGCAATAATGGCTTATTAATTCCAAGAGTTTAGATCTCGATTTCTTCAGATTTTCTACACAGAGGATTGTGTCTTCTGTGAATAAAGGCAGTTTTATTTTTTCTTCCAAATCTGTATTTTCCCTCTTTTTTTCCCTTCTTGTATGAGCTGGTATTCCAGCATGATATTGAAAAGGAAGATTGGTGGCAAGAGATAGCCTTGCTTTGTTCCTTATCTTAGAGAAGGAGCTTTGAGTTTCTTATCATTAAATATGATGTTAGCTATGGTTTTCTTGTAGATATTATTTATCAAGTTGAGAAAGTTCCCCTCTGTAGATTCAAACTCTATTCCTAGTTTACTAAGAGTTTTTATCATGAGTGGGTGCTGGATTTTGTCACATTGTTTTCTGTATCTATTGACATGATAGATACAGAAAATTGTCTATAATTTGTTTTTAGTCTGTTGATATAATGGATTATATTAATTGACTTTGTACCCAGCCTTTCCTGCATACAGGTAAAATAGTTCTTAGAAGATGAACTATTTACTAATCTGTGTCATAGTGAAGAACATTAAATTATGTAGAGAAATTTGAGTCAAAAATATTTAGGACAACTGACTAAGAAAAGTGTGTATTAGTTTAGAAAATGACAAACAAATAGGTAATTATGCCCAACTCAGAATGGGCATAATTTGCAGTGGCCAAAGCCTGAATGGTCATTTCAGTTTTTCCATAAATATTCAGGTATTGAAAGTGTATAGGTTTTTAAGATATATGTCAAAAGATCATCAAAGTGCTAAAGGCAAGAGAATACTTAGAATAGCGGTTATGCCATTCCAGCTTGTGGAGGGAGGGAAGGAAAAAATCACAGGGGCAATGGAGTGAGTATCTTCAGGAAGTCCTAGGACATGTTGAAACAGGATGGCAGCATTTTGAAGGTTGAAGAAAGAAGAAAGGACTGAAATACTTAGCAATTTAACATCTAAAAGATGGAACACACTTGGAATAACAAAATCCACCAAGTGGCTCTGAAAATAGGTTTAGAAAATGCAATTTAAGGATTTCTAAATGCTGGAGATGTTGGATATTTAAGTCAACAAGCTTGTTCAAGAGTAAAAGTGGAAAGTAAGACTGGGCATGAGAAAAGCGACCAAGAGAAAAACGGTGAATGAATAATAAAAATATATAAGACAAGAAGTTGATATTTCTGCATGAGCTTGCTTAATTAATCCTCAATTGTGTCAAGACCCACACAGTAAAGGACAGCACTATTTCCCACCAGGTGGAACATGGAGGGCTAGAGAAAGCAGGTTTGTTTCAAGCAAGGTGTCAAAATGTTTCAGTTTAGGTGAAGCCATAAGTCTCAAATTTGCTGAAGAGGTGAAAGTTCAGGAAAGTTTGTTTAGAGTGAAATAACCATTCCATGGGGCACATTAGAGATTGGGAGTAAAGTCTACAGCTGGGAAATGACAGTGAATCATTTGTCATTGTCCAAAGAGAATCATTTGGACAGTGCCCAAGGGTTACAGTCATAAGACTCATGAGCTACAAAAATCCCACTTAGGTAATTTTAATATTTTTTCTAGGCTCCATGGATTCCCTCTACCTCCTTCTGGAAGGCTAATCCCTAGAAATATGCAAATGCTTTTCCTGGCCTGTGGCGGTGGCCCAGACAGCTTTAGTATCCCAGTGGGTTCCAGAGGAAAGTTTCTGCTGCTTGCAGGCCAGAAGAACTAGGTAAAGTTTTGACAGTAGCCAAGAAATGACTTGGCAGTGGAGAAAGAGGGCCAAGAATATTTTTAGGCCCAGAGAAATACTGAGAAGAGAACTGCTTCTCCAGCTTCATCAGTTTCTTGCTCCCCTATTCTTCTGCAGAGAGCACTGGTTTCTATGCTCTACGAACAGCGCCTGTGATTTGCAGTTACTGAACATGATTTGATTGAATGTTCTCATGCTGATTTCTTCCACCCTGCTGCCTCCAAATTTCTTCCTAATGTTATCCATGACTTGCACCCAGCCAACAACCTGTAACAGACTGAATCCTTCCTCTGTGCTGCATTTCTACTTTGTACAAGGTTTTAGCCGCCATTCTCACATTGTCCTGTGCTTATTTCTTTGTACGACTCTAGAACATAAGCTGCGGTGACAGCGTAATAGAGGGTGTGAAGATTGGTGGCAACTCACACCATTGTGAGTAAAGCTTTGCACATATTTTCAATCTCATTTTTCTATTACCCCCCCAAAATTATAGAGCAGTGACCAGAATTGTTATCTATACATGAAAGAAATGTCTCATCAAAACCTATAAAAATAATTTTATATTTTTCTCTTTCTCACATGTCATAGATCATTACCCATTTAATGATAATTGTTCTTTCATTATAACATGAAGCCATCTGTTCATTTCTATAGAGATCACTAAAAATATCACAATAATAACAAAAGTCAAACACATTTTTGTAATTCTGAGCTACTGCAAATTTCAATTTATACGTGTGTATGTATGTGATTTTGTAATGCTGTTAAAGATTTTAAAAAATTATTTTCTTAGTACATTATGTAATTCTGAGTCCCTTTTTCCTGAAAAAGAACCCACTTATCAAGAAAATAGCCAGAAGAAGCGTTTGACCAATTGCCCAAGGATTTAAAACTGCCTTTAAAATGGTGTGAACATAAGGATTTGGTGGCAAAATTTATTAGAGTCTGAGCTGTGAAGAGTCTCGATGTATGAGACCGAGGAACAGATATGTGAGTGGAATGTCTCCCTAGGGACGGGCACTGATTGCTGCAAGTGACAAAAGAATCTACACTGCAGTTTATAGGCTTCTGTAAAATAATCGGGATTGAATTTCACGAAACAAAAGCCCATGAATTGTAAATATGCAAGGGAACTAGGGGCAATGTGAATACAGTAATGAGAGTCATCCGGTGTGGGTCGGATGCCAAATATAATTCTTAGTGAGGTCACTGCAAAGAAAGTGACAGACTCTGTATATTCAGGGCTATCGTTTAGAGAATTACTTACAGAACGTCTTTCTTTCTGATTGACCTGACTCACAACACCATTCTAGAATCTAATTTTAAATAGATGTCACTTGCCTGTGGAGTAAGAATTAATGGATCAAAGCAAACATTGTATGAGACTTTAAATCCTGTGCATAATGAAATAAAATACACTTTTGCTAACTGCTTTTTATACAAACAGGTTGTTCCTCTTCTTCTGTGTCTGAGTTAATAAGTAAAGAACCAGAGGAACAGGAGTAGCAGATTAAAAATTTACAATTTGGTCATATTGTGAAGCTGAACAGTTCCTCTACTGGAAATTTCCTCATCACCTCCTGCCTGGTTCTCTGGGGACAGGAGTAGGAGAGGACAGACTCCTGATAGTCTCCTTCTACTATTTTTATGATTATACGGGTACATTGATGCAGTGACAACACAGTCAAGACATTAGGATATTACATAAAGTTTAAACTCCAATTTTTTACAAATGCAAAACTACTAAAAATGAGATAAAAATTAGTTGATTAAACAGTGCAGTTTTGGAGACAGTCGATTTGTAATAAATCACCTATTTTAAATTATTTTCATGTGTGACAAGCACGCATAATATAGAATTATAGGTCATCAAAAATTTACATATAGGTATATCTGTTGGTCTTCTCCCAATCATTTGCTTTACCTTTTGTGGATTCGTTTTTCTTGGGGCCAGTGGTTAGAGAATAGTCAAAGCACAATCTTGCTACACGTGCTAGTAACCCAATCAATAAAACATACACCGGAAGAATAAGTTATACAACATTCCAGTCTATAATTCTTCCAAGGTAACTATAACAGCAGGTAGAATAAGGGGGACAGTGTGAATTTAAAGACAACTAACTTATGGCTAGCCTTTGACCACAGAGTGAGAAAGGTCTGTGGAACCCATACAGTACCTGCAACTCACTGTCCCATCTCCCACCTTTGTTCACTGTCCCATCTCCTCCCACACTTGATCTGACCTTCCTCCAGGAGATTCTGACTCTACCAGGTGTTGCCCACCACCACTTACCATTCACTTTATGTTATGATTACACATTATACCGTCAATGATAAGTGAAGGAAGACATGTATCCATGGCAACTTGAACTGTTGTCAGAATTTCATCCTTGAGGGCAGTCAACTCTATTGGTTGAATGTCACCTGTGATCTTGACTATATTTACACTTGCAGCTGCAAAAATGCTAATACAATGCAGCACCCCCCTTTTGACCTGTTTCTTGCAGATAACATGGCAAGTCCTCCTGAACCACTGGAGCTGTATTTCTACCTGCAGAATAGATACAATATGTCCAATCACATGTAGCTACTATTTAAATTTTTCCCAATACTTCTGTCTGATGTGAAGCAAGTTTGCCTTCCAGTCAGTACTTCTGTATATGAAGGTACATAGATAGTTTACTCATACTATGTCATTTATTTCACATAAAATAAATTGTTTATAGGAATAACTATTATATACAAAGGCTATTTTAGAATCTTTATAATATTCTTTTAGTCAAAAACTTAGATATAGCTGTATCTGTTCATCTTTTCCAACTTTATTTTACATTATTTTAGAACAGCCTATGATAATTCATCAACAAATATGTAGTATATTTTCATTTCTTCCATATTATTGAAGTTGTACAATGAACGTTTTTATGTAAACCGACTTTTGATTGCCTTCTAGATCATTTTATTTAAAAAATAATTACAGAAATGGGATTAATTGACTAGAGTACATAAACATTTTTAATGATCCAGATAAATATTGCTAAATTGCTTTCTCCAAAGCTTGTAGCAAATTAAGCTCCCATGAGCATTACATACCTGGGCCTTTACAGACATTTTAGCATTTACAAATAAAGTGAACAACAAATTAATGAGTTTCACTGACAAAATTTTTTTTTTATTTTTGTATTACTGGATTTCTGTAGTGAAAAAACATGATGTTTACATACATTTGATTTCTTTTATAACATTTCCATTCATGTCATTTATTGCCCTTTCTGTGTATACAAATTATTTGAATCATAACAACTCATTATATATTATTTTTGCCAAACTGCCTTTGCAAATTTGTCTTGTTATTTGTGTTCATGCTTCACAATAAATATCTTATTTTGGATATTTAAAAATTGGAGAAAAGCTGCTAGAATAATAGAAACCCTTTACCCAGATTCACCAAATTTTACTGTTTTGCCAAAATTGGTTTTCCATGCTCTCCAAACATACATAAGATGATGCATAAGCAGATAGGTAATACATATACCATATTAAATAGTAAAATATACATGTAGAATTCTTTTTTTTTTTTTTTTTTTTTTTTTATGTGGGTTTTTTTTTTTTTTTTTTTTTTTTTTTTTTTTTTTTTTTTTTTTTTTTTATAAGTTTTTTTTTTTTTTTTTTTTTTTTTGAGACGGAGTTTCGCTCTTGTTACCCAGGCTGGAGTGCAATGGCGCGATCTCGGCTCACGGCAACCTCTGTCTCATGGGTTCAAGCAATTCTCCTGCCTCAGCCTCCTGAGTAGCTGGGATTACAGGTGTGCGCCACCATGCCCAGCTAATTTTTGTATTTTTAGTAGAGACCGGGTTTCACCATGTTGACCAGGATGGTCTCGATCTCTTGACCCCGTGATCCACCCATCTCGGCCTCCCAAAGTGCTGGGATTGTAGACGTGAGCCACCGCGTCCGGACTGGAATTATTTTATCTTTTAATGAGCTTGTATATATCATGTCCTTTGTCCCTTAATATGTCCCTGTGTGCTTTCCAAATACCACAGAACAGTTACCAAATTCAGGCAACTTAACGTGATATAATCCTTTCACCTAATGTACCATCGGTATAGCAGTTTCCTGAAAATTGTTCTAGTAATGTCTTTTACATGTTTTTTTTTTTTTTTTTTTTTTTTTTTTTTTTCATCCAATAGAAGATGCTGTTCAGGATTATGTAATGCATGTAGTTTTCCACTTCGGGGGACACTTTATACTGAGATAGTTTTTTAACCTTTCTTTGTTTTTCATAATACTGATATTTTAAAAGAGTATGGGCCATTTATTTTGTAGTGTCTTTCCATTTGAATTTGTCTGAGGTTTTTCTTTTGGTTAGATGCAGGTTATGGGGCCCATTGGTATATTAAAATAGTATGTTTTCATAATGTCCAGAGGCGCATGATATTATTTGGTCATTTTCTGGTGATGTTACATTTGATGATCTGGTCAAGGTTTTGAGTTGCATTTTGTTATTGTTGTGGAATTTATTTACTATGTTATCTATTAAAAATAACATGCAATCTGTATTTACACACTTTGAGACCGTCCAAAATTCTAACTTTCAGTCAAATCAAACAACTCCCTTGCCTCCAATTTAGCATCTACCGATGATTCTTGAGTGAGTTCATCTTTACTATAATGGGTGCAAAATGGGAATTTTCCAATTCCAGCACACATTTTATCAGCAAATGGTTGAAATTCTACAATACGAAGGGCTCCTCTCTTCTCCAACATTTATTCATTGGTGTGTTTATTTATTATTTATCTTTTGATGTTATTATCTATTCACTATAAATATAAACTCATGAATTCCTATTTTAATCAATGATTTACAATTCATTAGTTTTTGTGGGTAAGCAATGCATTATGCTTCACATGTTTTTCTGCAAAAATAATCAGGTTAGTGTATTTTTATTTAACTCTTTTCTTTTTTAGATAATATGTAACATGTCACATACTATATATTATTTTAAAATTTGCAAAGGTCCTGTCAATGTTCCCATATGCATCCTAAACATTTTCATTGCCTTTAAAGCTTCACAGTACTCTGCTGAATGCATATATAACAATCTCCTATGTTTGAGCCTTTAGGGAATTATCAATATTTTGACATATAAGCTTACACATGTGCATTTTCATATTTTTGAAGGTATATATTCAGAGTAAATTCCTAGAAGTAGAATTGGTAGGTCACAGGTATGTGCATGTGCAACTGTGTTTTTATTGCTAAGTTTAGTTCCCTAGGGATTATGTAAATGTGTATCCTTAGCAATAATATACTATTCAAAATAAGATTGCCCCAAAGCCTTGCTACAGAAGCATATTGTTAAACATTTACATTTTCACTACTTCCCCTTCAAATATTTTCTATTTTCTTAGTTATTTTTCTATGATTAATTTTCCATATAACTTTTGAAGGAAATCATCTACCTCCAGAAAAGCTGTTGGCATGGTTACAGAGATTACATTAATTTTTCAAATTAATTGATGATATTGAGACAACCCATCAAAGAACAAGAGATAACTTTCCATTTGTTCACACCCGGTTCTGTATATTTTCATGAATACATTTTAAGTTTCTTAAAGTCAAGTTTATTAATTTTTCTTTACTAAAACTTTTTGTTAAATTTAGTACTAATTGGTTAGTTGGATAGATGAAAGGAATTGGTCGTTTCTTATTAATTCTTTTCTTGCCATCTTGCTGAATAATTATATTTTTGAGTTATTTCTATTATTGATTAGTTGGCTTCCCAGATACATTCTCACATAATCTGCCAAAGAGATACATTTCATTGTTTTTGAATTTCCAACATTCCTCCAATTGTTTTCTCAGCACAAGGCTAAGTTGGTAACTGGGACAGTGAGCATACTTACACTATGCCTGACTTAATGGAAATGGCTGTGGTGATTTACCATTAAGTAAGATGCTGGCGTTAGCATGGAAACACACACAGTTGTGCTGGCATGCACAGTATAGCATATATGTTATTGTATTTTATATATAGAATGCCCCGCACTTCTCCATATGTTAAGGAAATGTCTCCATTTCTATATTCTTGAATGTTTCCTTTGAATTTTGTGACCCAGTACTAAATTTTTTTTTTTTTTTTTTTTTTTTTTTTTTTTTTTTTTTTTTTTTTTNCTCCTCTGGGCATTGACTCAAACACTGATGTGGCAGTATACACCATTCCACATAGGGATGTTAATTCCTTTTTGGGGACAAGAAAAGGTGGGGGGTTAGGAGGACATTTGTGGAGGCTTAGGGACCAAGGCTGGTCTCTTTCCCCCCTTGATCCCTTTCTCTGATCAGGGGAAAGGAGTTTAATGAGTGAGGGAGGTAGAGTTGGAGAGGGAAGGATTCCACTTGACAGAGTGAGGCAGACCCCTCCAAAAGGTAGAGCTTGGAGGGAGATCGAAAATGGAAATAATACTGCTAATACCTCCCTTGAAGCTGAGATGGGAAATGGAAATACGTAGAAATTAATGACTTTTAATAGCTTGGATTTCCCTCTCCAAAACTTTTAGAATGGAAAATCCCATCCCCTTCCTTACAGTGACTTCTATCCCACTACCTTCTACCATTTTCTACTTTGCACTTAGGATGGTTGCCCTTATCTACACACGTTTTCAGCACCTGGTTGGTTCTAAATGGGATCTAGATGATCCCATTTTTCAGCATCTATGGGATAAGCATAGCCCCCCTTTGGCCTAATGATATGCTGAAGTATGCAAAGAGTTTCTCATATTGAAACTTTTGGACATTACTCTTATATTCTGTGGTTTGTCATGATGTACTGTTTTTATAATATTCAACTGAAATCTATTCACACTGTATTTTATTTAGAATTACAATTTTTGGACCAATGTTTATGAGAGTTATTCAGCTGAAATTTCCTTTTTGGAGTGCTGTCTCTATCAGATATAGGTATTAACGTCATATTTAATTTTTCAAATGAACTCGACAGTTTTATTTATTTTCTTTTACCTGAAACCATTTGTATGGCATTGAAACTATTGATTTATTTAAGCCATGATTTTTAAGACGTCACTTATTTCATGTAAAATTTCAAATTAATTTTGACATAGGTGTGGTGTAATGGTTTAAAGGTTTTTTAATTTAAATTTTCTATGTTGATAGTTAAAACCACCTTTGCAATTACTAATTTTTATACTTGTGTTTCATCTGCTCTTCTTGATTAAATAATGATTTATTCATTTTGTAACTGTTTTTAATGAAGATTTGATTTATAATCTTAATATACTATCTGTTATTATCTACCGAATTAGTTTCTGTTTTTACCTTTATTATTTTCTTTCTTGTGTTCTATTTTGGTTTATTCATATTTGTTCAGTTTGGCCCTTTAAGAATTTAAATTCATTTATTTATATTCGTGTATGTTTATCATGCATTTTTCAGGTTTTCTTAGGTTTTCCTCTGGTTACTACTTTAAGGCCATCTAAACTGATGTATAGTGTTTTTATCCCTATAATGTTAGAAATACATCCCTGAATGGTAGAAATTCTGTTATTTCTGTTTATTTTCACCCTCTATATTAGTCTGTTCCTTTATTGCTATAAAGAAAATACTTGAGATTGAATCATTTATAAAGAAAAGAGATTAGACCTGCTCATGGTGCTGCCGGCTGTACAGGACGCATGGTGGCATCTGCTGGGCTTCTGGGAGGCCTCAGAAAATATACAATCATGGCTGAAGGTGAAGGGAGAGCAGGCGTGTCACATGACCAGAGCAGGAGCAAAAGACAGAGAGAGAAGGTGCCACATGCTTTTAAACAGCCAGATGTCAGGACAACTCACTATCACAGCAACAGCACGAAAGGTATGGTGCTAAGCTGTTCATGAGAAAGCCACGCCCATGATTCAGTCACCTCCCAGCTGGCCCCACCTCCAACTTTGGGGATTAAGTTCAACCTGAGATTTGGGTGTGGGCACAGATCCAAATTACATCATCCTCTCATCCAAGAGTTTCTTAATAACATTAAAAGCTAGGTGAAAGTCGGTTTTAATATCTAAGTTCATTGAATTTGAATCAAAGAATATTGCCGGTAAGATTTTAATTTTCTGCAACGTGTGAATGTTTCTTAGTGATCTAGCCTAGGATCTGTTTTCTGACAGTTTCAGGTGCACCTGAAAAAAAGAATGTTTTTTTCATTCTGCTAACCTGCTTTAAAATGTTTATTGGGTTTCAATTTTCTGCCAATTCCTAATTCAGACTCTAAGGATACAGCAGAAAACAAAGTAAATGAAAGGTGTTTTCTCATGGCACGTATTTTATCAGGAAGATATAGACCGTGCTCAATGGGGGAAGAAGATTATAGAAACTCAGTAGTGGTTAAGTGAGTGGGGAGAAGGTATACATAAGGTAGTCAGTGAGAGGCTTTGTGTTTAACATTTGAACAAAGACTTGAAGACCTGAGAGGGCAAACCATGTGGATGTTTGTGAAGAGAGTCCAAGGCATTGTTGAGGGAGTGTGCAATGTTCTCGAGTGGGCGGTGTTCCCATTTGAGAAACGAGGGAGGCTACCGTGGCCAGTGGGCTACAGACAGACAGTGCTAGGAGGAGAGATTGCAGAGGGAGCCAAGAAACGGTATAAATAAGGCTACATGCTGCAACAGAGAACAAAATGCACAGTGCTCAAATGTAACAGAAGTTTATTTTTCTTTCTCGTCATAGTGCAAACACAGTCAGGTGTTTCAGATGTCTAGTTGGCTTTTAATCATAGGTTCATCTGAGACTCATCTTCCTTCTATCTTGTTGCTTTATTGTTTCTTAAACCTCTGCTCTCATTTCATGATCAAAGCAGGGATCACCAAGTCTATATGCCAATGTTTTAGCCCACAGGCAAGGGAGAAAGAGAAGATGTAGAGGCAAAGACATTTCTGTTTTAAAGTCCATGACCTGAAATGTCAGTGACAGTGTTCTCTCACACAGCTTCGCTGAATGTCATGACGCAGCTCCTCCTGGCCTCACGGCACTCAGGTGGGAAATGCAATCTCAGCTGGGAAATGCAATCTCAGGTAGGAAGTGCATGGGCCAGGCAGAACTTTCAAGGGTTCTATTACCAAAAAGATCACCAGAAAGTAGATCCTGGAAAAACACAAGTACAGTCTGACAGAGGCCAGTGATTTACATATCCATAGACTCTTATAAGACACTTATTTTAAACAATGAGTGGGGTGAAAAATCTTTATAAGATTTGAGGGAAGGAGTCATAGCATCAGACATTTATTTAAGGAAATTACTCTTGCTGATTATCACAACTTGACCATGCTCAAAGAACACCAATCTATTTGTAATGCTTCCTTTTATATTTAAAGTATGATTTTATATAAGTCGTTCTGTTTTGGGAATATCTTTTCTGTTCATCAACCTGGTGCTTGTTATACGGTTTGCACTTTTAATTATTGCAGTTCTATACAGAGGGATTATAATATGCAGGGACGGAAAACACAAAGCAGAAATACCTCTACCCTCTATCCTCCTAGGTTCTCCAGCTGGAAACAGACAAAAGGCAGGTTAACAAGAGAAAAACACAGCTTCTTGACATGATGCAAGGCATAGCACACAGGAGAAACCTCAGTGAAGGGTAGCTCAGAAGAGATTAAAACCTGGGACTTATGTAGCAACTTAGTAAAAGAAGAATACTTTTGTAGAGAAGCAACAAGGCAAAGGAAAAAAGAGTTTAGGTTTTAAGGGGAAGCACACTGTGAAAAGATAAATATATGGGGAAAACAAATAGAGTAAGTTTTTCGGTGGTAGGTCATTCATGGTGCCAACTTTCCGTCTTCTTCAAGGCTGTAAAACTTACCCTGAGAGGGCACAGATGGAAGCCCTCACTGCGAAGTGTCCGCTTTTAGGCAGAGAACGGAAGGTCTGGGAAAGCTTCATTTTGCATTTGTTGAATCTCAATTGCATTCAGCAAAATGGCATATTTCAGAGAGGCATATTTTGAGCTCCTACAAATGTAACAGATATAAAATGGCTTCTGGATAGGGTATCTGTGTTTAAATATCAGAAAAGTCCCTGTCTAGTGGAGGCTTTTATATGCCTTGATTTCCTTATCTGCCTTGAAGGTGTTCGTGAAGAATTGATGCATTCATGTGTTACATAGTTAAATAGCTACTGGCACACAATAAACGCTGTAAAACTAGAAGTTAATTTTCTTATTCTACCATACTTGAATCACTTCAATTTATTTCTTAACTTAAATTTTAGTTTTTTCACATTTTTTCTTCCGATTAAGAGTCTCATTTTCTTATTACTTTAAAATTTCAGTAGGTTTTCTTATTTTACTGTGAAAATTTAGTTGTGAAATTTTTAGCATTGTTGTATTCAAAGATATAAACACTCATCAGACACAATTTACAGTTTTTAAAAATATTTTTAAATTGAAATGTACTAGTTTTAATTATATGCTTTTCACATATTCATTTCTAGATTATCAAGAGTTTTTCAACTCATTTTTATAAATATTTTTCGTCTGCCTTTTTAAAAGCCACATGTGAAATTGCATTTTTTCACATGTGAAATTGAATGTCTTTATGTGAACTATTTATGTTTATATATATTTTCCAAGGACAGCAACATGGCTTTTATGCACTTATCAAGATAAACTGCAAATTTATGAATATTTTATTTCAAGTATTTTATATTACACTTTCTTTTATGAAATTTCACAGCAGGCTGTGTTTTACAATAGAAATGGCCCTGTGTTCTCGTGGATGCTATTGCCTTGAATTCAATTTGGTCTGAAAACAAATAAATCAACCAAGAAACAAAGCAACAAAAGCTAGTATGATTTTTGTGGGCCTAATAAAGTTTGCCATGTCAAAGTGCAGAAATCTCACATTGTAATCTACATGCCGAATTTTCCAGGCAACACAGTCTTTCTTATCCCTTCAGTAAAGGAGACAGAATGAATCATAAAGGTAATAAGGGCAGCCTTAGTTAATGTGCAGACCCCCAGGGGTGTATGTGTGTGTGTGTGTGTGTGTGTGTGTGTGTTCATGTGTTATATTTAGTATTAAATATTTCTGAGGTGCTGTTTCCATTATCTTTTAGACTTAAAGTTTAGTTCCATGAGTTCTTCCGTTTAGGCCTGTTTGTGGACTCTCTGAGACACAGATCTTTATTGCTGCTCTTCAGTCTCAATTGATTGAGAGTTACTGATTGTTTCCCAGGGAAGAGAAGGCAGCCCAAGAGAGAAAAGCACTCATGGTCTAAATTCCAGCACCACATCATTATGACCAGTATCTTCTTTGATTGACTGAATGACGAGGCAAATGAAGCAACGATTGACCTTAACACACTGCACTTTCAATTATGTATTACCCTTCTCAAGACTAATTTTTCTTTAAATAAAGTGCTTGCTACAACGCTTTCGTGATTCCAAAACATTATGCTAGGTATACAAAATATCCTTGTTGGCACAAGCCCTATCCCCATAACTCTGCAACGTGCGTCGCACAAAAGAAAGAAATTCAGTAACTAAATGTCTTTGCACTTTTTACCGCATTCCTCAGACTTTAGCATCGTGTATATTCAGTAAAACCAAAATGGGTATTTGATAACTATCTCTTCATACAGCTATGCCATTCTGTACAAACTGAATCATATCTTGTTTTCTGCAAAATTTTTTGAAAGTATTTTAACTGTTTTGGAGGAATCTTTATACTTCATTCAGATCTTTTATTATTTCTGAGAATGAAGAACCAAGCCGAGTAGAAGATGAGGCTTTGAGGCTCCTTCGCCGAACCCTTCCAGGGTTTGCTACTTAGGTCATTTTTATACGATAGTCCTGCAGCTCTCCAAGAGGAGAGTGAGCCGGGCAGGGCATGGCTGTGTTCTTCCCTTTTTTGTTTATGTGATGGTGGAACTGTCCCAAGGCAGCTCCTAGGCTGGAGAATATTCAGAGGCCTCAAGGAGGAGGAATGCTCAGTGCTGCTAGTCATACACTTTGCATTTCTACTCTATCGCCTTTTCCCATTCTGGCTTGAAAGATTCTTATTAAATGGGTAAAGTGTAGTGCAAGGGGAAAGTGATTCAAAATCTGAGACAGGTTTTTAAATTCTGTTTTGGTTCTTTATGCAGTCAAGCAAATCGGAGTCCCAGGTGTAACCTCCATGCTGCTCCAAGATCCCACAGCAGTATGTCCTCAAATGGGCACGGTTTTCTGAGGGAGGTTTAGCTTCCTTGCTCTGTCAAATCTGAATGCAGACATCTAGGCAGGAAATCTCAGTGGAGTTCACGTCTTTCTGGCCTTTCAATAACGAGAGGTATATTATTCTTCCCCCCAGAAATTTCATAAGTCAAATACAGAGGCACACAGTTGAAAATAGACAGGCCCATGTTATATGATGAAGAGTGAGTTCGAACAAGTGCACATTTAATGGCCTTGGATAGAAAGTGTTTAATTTTTGCCTGCTGATAATGGTTTGGATGTTTATGTTTAAAAATTAGACTATTAGGACAACGAAGTTTATTGTGCAAGCCACCTTGTATCAGGCATTTTGCTACATTCTTCATACATAAAAATTAACTTGTAAAATCTCAACACTGTGCATCTGGCTGTAATTGCAATGTTATTCTGTGGTCTGTTTCCAAATTTGCTTTACCGAGTAATTAGAAAGAACCTTGGAAGGATAGTTAATGACAGTCACTGTTCAGTTTGTGCACCAATCATCTCTTATGTAACTGTGTGCCATCACCCACACTGTTCTCTTACTAAATCCAAGGAAGTTTATTTCATTTTATCTTTTTCTTAAGTCAGGCTAATTCATTTTATTGCAGAAATATTGAATCTTCTTTTCTAATGATAAACAAGCTTTAAGGTTGTTCAGTCCACTTCTTAAACTGTTGATGTTAATAATAGTACATTATATAAAGACTATCTTCCAATCAGTACTGTTCATTAGACAGAATTTATTCTACTCCTCAGCAGACACTGTCCAATGGCACATACCTTCTATAATTTAATAGCAAATTTGGGGCTTGCTGTGATATGAAAAAGACCATTCAGTAGACTTAAAAAAACCAGATGTCTAATTGAGGAAATATTACCTGAAATATTTAGCACTATAGGCATTATCATGATGGTAGTGCATATTTATTTCAAGCTATAAATTTTGAATTAACTCCCTCAGAGTGGATTTCCTGTTTTATAGCAAAATTGGATACTCCTTTGCATTCTTCCCATAGTATCATTAATAAAACGGATATGTCAATCATGTTTCTTTAAGGCAAGTGGTTTTTAAAATGTTCAAAAACAACTGCTCACTCAAAGAAAGAACTTCTTTTTAAAACCATCAGATTTGTTAGAACAACGCTTCACAGCATTTGTCACTGTGTTGGTGGCAGGAGAAAATTATATGAAATAAGACAAGTTATTCTGTAAAAGTGTATTTCATACTAAATATTAGCTGTCTTTTTTATATTATATAATACTATCATGGGAGTTTTGAGCCTTGAAACAGAGAATGAAATAAACAAGAGTGGCACAATTATTAGACTGGAAGAATCACAGTCATGTGCAGATCAGCTCATTGGGTAACTTCAAAGAAAAATGATTATAGTGGGAGAATCTCTTATGTCGCTCAAGTTTTCATAATAAATTTGAAAAAAAAAACCCAAAAATAAAGACTTACATACAAATAGTGTCAGCATGAGTAATTTTTAAGTCGGTTTGTACCATAAAAAAATATGATATACCTTTCCACGAGAGCCCCTGGAATAATTTTAAATGTATTCATATGTTAAGCCACACATCAAATGTCAGTAACTTTAGGAGATTACAAAAGGCAGATAATATTACTTGATATAATAATAGTATAGATAAGAACTGTTAATGGTGCCACAATTTATTTATGACTAAATATATGTCAAGCATTGTGTAAAATTAAATAAGAGGTGGATCAAGTTTATTACTCACCGTCATAACCTGAACACTGATCAGAAATGCAAAGTCCATGTTTGTCATTGGAATGATAACATATTAAAAACAATTGGACTAAAGCAATGACAATAAATTGGAAATTAACAACAGTACTTCTAAATAACTTTGAGAAGATTTAAATTCCAGCTATAGAATATGTAAAATATTTAATAGCATATTTAATAGCATAATATTTAATAGCATAAAATATTTAATTAGCAATAGATATTCATTAGTACTTATGAAACACAAACAACAGTGTAATCACATGGAAAAAACTTAAATAACTGTATTATTTTAAAAAATTAGAAATAAATGAGTATAATTCAAATGTTAAATTTTAGTATAACTATTATCAACACTTTTCCAAAAATTAAAGACAATTTAAAATATAAACAACTTTCTGGAGAATTAACTCATTAAAATTCGGGTATAAAATAAAAATGTTCATTCTCAGCAAACTGACACAAGAACAGAAAATCAAACACCACATGTTCTCACTCATAGGCAGGTGTTGAACAATGAGAACACATGGACACAGGGAGGGGAGCATCACACACTGGGGTCTGTTGGGGGTAAATAAGGGAGGGACGAAGGGGTGGGGATTTGGGGAGAGATAGCATGGGGAGAGATGTCAGATATAGGTGAAGGAGAGGAAGGCAGCAAATCACACTGCCAGGTGTGTACGTATGCAACAATCTTGCATGTTCTTGCCACGTACCCCAAAACCTAAAATGCAATAAAAAGAATAAAAAATAAATTAATGTTTACTTTGGAAAAACTACGATGATGTAGATAACAAAATTGTTTTCTTTTGTATTTTTAGTAAGCATTGTATGTGATAATACTTGTAAATGTCAGTTATTTTGAAACTAGTTGTCTGAGAACAATTTTTTTAATTTACAAAAAGAAGTGTCACAACTTTTTTAGTATTTTCTGAGCAAATTTTTCAGTTTTTACTGTAATCCCCGACATACACACACAAAAAGAAAATTACAGTGTCCCAAAATTGCCATGATAGAAACTCTAGAATCTTTAGGTCTAAGTGGCATGATTGCTTTTTTTTTCTTCTTTTCTTGAGACAGAGTCTCACTCTGTCGCCCAGGCTGAAGTGCAATAGCACCGTCTAGGCTCACTGCAAACTCCGCCTCCCGGATTCAAGCCATTCTCCTGTCTCAGCCTCCTGAGTAGCCAACAACCTCAGCTAATTTTTGTATTTTTTAGTAGAGCTGGGTTTTTACCATGTTTGTTAGGCTGGTCTTGAGCTCCTGACCTCAGGTGATCCACCTGTCTTGGCCTCTCAAAGTTTGGGATTACAGACGTAAACTACCATGCCCAGCAGCATTACTTTTAAACTCTTTGTAACATACATGTAACTGAGTTTATATGAGCAATAATTATTATTGTATTCAGAAAAAGCCACTTAATAAATCTAGAAAAGCTCTGATACTAAACTTATACAAGTGTAGAACAAATAGTGGTAGAGATTCATTTTACAGGTTACTGTAAGTGCAATATTTAAAAAAATATATTAGCTATCCTGTTTCAGCATTATATTAAAGAAATTAATACACTATTGCCAAGGCAAAGGTTCTTTAGCAGTTTATGAAACTATTAGAATAATGGAAAAAAGATTTAAAAGGACATATTGATGAATTTTTAAAAACTGCTTGATAAAATTTGATGTCTATTCATAATTTTAAACGTAAGCTAAAACAATCAAGGAAATAAATATTGGTGAATAAACGCAATGTCATGCCAATCAAAATATCAGGCTTATTCACAATGATACTTGAAAAACTGATTCTAAAATGTATTTTTTAAACAAAAGTACATAAGAATATTCATATGTTACATATGTTTTTTTCTAAATTATTGTCTAAACTCATGTGTTTTTGTTTTCTTTCTCTCTTTATTTTTTTAAATTTTTTGGGAGAGTCTTCCTCTGTTGCCCAGGCTGGAGTGCAATGGTGTGACCTTGGCTCACTACAACCTCCACCTCCCAGGTTCAAGTGATCTCCTGCCTCAGCCTCCTGAGTAGCTGAGATTATAGGCAAGCCCCACCATGCCCGGCTACTTTTTATATTTTTAGCCGAGATGGGGGTCTCACCAAGTTGGTCAGGCTGGTCTCAAACTCCTGACCTTGGGATCTGCCCACCTCGGCCTCCCAAACTGCTGGGATTACAGGCGTGAACCACCACTTCTGGCTCTTTTTTAAACAAGAAACTCTTTAAGTATGTTAAAAACAAAAACAAAAAAACATTGAAACCTTAAAAAAAAAATACCATAGCCTTGTTCTAGTTATAAGTCTTGAGCGTAAAATTCCTCTGTCAGGATTCTTCAGAGAAATAGAATCAATAGGATAGATAGGTAGATATTAGTAGTTTAGACAAATAGACTTAAATAGATTTATTATAAGGGATTGACTCATGCAATTATGGAGGCTGAGAAGTCCCACCATACTCCACCTGCAAGTTGGAGAGAGGAAGTAGGAGTGGCTCCTGTGTGAGTCTGCAGGTCTGAGAACCAGGAGCACCAATGGTGTAAGTTCCAGTTCAAGGGCAGGAGAAATTTGATACCCCAGCTCTTACAGTCATGCAGAGAGTGAGAATTCTCCCTTCCTCCTGCTTTTTGTTCTATTTGAGCTCTCAACAAATTGGATGAAGCTTACCCACAATGGGGAGGGCAGTCAGCTTTCTTCAGTTTACGATTCATGTGCTAGTGTCTTCTAGAAACACTTTCACAGACACACCCACAAATAAGGCGTAATCAAATATCTGGGCATCCGCTGACAGATTCAAGTTGACAAATAAAATTAAACATTGTAATTTCCATGTTTTTATTGTTGAGAGTCTCTATAGGCATCAGTAATAATTTAACTTCAAATTGTGTGGTTTTCTTTAAATTCTAAACAACTCTATCTAACCATCTACTTGTGGTTCAGTATTTTTTATAAATTAATGGCCTTCAATCACATTTGGACAGTCAGCATGCCTGACAAAAATTGTTTATGTCCCTAGATCAATTTCCATTTCTCTCCTACTGTTATTGCCAATTTTATTTTCATGTCATATCTTCTTCATTATTTCATTATTTTAATATCTAAAGGGATATGGTAGCTATGTGATAGGTTACTATCCATAGGATTGGAACACTTAGGCTTCAGAGCGATTTTTTAAAAAATAAAAACATACCTGAAGTAGTTTATTTTATCTACTCTGAATTTCACTTGCTTTACCTAAAAATTGAGCTTAAAACAGTGAACACATGCCTTGCACACTAGGCAAACTCCCACTGAAGGCTGTGTGTTTGCTGTCGGGATCAGAAGTTGAGGTTACTTTTTAACTGTTTAAAATATATTTTGATCTTGTAGTTCATAATTTGTTTGTAAATAAGCAGTTAAAATACTCTACGATAAAAACAAACACAAGGAGGGCGCACTGGCTCACTCCTGTAATCCCAGCACTTTGGGAGGCTGAGGTGGGTAGATCACCTGAGGTCAGAAGTTTAAGACCAGCCTGGGCAAGATGATGAAACTCCATCTCTACTAAAAATACAAAAAATTAGCTGGATATGGTGGTGGGCACCTGTAATCCCAGCTACTCTGGAGGCTGAAGCAGGAGAATCACTTGAACCCAGGGGGTTCAGGTCGCAGTGAGCCGAGATTGCACCATTGCATTCCAGCCTGGGCAACAAGAGTAAAACTGTCTCAAAAAAAAAATTAAAAAACACCCCACAAAAACCAAAAACCAAAAATCAATATCAACAACAACCCTCTAGGCCAAAAGTGTAACAAATCTACCAGCCAGCTCCCAGCTCCCAGTCTCCACAAAGAGGCCAAGGAACTTTTCCCTAGTCCCTCACTAATTCCTTTCTTTCAAGTACGTTAACTACTATGTCAGAAAGCCTAGTTTTTTGCTTCTTTTTCTCTTATATTTATTTTTCTTTGAGCCACGGGGTGAATCTTTGTATTTTAAAAGTAAGGTTCTGGTCCAATAAAAATAATGGCTCGATTGATTTTCTAGGGCCGCTGTGAGAAAGTAGTACAAACTTGGTGGCTTGTCACAGCACATATTTATTCTCTCACAATTCTGAAGACCAGAGGTTTGGAATGCAGGTGGAAGCAGCTGCACACTCTCTGAAGGCTTGGTGGAGAATCTTCCCCTCCTCTTGCAGTGTCTGAGGACTCCAGGAATTCCTTGGTTTGTGGCAGTATTACTCCAACCTCTGCCCCCTTTTTCACATGCTCTGCTCTGTGTCTGTGTCCTTTCCTTTTCTTATAAAGGCATTTGTAGTTTAATTTAGGGTCCATTCAGATAGTGATGAATGACCTTACTTGGTATCCTTAATTATATCTGCAAGGACCCTTTTTCCAAATAAGGTGACATTCACAAGTTCTGTGTATGCATGTCTGTTGGAAGTAACCATCCAATTCAACATAATAGGTTGCAAGGTTTTATTTACTTAATAAAGCCACCCAAAGCCACACTCATGTCAGATACTGTGCTAAAAATACGGAGGGAGGCAGAGAGATGGAAGCGTGTGATGAAGCAACACCCAATGTTTTTCCTATTTTAAACCTAAGCAAGATTGTTTCCGTTTGAAATTGTATTTGCTGTAAGCAAAATGGCACTAACTTTGGGTATATTTCAACTATATGAGCTTGGTTGGAAAATAGAAATTCCTGGAAAACCTAAATCCTTCTACCACATTCTATTATGCCAGATCTTTAGTAAAAACTTTAAAAAATTTGGAAACAATAAGAAAAGAGAAACCACTATGAATTATTTTTGTATTTTTAAAATGATTTGTCTATCAAATATAAACTTACACTCTTTATATATATATATATCTAGATAGATAGATAGATATTCCTTAAATTCACAGTATCACTAGAATTTCACAATTAATTCTGGAACTAAAAGTTTTAAATTTTAAAGACATACCGTAATACTTTGATAATTATACCTCATGTGCAGGAGCATATGAGACTTTCTAGGAGTTCACTCTGAGTAAAAGGTATTTGTAATTCGTGTNGGTGCACATAACCACATCTAGCTAAACTTTTATTTTATTTTATTTTATTTTATTTTATTTTATTTTATTTTATTTTGTAGAGATGGGATTTTGCCCTGTCTCTTATACACATCTAGATGTGTATAAGAGACAGATTTTGGGGGCACCCAGGAATTCCTATGACTCTAACATTCAATCCATAAAAATGGCACTATTATATACAGGGTTTTAAATCCCCTGAAGGTGAGGGGCGATTGTTGCAATCCCCATTTATACTAATGACCTTTAAGTTCCTCCCTGCTTTATCCCAGTACCCTAAATACTTTGTATAATTAAAATTACAAGGGAGTCATTGTTTTGAGTTCCTTCAATATCAGGTTAGATATTGACTTGATTAATTATTGGGATCTACTTACCAGCAGAGGCTGTGGTCAAGCACAGCCTTTTTCATAAGGTGATCCTGCAAATACTTTGCTTTTTCTGCCCACATTCTTCTTTTTCTCAGACCAAATATACCCCAATCCTTAATTATCCCGGCTATTTGTTTCAAAATATATTTCAGGTCAATATTCTCTTTACAGAATACTGTTGAAAACAGAAAACTAAAACTCTGGGCTGGAGAATTGCAACTACTTATGTAATTCTAAATTTGAATTGTTTGTTTACACTTTTGCCAATGACAGTAGCTATTTAGTCCTATTATGCTGCTGATTCATGTTTTTCTTACCGCCAACTACCTCTTTTACAATTTCTTTCTGCAAGTTTTACTGTTATGCGACCTCTTAACCTGTTCCTGGCTACTAGGAAACGTGTTAACAACAGAAAAATATTTCTCAAAGCTCTGAAGGCTAGGAAGTCTATGATCAAGGGGCAGGCAGATTTGGTCCCTGGTAAGAGGGATCTCTGCGTCCAGGATGGTAGCTTGTTGCTACTTCCTCACATGGTGGAATGCAGAAGGGCAAAAGGAAAGAACAGCACACTGAAACCTCTTTTAAAAGGCCATTAATCAATTCTTGAGGGCTCCACCCTCATAACTTAATCACCTCCTAAACCACACCTCTTAATACTATCACATTGTAATTAAGTTTTATTATTGTTAGGGAATCACATACATAAACCATAGTATTTCCTAATTTTGTTATTGTATGCTTATTTTTAATGTTCATCTACTGTACAGTGTATATATACTTTCTTGCTAGGTTTACTCTAATGTTCTTGCTCTTTGAAATTTTATGAATTTCTCATTCCATCATATGAAATTTGGACTCTTCTGTATATCTTCAAATAGTCAACACAGTTTTTAACCATATGTTGTACGTCTTAATCCAGTTTATTTATTTTTTAATGATTAAAAGGCAGGGTTGAAAACAGAGCTCTCTTCTATTAGAAAATTGATGAGTAACTTTTAGTTTAAGCATTTCAATTAGTTACTAACTCCCCTAAATCAACCAGCAGCAAGCCCTTATTTCTTCGTCTTTTCCATCAAAATATCATTTTATACTCTTTTCTAAACATACTGTTATACACATCCTTTTATTTGGCAGACCAGCAATATTATCAGATAAAAAAACAAGTTTGGTGCTACATAAGTTATTCTTGGTGAACCCAAATGCATTTTAGGAGAGATGTAACACTCCTTTAATAATGTATTAGATTATTTGGCCAATCTCAATGTCAAGCTAATGGGCTTACGGTTTTTATGTTAGAACTACTGATAATTGGAAATCCATTGCCTTTAACTTCCGATAACCGAAACAACATTGCCAGCTTTGAAAATATTTTCTACCTATTTTTCCTATTTAATATTAATCTCAAAAAATGGCATAGTATTTCAATGATATTATTTTAATTTTAAAAAATTTATGTGGACCAGAATATTTGAATACTTGATCTTAGATTATTTCACACAATTCTTTTGCCTTCCATTTTTTATTGGTTTTCCTTTTTAAAAGCACATGATTACTTGCAGGAATAATAACATTTTGGCTGAGAAAAGGAAAGTAAAATAGAGAAGGGCGATTTTGCTCTTTTTATTAGAACGTATCTCCAAGTGTCTTCTTTATCAGCAAAGTGGTTAAATTATGTTGATCGTATATGACTGGAAATCATTAATTATTTTATGTAAGTCATCTCAATGTTAACTAGAATATTTAAACCACTAGAATATTTTATTTTTCTACTCTTGAATAAATGGTCATTTCCTGTAATACAGACTGAGTTTATTATAAAAATCCACATGACTCATGAAACTCAATTTTACACATTTATTAATAGAGAATACTTGTTCTTACTATTAAAGACTATAAATTACTATTAAATTTATGTTCCCTCAGGTGCATTAGATAGCAACAAGGTAAAAAGGAAAGCAGTAATTGATCATACTAAACGGATAAAGAGAACACTCACTGTGTCTGAGAAAAACACCACACAGTTCTTGGTCCATGGAGGCAGAATAGGCTACTATTAGTTTGGAAGTGTAACATCTTACAGCAAAAAAATTCATATTGTGCTTTTCCCATTGAGATCAGGCTGTCAAGTTACCAGTTATTCTTACTAAATATATTCTGAATGCGGCTTTATAAATTTTAATTTTGAAGAATTTTCACCATGCAGACATAGATAGAAATGCTAAAACTTCTTAAAGGTCAAAAGCAAGCCAGCATTCCTACACAATGGAAATGCAGCAACCATGCCGTCAGAGGTATGCTGTTATATCTTGTTCAAAAGTAAAATAATTTACATTGAGTTTTGCAGATACAAAAACTTAGATTGTGAAATATGAAATATAGGATAAATAGATGTGAGACCTAGTTAGAGGAAGATGTTCCCCAAAGATTAGGAAGCACATTTTCAGGTGCCTTATTTCTAAAAGTGCTTGATGCAAAATAGTGTCAGAGTTCATATTTTATGGGGAAAAGTTACTTTATGAAAACTAATGTGATTTCTTTCCACTTGTAAGAGTAACTGCTATATATTACAGAACATTTAAGGGCCAAACATTAAAAAGTTGCATTAGAAATCAGAAACAATCATACACAATTGCTTATTTTTAGAGGAAAACACCCCTGTTAGAAGACCTTTTTTCCCTCTTTTCCTATTTGTCTTAGTCTGTTTTGTGCTGCTGTAGCAGAATAGCAGAGGCTGGGAAACTCATAAAAACGTAAACGTATTGGCTTATAGATCTAGAGGCTGGGAAGTTCAAGATCAAGGGGCTTACATCTCACAAGGACTTTCTTGCTGTGTATCCCATAGCAGGAGGGCAAAGAGAGAGCAAGAAACAGGCAAAAGGGGCTGAAATTACACTTTCATAAGGAACCCAATTCCAAGATGCCAGCATTAATCCATTTTCTTTACCTTCATAGCCTACTCACCTCTCATTGGGCTCCACTTTCTAACATGGTCACACTGGGTATTAAGTCTCCAACACATTTTTTTGGGAAGACACATGGAAACCATAGCAATATTTAAACATTTGCCTTCAGTCTCCTTATAAAGGAAGAGTTTAAAACATTTGAATACTCTATGACAATTGCTCCTAAACACTGGAGAGGACTCAGGTGACTTACCTGAACGTGAAGGAGGCTAAGAAGATCTAAGAACATCTGAAAACTTGTGTTATTGACCACATATGCACTGGGTGAGCTGCATCTACTGGTAGTGTCCTCACTGCTTCTCATGCTATTGAAACTGACAAGGATTTTTAAATAATATAAAATCGAGCTCCCATATAATCTTTATATGCATTTTACATTTATATATATGACAAGGTCTCACTTTGTCTCCCAGGCTGGCGTGCGATTATAGCCTCAGCCTTCCTGGTCTCAGGTGATCCTCCCACATCAGCCTCCTGAGTAGTTGGGACTAGGGGTGCACATAACCACATCTAGCTAAACTTTTATTTTATTTTATTTTATTTTATTTTATTTTATTTTATTTTATTTTGTAGAGATGGGATTTTGCCATCTTGCCCAGTCTGGTCTCAGACTCCTGGGTTCAAGCAGTCTATCTGCCTTGGCCTCCCAAAGTGCTTCTATATAATCTTTTATTAAACTATTATTTTATTTTAATAAATATACAACAAATTAATTTCTTTTGGTTCTCAAAACTACAGAGTTGTAAAACTACTACAATGTGAAAACACAAAATAATTTCATCAGCCCCCCCAAAAAAACTCTATTTTGTTTTGCAATTTAATACCTCCTTCCTCACCCCTGGCAAACGCATCACCATACTTTTGCCATTTTTCAGGCTGTCGTATAATGGAAACACTTCTTAGGTAGGCTTTTGAGTGTGTGCATCTTTCACTCAGCACAGTTCATTTGAGACGAATCTCTGTTATTGCATGTTCCTTGTGGCTGAGTGATATTCCATGGTATGTTGAATCACAGTTTGCTTATCCATTTATCCACTGAAGAATGTTTGTGGTGTTTCTGGTTTTGGTCAGTTATGCATAGAGCTATTATTATAATACATATAGATTTTTTCACAAACGTAAGTTTCATTTCTTTTGGGGGGAAATATTAAGAAGTGGGTTGGCTGGGTTATATGTTAAGATGTACTTAACTTTGTAGAAACAATTACCTAAAAATTTTCCGAAGTGCCTGTGGCATTTTTGCATTTCCACTAGAAATGCATGAGATGTTCCACACCCTTGTCTGCACTTGGTTTTATCAGTATTTTTTATTTTCGCCATCCTAGGAAGTGTGTAGTGGTGTGTGATTGTAGTTCTATTTGCTTCATCATAATGGCTAATGATGTTAAGCATCACTGCCTGTGCTTATTTGCCATCTGTATATCTTCTTTGGTGAGGTGTCTATTCAAATTTTTTGCCCAGTTTTCTGATTGCCTCCTTATTCATTCAAGTTGTTTAAATTTCAAATATTTTGCTCAGTTTTCTGATTGCCTCCTTATTCATTCAAGTTGTTTAAATATTATGGCTATAATTCCTGAGTCCAGTGTCATTTTCACATATTTGCTCTCAGTCTGTGGCTTGTCATTTCTCTTAGTAGTGTCTTTCACAGAGCAAAATGTTGTTGGCTGTTGTTTTGCAAATGTCTAATTTAACACTTTTTTCTTTATGAATTTGGCATTAGTGTAGCAGCTAACAGTGGTTAGGAGAACCTAAGGAATCAAAGACCTTTTTGGGTTGCATGATGTTTTTAGGTCAGTAATTCATTTAGAGTGACTTGTATAAAGTGTGAGATGTAGACTGAGATTTATTTTTCTACATTGGATGTCTAGTTTCTTCAGCAGTACGTGTTCAAAGACTATCCTTCACTCATTCAATTCACTTGTGTCCTTTGTCAAAGATGAATTAAACATATTGGTGTGAGTCTGTTTTTGGAGCCTTTATTCAATTGAACTATTTATCTATTCAGTCACCAATATACCAGTGTCTTGATTATTGAAGCCTTATGCTATATCCTCAAATCAGGTAGTCTTGAGCTCTTCAACCCAGGTAACAAATTGAGTTAGTGCTTGGACAAGATAAGCATTAGATACCTAGAAAACATTAAAGTCCGTGCTGTGGCAAGTATCTCAATCTCTCTCTCTCTTTGCTAGACTAACAGGATTTTTTCTATTTCCTACATCTCAAATTTACCTATAATAAAATACAAAAGTTAAAATTGCCTTCTTGAAATATATTTCAGCCTTTCAACATAAATTTGAAATTTGTTTTATTAATTATCATCATTTAAATAAGACGTTTTCACCACAAGCTATACAAAAATAGAATTTTCAGATTATGTTAATTTGGTGAGAAAAATAAAAAATACTTTGTACTTTTAAGGAATTGTATTTATTTAATTATAAATAAATCCAAGCTTTTCATTTTAACCCCTAGTCATATTTTAATATGTGAACAACGTGCTTAGTATATCTTTGGCAAAATTTTTCAAATGTTATCATTTCATCTACTTTTATAAAGTTGAAATACTACATAGGTATTTGTATAATAATGTTGGCATTTCCCTCTTTAATTTGCAATATTTCAATAATAATTATTTTCAGAAATATTATATTTTATTTTAAAAATTTGCATAAGTAATGCAAAATTGCAAAAATTATTGAAGAAAAAATAGAAAGTAAAGAAAAAATAGAAATTGAAGAAAAATAGATACTATCACCTGGAAATTTAACTAGACACAGTTACCAATAATATTTCACTAATAAGGTATCCAGTGATTTCCTTGCACAGATATACTCACACACACACACACCCCTATGCACACACACACACGCACACACACAAATGTGCCTGATATCATATAAAATATAAACAAACATATGTATCATTTTAACCTGACATTTTCAAAACCAACATATTTAAAAATAGTTTTATGTCAGAAAATACTAGTTTATACCATTTTAGTTGATTACTTATCAGACTATATATAATCATTTAAAATTGTAGTAAATAATTTTGGTTCTGTTAATGATTTACAAATAATGATTGATATATCATTATTGTAATGATATTGTAATGTCTTAATATATCATCTGAGAATTAAATGTTATCCTATTATTTCAATTATTATTGTTATTGCATCCTATCACTATTAACATCAACTTCATTTTCCTTGTTTGTTATCTGTTTTTCATTTTCCATTTTGAATCAATACTTACAACTTGTCATTTGTCTATTGAGTTGTCAGTTTTTGCTAATAATTTGTAAAGCCTCTTTTCTTATTTTTACTTTTACTTGTCATACATAATGAAACATTTTAGATTGACTTTTAAGTTATGCTAATTTAATTTAATATATTATTTATCCTTTTCATCATGATTCCTATGAAATTACTGATTATTTTATTTTTTATTCTTTAACTTGTAGCTTGTTTTGAATGTAAATCTCATCTACTTTTATTATTATTTGTTTGCTTAAATTTGAAAACTCTTCTAAACACAGTTTAGACATTAGACATATAGTTATTACATTATAATTTTTCCAATATTATATATAGTTGCTTTTCTAATTTTCTCTTGCATTAAAGAGTTACCTAGAAGATATTTTTCTTATTCTGCTTATGGATATTTTGCAAGCCCTTTGACTTTCACAGAAAAGATTTCCCAGCATTTTGAATATCTCCTTTTGTTCTGTAGAGAAATGGACACTTTAACGTAATAAACTCTGCAGATGTCTATTTCTCTCTAAAAGTGTTATGCTTTATAGTTCATCAACTTTAATATTCCATACTGACATGTAGTGACCTTCCCCTTTCCGCAAGCCATCTCTCAGTAGACACACATTTATTGTTTCTCTTCCTACTATCCCTTTTCTTTTTACTTCTCCTCTTCCTTCTTCCTTTCTGTAAATACATTAAGAAGAAAGGGATTTAACGCAGTGAACTGGTGATTTAATGCAGTGAATTCCTGTAAAAACATTAAGAAGAAAGGGGTTTAATGCTTAAAAATCAATGGACATGCTAAAAAGAGAAGTCTCCAGACTGAGACTGCAGAAGTGACTTATAATGAGATTCACAAACTGGTCCACCAGGACTACCACCACCCTTATTAAGAATGAGAAGGTAAAGAATCATAAAGCCAATTGATTGTACTGACAAAAATTTACCATAGCTGGGATCTAGGGATCAGGAGGCAACAACCTCTTGATGCCTCAAACATTAGAGTGTGCAGAGACCACATGGTGAGGGAGGAAGCAGTGAGAGAGGAGTTGCCAGGCTCCTTTTGACAACCAGCTCCCACAGAAGCTGGAAGAGTGAGAGCTCACTTATTACTATGAAGATGGCATCAAGCTATTCATGAGGGATTTGCCCCATTACCCACATAATTCCTATCAGGCCCCACCTCCAACACTGGGGATTAAATTTCAACATGAGGGTTAGAGGAAGAAACAGGTAAACTATAGCAGAAGACATTACTGACTTTGAATCTGAAACAAACTGCCAACAAGATAACGAAGAACCACTTGCCTATACTGAGGAGAATACATGTTCAAATACAACATACAGATATGTGTGGTT
Organism: Cebus imitator; assembly: GCF_001604975.1. Classification (NCBI taxonomy): domain Eukaryota; kingdom Metazoa; phylum Chordata; class Mammalia; order Primates; family Cebidae; genus Cebus; species Cebus imitator. The sequence continues at coordinate 620,174 of NW_016107540.1, read as the reverse complement.
TTTGTCTTTCCTTCTTTTTTCTTGTATGTGTTTCTGACACAGATTGCTCATTAGTTAGAACCAACAAAAGAATTTAGTGAGTTGCAAGATATAAAAAAACATAAAAATTAGGTGCATTTCTATACACTAAGAGCAAACTACCTGAAAAGAAAATTAGAAAAAAAAAATACCCTTTGCAATAGCTACAAAAAGAATAAAATATTTAGGAATAAACTCAACTAAAGAGATGTAGGATGTGTATACTGGGAACCACAAAATGTTAATGAACAAAAGTAAGGAAGATCCCAATGGAAAAGGCAACCTATGTTCATGGATAGAAATTTTAATAGTGTTAAAATGCCCATGCTAACTCAAGCAGACTACAGATTCAATGTAGCTTTATCAAAATCCCAATGACATTTTTTACAGAAAAATAAAAAATAATAGTAAAATTCTTCTGGAAACACACACACACACACACACACACACACGCACGCACACACACACCTATCCCTGAGTAACCAGAAAAATCTAGAGAAAAAAACAACAAGCTAGAGGCATCACTCCTGATTTCAAAATATAGGACAAAACTACCATAATTAAAACAGTATGCCAATGGCAGACAGCTGTGTACACCAATGCAACATAATAAAAAACCAGAGAATGAATTCATACATATATGATTACCTTTAAGATCATTGTGCTAAACAAAATAAGCTGGTTATGCAAAAAAATATTGATGATGATTCCAATTATATGAGATATCTAAAATAGTCAAACTTATAGAATCAGAGAATAGATTGCTGGTTGCTAGGGGGATTGTGGGGGGAGAAGATTGGGAGTTACCAATCAACAGGCATAAATTTCGTTTATGCAAGACAAATATGTTCTGGATATCTGCTGTACAACATCACCTCTGTAATTAACAATTCTCTATTGTACACTTAAAAGTTTGTTTAAAGGGTAAAGCTCATGTCAAGTCTTCTTACCGTAATAAAATAAAATGTTTAAAAATGACGTAGTAGCAAGAGCAAAGACCGCATCACTGGGAGTAAAGCCAGTGGTCAGCATGCAAGAATAAAACTGGGCGAAAGTTGGGAAATGGAATATGGATCAGACTTAGATGTAAAATTTAGATAACAGTCTAGAAGTTGGTATCATTACAAAGAAAACAAGCAGGGATTTGTTTGGGACAAAATGTAAACCTAATGTAGTATGTATATGCAAAATTGAGCTGGATTTATCAACCAGGCAATTGCTGATAAATGTCTAATCCTCAGCATGAATATTTGAGCTAGCAATGCAGATTTGATCACTATTAAACCTTCCTACTTATGAACATGGATTTTTTTCCTTTGTGTCTTCTTCACTTTCTTTCATTAATGTTTTGTAGTTTTCAGCGTACAAGTCTTCGATCTACTTAGTTCAGCTTATTCCTAAGTATTTTATTCTTTTTGTAGATATTGCAAAGGATATTATTTTTTCTAATATTCTTTTCATAGAGTTTGCTCTTAGTGTGTACAAATGCAACTAGTTTTATGTTGTTTTTATATCCCTCAACTCACTAAAATCCTTTGTTCTAACACTTTTTGGTGTATATTTTAGAGTATTCTGTATATAAGATTATGCCATCTAAAAACAGGGACAATTTAAATTTTCCCTTCCTTATTTTTTGTTAGTCTCTGGTTAGGACCTAAATTACTGTTTGAGTAAAATTGGCAACAGTTGACACCTTTTGCCTGCTTTCTGATCTTAGTGAAAAAATTTTATAGTGTTTCATTGTTACGTATGTTACCTTTTTTTATATAGCCTTTATTGTGTTGAGGTGATTTCCTTCTACATCTAATTTGTTAAGAGTTGCTATCACAGAAGTGTACTGAGTTTTGTCAAATGCTGTTTCTGCATCTATGGAGGTCATGATGTGATTTTTATCATTCATTCTGTTAATGTGCTTTATTTATCACATTCATTGATTTTTGTATGTTAAGCTATGTTTGCATTCCAGGGCTAAGTCTCACTTGGCCATGGAGCATGGTCCTTTTAATATGCTGTTAAATTTGGTTTGCTAGCACTTTGCTGAGGATTTTTAAAGTGTATATTATTCAGGGATATTGACTTGTCGGTTTTTTTGCGTGTGTGTGTGTGGTGTCTTTTTCTGGCTTTTGTATTAGAGTAAGGCTGGCCTCATAACATGAATTTATAAGTATTCCTGCCTCTTCCATTTTATGGAAGAGTTGAAAAGGGTTTGCATTAATTCCTTTTTAAATGATTGCTAGAATTCATTAGTGAAGCCCTCTGGTAGTGGGCTTTTTTCATTAGGGGATTTTGAATTGTTAGTAAAATCAACTTACTTATTATTGGTTTCCCCAGACTTCCTATTTCTTCATAATTCAATTCTGGTAGATTGTATATTTCCAGAAATTTATCCCTTTCTTCCAGGTTATTCAGCTTGTCGTATAAACTTGTTCTTTGTAATCTCTTGTTATCCTTTTTTTTTTCCTTTGGCATCAATTGTAATGTCTCCTTTTTTTCCTTTCTCATTGAATTTATTTGACTTTCTGTCTCTTTTCTTCTTTAAAGATTTGTCAGTTTTATCATTTCTTAATAAAAACTCTTAAATTTCTTAATTTTAAAAATTGTTTTCTATTCTCCATTTATTTTGTTTCTACTCTAATCTTTATTACTTCTTTTCTTCTACTACTTTTGGGCTTTTATTTTTGTTCCATTTCCTCAAAATGTAAAATTAGGCTGGGGTCTTTCTGTTTAGATGTAGCCATTTGTTGCTATCAACTTACATCTTAGTAGTGTTTTTGCTGCAGTCCATAAGTTCATCTATGTTGCAATTTCATTTTTATTTGTCTCAAATATTTTCTAATTTTCTTTTTTTTCCTACTTTTATCCATTGTTTGCACTTTTATGTACTTGAGAAGGATATCTGTTCTGTTACTGTTTTATAGAATATTCTGTATATGTCTGTTAGGTACATTTGGTTCATGGTGTTAATTAAGTCCACAGTATTTTGTTGACCTTCTATCTGGTTGTTCTAGCCAATATTAAAAGAGGGTTATTGAAATATTATACTATTATTGTATTGCTATCTATTTTTCTCTTTAATTGTGTCAATATTTGCTTTATATAATTAGATGTTTCAATGTCAGATGCATACATATTTATAACTATACCATCACAGTCAATTGAGCCTTTTTTTAGTAATTACTATAAGAATTTTATATAATTGACCATAATATTGATCAGATAATTAACCAAGTATTATTTGATTATTAATAATCATAATGATCAATTACATCTTATTTTATACAATATTATTTAGTAAGTATACTATATATCATAATATAATTAATTGCAGTAATTATATAATCAAAATTATATAATCAATCCTTAAATAAATTATCATTAAACATTATATCCTTTTTCTCTTGTGTTAGCTTTTTTAACCAAAATCGATTTTATCTAAGTATATCCATCACTGCTCTCTTTCTGTTGTCATTGCATGGAATATCTTTTCCCATCCTTATGCATGCAGCTCATTTGTTTTCTTTTTTTTTTTTTGAGACAG